>NW_023458571.1:3084341-3091371 GCF_013731165.1 Rhagoletis pomonella
ACACTTAGACATTAATAAGATTGTACATTGTGTTACCACATTACACAAGTTCTTTGAACTGCAACTAAGATATCCTGTGTTAAAAAAACTAAGAGAAGCGCTGGGTGCTCAGAACAAAGTTCCGCAGGCAGCTGATGTCCACTTCGGAGAGATTTTCAGGAGTGTCGAAGAAATGAGCACTGCGGTGCTTAAATCTTAGCTTTGCGAATGCTGGGCAGCTGAGAAGGAAGTGCTGAGATGACTCAACCTCATCTTCCAAACAACTGTGGCAGTAGGGATCTGTGACGGTGTTAAGTCGCACCGCATGGGTTCGTAAAGGACAATGTCCGGTCAGTACACCTGTGAGAATCGAGAGGTGGCGCTTAGCCAGCTACAGATTTTCCCTTGATCGCCTGCGGTCGACAACCAGCCAGAAGGACCTTGCATCTTTGCATGTCGGGGTTTTCGCCCAGCGATCGCTGAGCCGACTGTGAGCCAATCTGGCCAGAAGCGGGGCACAGGCTGCCAACGGAATTCCTACGCCTTCCCTTTCCGAGGTTATGGCCTCGAGGGTTCCCTGCCTATCAAATTCATCAGCCCTGCAATTTCCAGTTTTGTCACTGTGTCCTGGTACCCAAATCAGCTTGATTTGGAAGTATTCCGAGGGATTTGAGAGAGAGGTCAGGCATTCCCCGACCAATTTCGACCGTACCATAAGCGATCCCAGCGCTTTACGCTTTATTTATTACCCTTCTAGTTGTAAAGAGGTTGGTGCGTAGCCTATCGGCTGCCTCTTTTATAGCGGCCACCTCTGTTTGAAAGACGCTACGGAGGTCCGGCAGTCTGAACATAAGATCTATCGAAAGTTCCCGACAGTAGGCCCCTCCTCCGACTCTCCCGTCTATCTTCGATCCGCCCGTGAATATGTTTATTGGACCCCTATTCCAGATAGTGCCATTCTCCCATTCGCTCCTTGGAGGAATGTGTGTGGAGAAGGATCCGTTTGGGGCCAGCCTTGGAACACCACAGTCCAATTCTTCCGGTAGGAAGTCGAAACTTTTCAGAATCGTCGAGTGGCCGTGTGCTGTGTTGAAACATAACCCAGAGTTTTTGTGCCTAATGGCTGAGCGAACCGCCGCTACTTTTCCCGCGATGTCAACAGGTGCGACGCTGAGCATAGCATTTAGCACTAGAGTTGGAGGGTTCCGGAGCGCCCTGCTGATTCCAACGAGGACCGCCCTTTGCACACGCTCTGGCTTCCTAACAAGAGTAGACTTTTCCAGTGAATTCCACCACACAATGTCCCCATATAACATGATAGGCTTGACTATGGTTTCATACAGCAAAAATATCACTTTTGGAGGGAGGCCTCATCTCTTCCCTGTTGCATTTTTTACAGCAGTAAAGAGCCACTGATACCTTTTTTACTCGCTCCTGGACATTTCGCTTCCATGATAACTTCCTGTCTAGGATCACGCCCAAGAACTTGACCCTGTCAGAAAGAACAAAGCAAACACCTCCTAATGAGGGAAGCTGGGCATGAGGAACTTTATACCTATTGGTGAATAGTACGAGCTCCGTATTTCCAAGATTAATAGCGAGTGCACAGCTAGAAAACCAGTTTATGACCAAGTTCAGGTACCCTTGCGTAAGATCATACAGAGTGTCCAGTAACTATCCTCTGACGATGAGGGTCACATCATCCACGTAGGCAATAACCTGGCATCCCCAACTCCTCCAGGACATCGTTTATTACGACTATCCGGAGAAAGGGAGAGAGAACGCCTCCCTGTGGGGTGCCTCTGCTCACTTTACGCTGGTCAGAGGCTTTCCCCATTCCGCTATGACAGTTCTGTCGTACAACATGCGAGAGATGAGCCTAACTAAGTGGCTCTCGACTCCAAGCTTAGTTAGCGCTCCTACTATCGCCCCAGGTAACACATTATTAAAAGCCCCCTCGATATCAAGGAAGGCCCCAACTACAAAATCTTTGTTGCTAAGGGACTCCTCTATGCCTTAACAATTGAATGCGAGGCAGATTTCACGGATCTGAGCTTCCATAAACTGTACTGTAAACAATAAGAAGAAAATAATTTAATTATAGTTGACGTTTTAGATAATGTTTGATATGCCCAAGAAATTAATACAACAAAAAGATCAATCGTTTTATGGGCATATCGCCGGGTCGTTACGTACCAGTTGCGATAATATGATGGAGCTTAAATTATTTAAAAAGAAGGCTTAAATTTTTCTCGAGTGTTTTTAATTATCTCGAAAATAACTTTAAGTTACATAACAATAAATTTCAATATTCGAATGGCTTTTGCCTATAACTCACAACTCCTTTTTCTCTATTTACTGACTCTGTAAAAGAATTTTGCATAAAAGACATAGAGTTAGATACTCTTTTTAGCGAATTCTTAGTCTTTCACAGTTTTCGCATAGTTAAAAAATTATTTAAGCCATGAGGAAATATAGATGAACTCCTTAAAAAGTGGTACTGTTTTTACAGTATGAGAGGATCTTAAGAATAAAGTTTGTTTCCTGGCGCAAAGCGAGAAACGGCCTTCTAATTAAAATTTTTGAAAGTGAGCTTCAAATTAAAAGTAATTTTAAAATGAAATGTATAGAATTCTTTGACTATTTAAGCACTGAAAATGGGAATGATCTCATTATTGCTATTCAAAAATGTCATAAATATAAAATAATTTATTAGCTCCTGTGTACGATGATGTGTACACTCATGTTAAAATGAATAACATTTTTATATTTTATGAACTACTAGTGAAGCCGTATGGCGTTTTTATTTAAAATCTTTTTTTAAAAAGGTATTTTTTCCTTTTAAATGTTTTTTCTCGCATTTATACATACGAAGTAAACAAATTGCATATCAGAAGAAAGCGGGTTTAATCACGTTTGTGACGATATTAATTTTTTTAAATCAGTCCAAACTTGTGTGAAATACACGATTTTTAATTTTTCGAAGACCCGACCTTTGACCCCTGTATCATAGAAAAAGTTATATATTGTTTAAATAAGAGAAAGGGGCGTACCACGACTATGTTTTTACTTTTTTTTAGTAGTTTACATATGGTAGATTTAAAATAATTTTTTACCAAAGGTCCGATTTCGAACTTCGAACGGAGAAATTACTTACCTATGACTCAATCTCTTACAAAAAATGGGTTTGGTCCAATACCCAGAAAAAAATTTGATTTTGCCGTACAGTGTTATTGCTATTCAAAAAGTCACAAATATAAAATAAATTATTGGCTCCTGTGTATAATGATGTGTACACTGATGTTAAAATGAATAACACTTTTTTTATGTACTATATTTTATTTATATACCAAATTATTGTTAAAAACAAGAACTCAGACGTTTTAAATTATTTTCTGTTACTTACATTCATAATTTTACTTTGAATAAAAATGTACTGAAATGTGCTGATTTTTTTAGCACGAAAAAGTCGAATGTACTGATACGCATGCTGAGAGAGGGTCAATCGCTCTCGAGGAATCCTGTTTCTTATATACAGGTCAATAAGCCTCTCAAAAGCCTTCAATAAGAATGAGGAGAGACCGATTGGCCTGAGGTCCCTCGGGATGTACCTCCTTTCTAGGCAGTTCGCATGGATTGGGGTGAGCCAGCGATACGTGACCTCCACAGCCTTTTGCAGCTGCGCAGGAATAATGCCATCCGGTCCAAGGGACTTGAAAGGCTTGAAAGAGTCAATCGCCTAGAGCAGGAGGCGTTTCTCCAGTAGTTCACCGGAGAATATAGGGCAGCCAAGCGTACCGACACCGGTAGGCTCACACGGTGTGGGGTTTGCTGGAAAATGAGTGTCAAGGAGTAGCTTAAGCGACTCTTCTCCGCTCAGGGCCCAGTTTCCCTCTTCGTCCCTCAAGTATCCCAAAGGTACAAGACTCCTCGAGACGATTCATGACAACCTTCTACTGATTCGCAGAAATTTCTCCACGACTCAGTTTTGGTCTTTCTTAGCTCTTTGTCGAAGGGTTGTCCACACTTCCTGACTTTGTTGAAAAGGCGCCTGTACAACGCCCTAAGTTCCGAGAGCTCCATCGTCCACCATTTCGGTCGGACTTTGCCCGAGGGCCTTCTCAGCGGGCATGAGCTTTCAATGGCACTCCTACAGGTTGATGTAAATTTCTCCACCGAGTCCTCCATCGAGATTTCAGTGCTTAAGTTTACAGGAGTAGTTCCCGAAGTTTTTGGCTGTAGAGGTCCCAATTTGTTCTAAAATTTCTATAGGGGATAATTTTAGAACGGTCTTCATCCAGATAAATCTGAATATATCTATGGTCCGAGAAGGAGTGGTCCTGAACAACTATCCAATCGAAAATACGGAATAATAAAGAAGACGACGCAAGGGTAAGGTCAAGGACCTCTTGCCTAACCGCAGTGATATAGGTCGTTTCGTTACCTATATTACAAATACCTAGGTCCTCACGAGTGCCTCAAGCTTGCGTTCGACCCAATGATGATATCGGCTTTTCGTCGCCTCGCTTCGGCAATAGTGGAGTTGGTTCTACTTCGTCCTCATGTGCTATGTATGCAGATACGGGCCAGACCTATCTGGCGCCGCCCTCCAAGCTAACCGTCACAATGTCCTCATTGCTGAAATTAGGTAAAATTAGGGTGACAGGTAATAAGGTCAATTGACATTATTACCTTTTCAAAAGCGAAATAAAGTCAACAAAAATTTGGAAATAAAGTCATTGACGCTATTTCCTCATTCAAATGGAAATAGCGTCAACAATGCTTAAAGTATGTCGACTCATAGAAAAAAATGTGGTTCTTACAATAAACATTGCCCCGTAAGTGTTTTTTTTTTTAATAGATGAAAAAGGGTTTTGCCAAATCCTCAGTGTTGTGATATTAATCCACACACAATCATGAACTACCACCAATTCATTTTATTAAAAAATTTAAATTACGAATATGTAAAAACACGATGCAAAAAACTAAACGCCTGCGCACAGCTGGAATACGAGAAATATTTGAAGAAAGAGTGTAGAAATGATCCATAACTTGCAAAACATGTTTCGTTTCCACAAAAATAAAGCGAACACTATTAAATTGAAGAAACAGTCCATGTCCAAAAACCCCGGAGGAACACTGAAAGAATTCTGTGTTTTAAATAAGCATATTTTGAACAAATTCGGAATGTCTAAGGGGGAAAAGAAACCAGCCTTTCTATAAGGAAACAATTATAGAAAAAGAATTTTCTTACACTGAATTCACGTCTCCGCCATCAATTTGTGACGACATCATTTAAAAGCAGCTAGGAGAATGACGACACTATTTATTAGATGGCACATTCAACGAGCCAATGTGCCAAAATGCGGGTATAAACAATTATTGATTATTTAATATCGGAACCGAGATCATATAAGTTAATTGATTGTTTTTCACACACTTCTGAAACACAAATTATATGCTTTTTTACTGCAGACAAGTTGTTGCCCCTAAACACAGCAGAAATCTCCCAATCAGGGCTGCCAACTATGCTTAGTTATGAGGGCCATATTGAGGATAAAAAAGTGCCAAAACGTGCCAAATAGAAAAATAAAAGTGACAAAAAAGGTGTCATTCCTATTAATCATTCGCATTTAGCAATAAAATAAAGCTACATTTTCCAAACAAAAGTGCAATGATAAAATAAGATAAACCAGTTGAATAGCCTTTATAAATTAGAAAATTTTAGTTGAGAAAAAGAAGTGCACGCAAAGGATTTCACAAAAATGTATTGAAGTGTTATTTTTTTTTACAAAAGTGCCATTTTGGCGAGGGGACCGGGGGACTCCGCGGTGAGTAAAATCTGCGCTTGCCGATGCGATTCCTCACACCCCTCAAATCTGACAACCTGCAAGTTGTGCGTGGAAAGATGCGGGTTGCAGTACCGGAGGAGGAAGTGTTTCTTTTATTATTTTTTTTATTATGCAAAATTTTCGATATATGTATCAATGGTTAGCTCCTAAACTATGAATCCAGTTGGAAAAATTTGTTTACTTAGAAGATATCAAAACTAATGAACTTCGCTACTTTAAGCAGAAATTTGAGATTGGCCAGCTATATAAAAAAAAGTAACTTTTGTATGGGCCTTCCAAAGAAGAGGATATAGGAATATTTTTTTCGTATTTCATTACAGAGTCTGCTTGATATATTGTGGAGTTTAACATTGTTGCAAGGTCGTGCAAGGTTTGGCTTAAGTAGTATCTGAAAGAAGATATCATAAAGAGCTCCACAAAAAAGTTTTAAGAAAAATACATGACAATACAGTGTTTAGATTGTCCAAAAATTTAGAATTTGTTGATAATTGTTAACGACAAAACGCCTAATTTTGACACATTACTCTAGCTACGTGCCTCATTATATATTAATTGTTTTTATTTAATAGAAAAGAGCATCGTTTTCTATGCCAAATACATTTTTTTCAGCGTCTTGGTGCACCACTGTGATAAACAACAGACCACTTTTCAAAAAACAAAGTTTCAAAACTTCAAATTTGACCAACAAAAAAAATTACAAAGTGGGCTTTCAAACACCAAAGGATAATTTTTTCTATGTAATTGGACATTTCTTAATAAGTTGGAATTATCAAAACATCAAAATCCCATTTTGATTTTTTTCCGGCTAAACTCGTCATATGGGCCATTGTGCGACATCGGCCGATGACGACGAGACGATAATTTCAAACATGTTTGTTTTTCTCGTCGGATGTAAGGTGAGAAAAATTAACTAATTGGGTGCACAGATTTCCTATATAATTACGTTTTTAGGGTATTTCAATTAAAATATATCATAATATTTCCCTGCTTACAAAATTTAAATGTAAACCAGATTTGTGTGTACAAATGCGGTCGGCTAATAATCTGGGAACTGACACTTGTCACGGCGAAAAATGATAGGTATTGGAAATGTGGCCGTGGCACTTCCCATGGTTAGGTTAGGTTGTTGTGGCAGAACCCGCACATGGGGACACACTTAGACATTAATAAGATTGTACATTGTGTTACCACATTACACA
>NW_023458571.1:3091471-3100718 GCF_013731165.1 Rhagoletis pomonella
GTGACTAAAATGACCAGAATATGTACCTTAAGATTTCAATCATAACAAAGCACAGAGGTCGCAGTTGTCTCCAGATGTCTCATCGCAGCTGGAAGCACAGAAAATGTTGATGTCATCGTAGCTAGATGAAAAGAGTACTCAGCTACAGCAGAATTTATTCAAATATAACGTGGAACTCAGAGAGAGACAGGATAAAATCGAGGAACAACAAGATAAAATCGAAGCGTTTATTAAGGAAAAACAGGACAAAGTCGAAGCAAAGGTGGATGAGCTTGAAGATAATCTCCGGGGTTTGCAGTTGAATCGCCCAGCTAATTCGACGAACGCTCCCAAGTTAAAGACTCCATCCTTTGATGGCATAATTCCTTTCCAGGTCTTCAAGCTCCAGTTCGAAAAAACGGCTGCAGCAAATCATTGGAGCATAGAGGATAAATCCGCTGCACTATTCGTTGCATTAAAAGGACCTGCAGCAGAAATCTTCCAGACTATTCCTGATTGTGAAAGGAACAGTTACGATGCGTTAAAGAGTGCAGTGGAGAGACGTTACGGTAGCGAGCACAGGAGACAGATTTACCAGATGGAGCTGGAGAACCGCTGCCAAAAAGCCAACGAGACCCTACAGGAATTCGCCTCAGAGATCTAGAGGTTGGCTCACTCGGCTATTGGAGACGCATCTGGTGAGCATCTAGAAAGGGTAAAAATCCAGAGGTTCAACAACGGAAAGCGGGACGTGTATACCAAGCGATATACGTACGCGAATCCAAAGCCAACATTTGCTGAAACCGTCTCGTATGCTCAGACGCGTCAAACGGCGGCGCTCCTAAGTAGACCAGCCTACAAAGCACATCGCTTGGAAGTGGAAACACTGGACGAGACAAATGAAATGCTGAAGAAGATTATCCACCTGCTGGGCGAGAAAAAGAATGGCTCTGGCACATGTTCCAGTGGGCTCAACAATTCAGTAGGACGCAAACTCAGGGCTGAAGGAGACGAAGCCAACTCCAATCAGTCGTTAAACTGAAACGAGCCAGCAGGAAGGGCCGCGTGCTGGCTCCAGAAGTTGAAGGGCCCATAATCTCCGCCTCACAAATTGGCCGGAAAGCATGCAACCTCACTGTTGGTGGATGTGTGAATGGGCAGGAGGGAGTACTGACAGTGGATACTGGAGCGACACATTCCATTATTCGACCGGATTTGGCCACTTTTTATGTGAAGCCACTGCCTGGAGCAAAGCTGCAGACTGCACCTGGTGAACGCACCCAAGTGTTAGGAGAAGTACCATGCGAGGTAGTAATCGACGGTGTGGCTGCGTACACCAAGTTTATAGTGGCAGACATTGTGGATGAAGTCATCATCGGCGTGGATTTATTACTTGGCCAAGGCATGAAGATCGACCTCCAGAGAATGATCCTGGCAGATCGTCACAGGAAAGTGCCACTTAGGGTTGGTTACGACAGCCAGTACTACAGCAGACGGTTAGTCTTAGAGGAAGTGTCGAAGATTCCACCAGAAACGGAAGCGGTTAGTTGGGCGGAGGTCGGCAGTGATGGAGACGGAGTGGTTTCGTCAGGAGAAGGAAGCGGTTCACCGATACAGGAAAAGCGTGACGGTTCCGCCAGCTCAGTGAATAAGAGGTCGCAACAAGGAAGTGCTCACGGCAAGCCAGGCAGTGTTTCCGGCAGGAGGAAAGCCGCTAAACCACGTTGAAATGGTGATACGCCGGTGGCCGGAAATGGAAGCGGCTGTGGGAGCAATAGGCGCGCTTTGAAGTGTCCCCAGAAAGGTGGTCGACAAAGGCGAGCAGTTAAGCCGGAAGCCAAGGATGAGGTTATACATGTCCGGTCAATGAGGTTGACGCCGGCGAAAGAGCGAGATGCGGAAACACCGGGCAAGTTTCAGCGTGAGGAACGGGATTTAGCAAGATGTGCTAAAGGCAGTGCAGCACGAAGGCAGGAGCCTGGGTGTCATGGACAGAGGATGGGGCATAGATCTGGCAAAAAGGGTGCCCACGAGAGGCGACATGGTCTGGTCACCACCAGTGGCCGGCAGAAGTACGACCATGTGAGATGGTGCACCACCGGAGATAAGCTGGAAGCAATGTCCAGTAACGCATCGAGCCGAGAGGAGCTACAGGAAGGCGATTTGGTGTTGTTGCACATACCGCAGCCGAAAAAAGGCTTCACCCCCGAACAACATCGAAACTGGAAAGGTCCGTATAGGATTGACAAACGGCTGAAGGACGCAGTGCATCGAATCCAGACAGCTGGGAGACCGAGAACCAAGATGAAAGACTAGCAGCGTTTGGAGCAGTAAGTGTGTCTGATCGGGACGATCAGACTTAGGTGGAGGCCAGTGTGGCGAATACTGCGGCAACGCGAAGCGAACAACGAGAAATAGGCAGAATGTTCGAGGAATGAAGTAGAATGTTCCACAAAGAGAAACGTCAAGCTGGATGAAAACTGCGAATAGCGAGAGAAAGAGAATGAGCGATGAACTTCAGAACATACTAGAGTTGCCATGAGTGCGAGCCCAGGTATATAAGAGCCACCACACAGCGGAGTGAGTTAGTTACAAGTCAGCAAGCTGCAGGTAAAGTGAGTTGCGAATAAGCAAGCTATAAGTTTAATTGTGTTAACAAGTTTTGCAAAGCATTGTAATTGCTTTAACGAGTATTGTAAAGTGTTTTTACGGTATAAGCAAGTATTGTAAATTTTTTGTTATACAATAAAGTTAATTGTACTACAATTTGGTCATCGTGAGCATTTATTTAACAATCCAGCGATACGAGCCGTAGGATATTTGGGAAATCCCTCAGGGTTTCGAGGATAATCGGAACACTATTTTAGTCAAAAATACATCACGTTTTATTTCAAATATGTGTAACCCTGCTATTTACCGTTTGACAATTTGCGTTGAAGTTTGTGCATTTTTCTGCATCTTTGAGTTTATTTAAACTATTAAAAAATTTAAGTGCGCTGTTTTTGAATACAAAAATTACGCTGAAAAGGGTAATTTTAAGTTTTACCTTAAAATAATAAACATGGAAAAATAATAATTAAAGATCCAAACAGCCACGAAAAAGATATTAGCTATTAATTTTATAAGAAAGCTTAGTCTAAATGTAATTTCAAGAACTATTTAAATGTTTTACTTCATACAGAGTTGCATGAAACAACCTTGTGGTCAAATTCCGTGTTTATATGCACTCTTAACACGATTCAGCAACTCTTAACTCGCATTCAAAATGTGATTTATGGTGGTACGGTTTGAATTAGAACGAATTGAAGCATCATATAAACATGGTATATATTTTCTGCGTTTTGTGTACTCTCCCTCTTCGTAAAATATTTCAGCCAATCAGAACTCACTTCGCAACTACGTTATTGGAAGAAAACAAATTTTCGACAGCACCATGTCGTAACCTTCTATTCTATGAACCTTGTAGGCAATCAACCATTACAAATTTTTTTTAATCAACGTAGTATGTATTGAAGTAGGTAGTGTACTTAATCTATATATATTTATATGTAATAATAATATGAATATTTGTATATGTAATACGCATTATAAAATATTCGTTAATTCGTAAAATTTCTGATAAATTCATACATATGTATTTTTTGTGAACCTATACTCTCGAAATCACTCATTTGACCATAAAATTTTCTGAATATTTACAGGGTTACCAAACTCAGTAATTTCAACAGATTATTTATTGGGGACAACACAGTGTTGTTTTACTTTCATAATAAATTTGGGAAGGAAATCTTAATACTTACAAATCTCCTCTGCCTACAACCAGTCGCGTACCACCAGTGGTAGGCGTACAACAGTTTGAAAGTATTTATATAGACCATCCAAAAAGACTTCATAAATATACGAGCCATTTATTTTAAAAGAGGCCTAAGTCCACTTCGTATGACTACTATGATTATTCCCCTGTATCTGCATGCGTATGTTGTACGTTACACTTCATCAGCTGTAGAAGTTTTTAAATTAACAAAGCAAATGGCAAGCAGGTGCATCTGAGAGCAAGGTTTGAGATTACAGAATAAAAAATAAAATAAATTGCAAAAAGTTTCAAATGGGGCCTTTTGCATTGGTGGTGACGAAATAAAAAATATCTGTTGATTGAAGATATAGCACATATGTATGTATGTATTAGGGATGTTGCGAATGTGGAATTTTTAATTTTGATGGGTAAATTAGGTGATTTAGGTAAATAAAAAATGGAAAGGTTAATAATTTTTAATAATCTGCCTTATCCTGAGTCTTGCCCTAAAAAAACCACCCGAAAATTTGTATTCTGCATTCTGCCCGTAGTAAATATGTACATGAAAACCAAAAGTGACAAGTGAACCGGTTCGGGGAAAACTAAACTCATGATAAGACTGAATATTTTTTTAGTACTTGAATTTAAAAATTGGAATCACTCGAGGCGACAAACTTGAAAAACCTGAAACTTGGCCAAATTGTAAATTCTTTTCGATTGACACTGCACCAGTTGAGAGGACTTTCAGTTATATTTATTTATTTTTATTGCGGTGCAATAATTACTTTTTGAGAATTTCATTGGGGGGCGAATGTCGGATGTATCCTCCCGACTTTTATCTTCACAATCTAGCATAATGGCACAATCGTTATTTAAACAACGTGTTTTCCTAAGAATTCTTCATTCTCATTCTTTTGGTTGTTTCAGCATTTGGAGCACTTGTCACGTCATCAGCGTTTTTCGATTTTAGTTTTTGTAACTCCTTTTTAATGCTTTCTTCTGTGACTGGTTAGATATATGTACGTCTGTGCACTTGCACAATATTCCAGGGACCGAAAATAACAGTTATTTTTTCACAGTTAAATTTGGCCTAATATTTTTTATTCCGAAATAAACGTCCTATCCAGATAATAAACAAACCGCTTATCCAAATTAAACAAATTTGGTATCGCATGAAAGAGGACTGAAATAGTCTTTAAACAGAAATAACGAATGAAGGTTTCGACCTCTATTTATATTTTTTTATAACTTAATACTAAAGAAATTCATGTAAATACGTACCTGACCCAATGATTGTTTTGTGGTAATTAATTAAAATTTTTTATTGAAATATTTTTCAATGTGTGGCTTTCCTCGTTTAGACATTTCAGTTTTAAAGCTATTTCAGTCCTCTTTCATTGGATACCAAACTTGTTTAATTTGGATAAGCGGTTTGTTTATTATCCGGAAAGTACATTTATTTCGGAATAAAAAATATTTGGCCAAGTTTAACTCGTAAAAAAAATAACTGTAATTTTCGGTCCCTTCAATATTCGCATTCGCAAAAGATCCGCATTGATTTTTGCGAATGCGAATGTTAAAATTAATGCGGAAGCTCCGCGGTTGCGAATGCGAATGCGAATATTCGCAACAACCCTGGTATGTATGTATCAGTGCATGCACGATTATGTTAGTATCAGAGACCGTACCGGTTATGCATTTTATACTATAAAGGAAAAAATGTAAGTTATTTTTTTACTTTTATTAATTTGACCAAATAATACCAGTTAATTTTGCTTTTTAGTTTTTTAAGGTAAAAATAAAAGTTAAAATTTGCACTTCATTTTTTTGAGCAGAAAATAATTGGTAATTCTTGCCTTTTATTTTTTCAGGGAAAAATAAAAGTCAAGATTATAAATCAATTGTTCCAGAGTTGTGTATACTCGAATTTAATAGTTTTAAAGCTTTTATCTGGATTCCTATAACCCCCTAATACACAATTACCAGTGTTAGATCAAATGTATATATGTACATATGTATGTACATTTGGGTGGTCCAAAAATGCATGTGGAAAAAGTAAAGTCGGAATTTTTATGCTCTCACCCCCTAGGATTGTTCTATACCGAAAAAAATATACCCCTATTTTTTAGTTTGAAATAAAAGAAATATTTAGAGGTCGGTCAAAGCGCCCAAAGTTTTCCATGTATTTTATATGGGGGATAAAACTTTTCGTAGAAATGGTATAGAATTCTTAAAAATCAATATTTTATCTGCAGGAGATTCCCAATAATAATACCCAATTGTTTATTTAACCATTTTTTCATCGCAACTATAATTTATAGGTCCGCCAAAATCCCACAAATACCCCGAAAAATGCAATGGGGCGACCAATAAAAAATCGTTAGTATTAAAAAATGGTTAAATAAATAATGGGATATTATTATTGAAAGTCTCCTGAAGAGAACCAGAGTTTTCCAATCGAAAAATATTGATTTTCAAGAATTCTATACCATTTCTACGAAAAATTTTATTTTTCCCATATAAAAATACATGCAAAACTTTGAGCGCTTTGAGGGACCTCTAAATATTTTTTAATTTCAAAATAAAAAAATAGGGGTAAACTTTTTTTTCGATATAGAACAATCCTAGGGGGTGAGAGCATTACAATTCCGACTTTACTGTTTTTGGACCACCCTACTGCACATATGTATACACGCAATACATGAAGGCATTTTTTATCAACGGCATCATATCAGCACCGATTATTCGATTTTCAAAACTGAGGTTTAAAATTAAAGGGCTTGGCCCCTAAATGTACAACAAGTTATGACATTTTTTGAAAAGGGTTGCCACCGTTTTTAAAATTATAAAATTGCACCGCTCGTATTAAAAAAAGTGAGGTATAAGATGAAAAGGCAGGGCCTCTAGAAGTGCAGAGAAGTGAAGCTTTAATTTTTTTTTAAACTTACACTGTTCCCGCAATTTTAAAAAATTATATAATATGTCATATAAAGGGGCTTGGTCTAAGATCTACAAGGAAGAACGTCTTATTGTTTTTAAAGGGTTGCCACCTGATAAAAATTACTCTTTTATGCAGAGTACCAGATTTACACCGTTCTCTCGATTCCAAAATGAGGTTCCACTTAGAGATGTGCTTTGTGTTTAATTTTTTTAAAAGGTTTGCCGTCTAATTATAAATCTCTTGTTTGACATATGATACTTAGTAAAATATCACAATATAGGCATCAAGCGAAAGGGTTTTTATACGATATTAATATGTTCGAGCATTTAAGAGTTGCAACCTATAAAAAAAATTTATAGTTATGAACGGTAAGTAACGTATTCAGGGCATTCGATATTGGTATCAAACGACGGCTAGTTAAATGGCTTTTGTGTAAATGTATGCGAATTTTCGAGAGTTGTTATCTAGTTAACAACTCATAACTAGCTTTCGATTGATTAATGATACATTACTTACCATTCATAGTTATAAATGTGTATAATAAGTAGCAACTCTATTACAAACACCAACATATTAATTTAATCCCAAACCCCTTTCGCTTCTGATATTTTACTGACTATAATATTTTAAACAATGCATTTTTAATTAGGCGGCGATCCTTTAAAACAAACCAAAGCACGTCTATGGGTCAATCCCTTTCATTTGACACCTCATTTTGAAACTCGAGAGAACGGATGCTCTGCACGAATAAAAAAATTTGTAACAGGTGGCAACTTTAAAAAAAATAAGAGGTTCTTTCTAGCAGATCGACAGACCAAGCCCGTTTATATGGCATATTATATCATTTTTATTAAATTGCGAGAACGGTGTAAGTCTTATGATTTTTTTAACAGGTGGCAAACCTATTAAAAAAAATTAAACGTTCTTGCACGTCTAGAGGCCCAGCCCTCTCATTTGACACGTAATTTTTTTCTAATACAACGAACGATGCAGGTTTTACAATTTTAAACAAGTAATTTTTGAGCAAAAAACTAAACCGACTTCAATTCTCATATAAATATTTTAGATTATCGTTAATTTTTGCATGATCCAGCTATTGGATCTAGACAAAATTAGTACTGGACCCCCCTTGTGGTACCACCTTCGCGATGAAAAAAGAATTATCGAAATCGGTTAACGTGGTCCAAAGTTATGTGGTAACATACATAAAAAAAATAAAAAATATTCCGCTGAACTGGTGACCTCCTCCATTTTTGAAGTCGGTTAAAAAGGGGTCAACACTTTCCAAAAAAGTCATAGTCATTAGAGGCCAAGCCCTTTAATTTGAGCCACAGTTTTGAAAATCGAATAATCGGTGCAGATCTGATGCCGTTAACATACATATATTGTACTTATATATAGTACATACATATTTAGATTTATATCTAACCCTCGTATTTGTGTATTAGGGGGTTATTAGAATCCCGATAGGAGCTTCAAAACTATCACACTCGAATATACACATCTCTGGAATACTTGATTTGTAACTTTGACTTTTATTTTTGCCTGAAAAAATAAAAGGCAAATTTTAACTTTTATTTTTGCTTAAAAAATAAAAAGCAGAATCAATCGGTATTATTTGCTCAAAATGATAAAAGTCAGATTTTTAAGTCATGGAGGAATCACAATCTATTATGAGAGATGACTCAAATGCTACCTTTGAAAAAACTATAGCATAATTTTTTCACTATGCCTTTTTAATGTCAAAAATTGTAAAATAACTTTTATTTTCAGTCTCTGGTTAGTATCGTACGAGTACGTTATTAACTAACACTTCTGACCAGTGGTTTCCAACCGAGTTCGCACCGAGGGCTACTTTGAAACCATTGCCATGCTTTCCAGGCACCGCCTAAATTAACTTCTATTTTAATTGATCCCTACAAAAGCCTTTATTTATTAATAGAATTTATACAGCTAGCTAAAATGAAGAACAAAAAGAACAATTTCCTTTTAATTGATATAGCAGTGTTTTCATTATGATTCATAAATCGATTTTTTGGAAAACGATAACACTGGTTCCATAGAGAACATTTCGTCACCTACAATGCAAAAATCTGAAACTAACATTGTTATTTGAAATAGGCTGTAACTAAAAATAAACTAAAAATTCACTTTTTTATTCATCGAGTTAAAAGTCCCCCCATAGCTTGACGCAAAAAAAAAACTGTTATTTACGGATCTTTGCATTTGTATTCATTCATCGCTTTTCGTATTTCAATCGTAATTGATAAAATTTTTCCACGTAATGCGCTGGATTGTACGATAACGTCGATAAAGATGTTTAACTGGGAGTTAGAATTAACTAGACATGGTTCAAACGGCCCTAAATAGAAGCATTCTCTTTTACAAATGACGATTTTAATTTTCAATTGATACGTTCGTATTTAAAATTGGACAGCACTACTTATGACGAATATCACGATCGATGGCACTATAAGATAGTAGCGATGGTGCATCACTGTCGCAACTATCGGTGGTGCATCACTGTCGCAACT
>NW_023458571.1:3100818-3110160 GCF_013731165.1 Rhagoletis pomonella
CCCTTGCGTCGTCTTCTTTATTATTCCGTATTTTCGATTGGATAGTTCTTCAGGACCACTCCTTCTCGGACCATAGATATATTCAGATTTATCTGGACGAAGACCGTTCTAAAATTATCCCCTATAGAAATTTTAGGAGAACAAATTGGGACCTCTACCGCCAAAAACTACGGGAACTACTCCCAGGGGCCCCCTTCTGTAAACTTAAGCACTGAAATATCGCTTGAGGACTCGGTGGAGAAATTTACATCAGCCTGTAGGAGTGCCATTGAAAGCTCATGCCCGCTGAGAAGGCGCTCGGGCAAATTCCGACCGAAATGGTGGACGATGGAGCTCTCGGAACTTAGGGCGTTGTGCAGGCGCCTTTTCAACAAAGCCAGGAAGTGTGGACAACCCTTCGACAAAGAGCTGAGAAAGACCAAAACTGAGTCGTGGAGAAATTTCTGCGAAGCAGTAGAAGGTTGTCATGAATCGTCTCGATTTAGGCGAATCCTCGCGAGGAGTCTTGTACCTTTGGGATACTTGAGGGACGAAGAGGGAAACTGGGCCCTGAGCGGAGAAGAGTCGCTTAAGCAACTCCTTGACACTCATTTTCCAGCAAACCCCACACCGTGTGAGCCTACCGGTGTCGGTACGCTTGGCTGCCCTATATTCTCCGGTGAACTACTGGAGAAACGCCGCCTGCTCTAGGCGATTGACTCTTTCAAGCCTTTCGAGTCCCTTGGACCGGATGGCATTATTCCTGCGCAGCTGCAAAAGGCTGTGGAGGTCACGTGTCGCTGGCTCACCCCAATCCATGCGAACTGCCTAGAAAGGAGGTACATCCCGAGGGACTTCAGGCCAATCGGTCTCTCCTCATTCTTATTGAAGGCTTTTGAGAGGCTTATTGACCTGTATATAAGAAACAGGATTCCTCAAGAGCGATTGACCCTCTCTCAGCATGCCAGATTTTTTATGCGCGAAATCAGTACATTCGACTTTTTCGTGCTAAAAAAAATCAGAACTTTTCAGTACATTTTTATTCAAAGTAAAATTATGAATGTAAGTAACAGAAAATAATTTAAAACGCCTGAGTGATAAATAAAATATAGTACATAAAAAAAGTGTTATTCATTTTAACATGAGTGTACACATCATTATACACAGGAGCCAATAAATTATTTTATATTTGTGACTTTTTGAATAGCAATAACACTGTACGGCAAAATCAAATTTTTTTCCTGGTATTGGACCAGACCCATTTTTTGTAAGAGATTGAGTCATAGGTAAGTAATTTCTCCGTTCGAAGTTCGAAATCGGACCTTTGCTAAAAAATTATTTTAAATCTACCATATGTAAACTACTAAAAAAAAGTAAAAACATAGTCGTGGTACGCCCCTTTCTCTTATTTAAACAATATATAACTTTTTCTATGATACAGGTGTCAGGTGTAAGGGGTCAAAGGTCGGGTCTTCGAAAAATTAAAAATCGTATATTTCAAACAAGTTTGAACTGATTTAAAAAAAAATTAATATCGTCACAAACGTGATTAAACCCGCTTTCTTCTGATATGCAATTTGTTTACTTCGTATGTATAAATGTGAGAAAAAACATTTAAAAGGTAAAAATACCTTTTTAAAAAAAGATTTTAAATAAAAACGCCATACGGCTTCACTAGTAGTTCGTAAAATATAAAAATGTTATTCATTTTAACATGAGTGTACACATCATCGTACACAGGAGCTAATAAATTATTTTATATTTATGACATGTTTGAATAGCAATAATGAGATCATTCCTATTTTCAGTGCTTAAATAGTCAAAGAATTCTATACATTTCATTTTAAAATTACTTTTAATTTGAAGCTCACTTTCCAAAATTTTAATTAGAAGCCGGTTTCTCTCTTTGCGCCAGGAAACAAACTTTATTCTTAAGATCCTCTCATACTGTAAAAAAGTACCACTTTTTAAGGAGTTCATCTATATTTCCTCATGGCTTAAATAATTTTTCAACTATGCGAAAACTGTGAAAGACTAAGAATTCGCTAAAAAGAGTATCTAACTCTATGTCTTGTATGCAAAACTCTTTTACAGAGTCAGTAAATAGAGAAAAAGCAGTTGTGAGTTATAGGCAAAAGCCACTCGAATATTGAAATTTATTGTTATGTAACTGAAAGTTATTTTCGAGATAATTAAAAACACTCGAGAAAAATTTAAGCCTTCTTTTTAAATAATTTAAGCTCCACCATATTATCGCAACTGGTACGTAATGACCCGGCGATGTACCCATAAAACGATTGATCTTTTTGTTGTATTAATTTCTTGGGCATATCAAACATTATCTAAAACATGTCAACTATAATTAAATTATTTTCTTCTTATTGTTTACAGTACAGTTTCAGGAAGCTCCAATGTTATGTAAAAACCTTAAGAAAATACTAAAGTATTTTATTTGAATAGAAAATTCAGTACAAATCAGTACAAATTTTGAAAAATCAAGACATTAGCGTACTGATTGAAGAAATGAATAAAATCAGTATAAGAGTTGAAAAATCAGTACTGTACTGATAAAATCAGTACGTCTGGCAACCGTATAGATCCGTGAAATCTGCCTCGCATTCAATTGTTAAAGCCATAGAAGAGTCTCTTAGCAACAAAGATGTTGTAGTTGGGGCCTTCCTTGATATCGAGGGGGCTTTTAATAATGTGTTACCTGGGGCGATAGTAAGAGCGCTAACTAAGCTTGGAGTCGAGAGCCACTTAGTTAGGCTCATCTCTCGCATGTTGTACGACAGAACTGTCATAGCGGAATGGTGAAAGCCTCTGACCAGTGTAAAGTGAGCAGAGGCACCCCACAGGGAGGCGTCCTCTCCCCCTTTCTCCGGATAGTCGTAATAAACGATGTCCTGGAGGAGTTGGGGATGCCAGGTTATTGCCTACGCGGATGATGTGGCCCTCATCGTCAGAGGAAAGTTACTGGACACTCTATATGATCTTACGCAAGGGTACCTGAACTTGGTCATAAACTGGATTTCTAGCTGTGCACTCGCTATTAATCCTGGAAAGACGGAGCTCGTACTATTCACCAATAGGTATAAAGTTCCTCATGCCCAGCTTCCCTCATTAGCAGGTGTTTCCTTTGTTCTTTCTGACAGGGTCAAGTTCTTGGGCGTGATCCTAGACAGGAAGTTATCATGGAAGCGAAATGTCCAGGAGCGAGTAAAAAAGGTACCAGTGGCCCTTTACTGCTGTAAAAAATGCTATAGGGAAGAGATGAGGCCTCCCTCCAAAAGTGATATTTTTGCTGTATGAAACCATAGTCAAGCCTATCATGTTATATGGGGACATTGGGTGGTGGAATTCACTGGAAAAGTCTACTCTTGTTAGGAAGCCAGAGCGTGTGCAAAGGGAGGCCCTCGTTGGAATCAGCGGGGCGCTCCGGATCCCTCCAACTCTAGCGCTAAATGCTATGCTCAGTGTCGCACCTGTTGACATCGCGGGAAAAGTAGCGGCGGTACGCACAGCCATTAGGCACAAAAACTCTGGGTTCTGTTTCAACACAGCACACGGCCACTCGACGATTCTGAAACGTTTCGACTTCCTACCGGAAGAATTGGACTGTGGTGTTCCAAGGCTGGCCCCAAACGGAATCTTCTCCACACATTCCTCCAAGGAGCGAATGGGAGAATGGCACTCTCTGGAATAGGGGTCCAATAAACATATTCACGGGCGGATCGAAGCTAGACGGGAGAGTCGGGGGAGGGGCCTACTGTCGGGAACTCTCGATAGATCTTATGTTCAGACTGCCGGACCTCCGTAGCGTCTTTCAAACAGAGGTGGCCGCTATGAAAGAGGCAGCCGATAGGCCACGCACCAACCTCTTGCCAACTAGAAGGTAATAAATAAAGCGTAAAGCACTGGGATCGCTTATAGTACGATCGAAATTGGTCGGGGAATGCCTGACCTCTCTCTCAAGTCCCTCAAATACTTCCAAATCAAGCTGATTTGCGTACCAGGACACAGTGACAAAACTGGTAATTGCAGGGCTGTTGGCAGCCTGTGCCCCGCTTCTGGCCAGATGGGCTCACAGTCGGCTCAGCGATCGCTGGGCGAAAACCCCGACATGCAAAGATGCAAGGTCCTTCTGGCCGGTTGTCGACCGCAGGCGATCAAGGGAACATCTGTAGCTGGCTAAGCGCCACCTCTCGATTCTCACAGGTGTACTGACCGGACATTGTCCTTTAGGAACCCATGCGGTGCGACTTAACACCGTCACAGATCCCTACTGCCACAGTTGTTTGGAAGATGAGGTTGAATCATCTCAGCACTTCCTTCTCAGCTGCCCAGCATTCGCAAAGCTAAGATTTAAGCACCGCAGTGCGCATTTCTTCGACACTCCTGAAAATCTCTCCGAAGTGGACATCAGCTGCCTTCGTAACTTTGTTCTGAGCACCCAGCGCTTCTTTTAGTTTTTTAACACAGGATATCTTAGTTGCAGTTCAAAGAACTTGTGTAATGTGGTAACACAATGTACAATCTTATAAATGTCTAAGTGTGTCCCCATGTGCGGGGTCTGCCACAACAACCTAACCTAACCATGGGAAGTGCCACGCCCCCATTTCCAATACCTATCATTTTTCGCCGTGACAAATGTCAGTTCCCCAGCATAATTGTGTTTAGAGATATATCGGTTTTCACATTTTAGTATGTATGTCAGATGCCACGCCCCCTGCGTAATGGATTTAACATTTCCGGATTAGACATATGCTTCAAAATTTTATTGTGGCGTATTTATATATAGATACCTTCAATACACCGTTTTTGCTAAAACCCTCCTCAAAGGCTCTCTGGAGCCACCCAATCGATCCCCGATCAAGGTGAATTTCTTATGGCCACTTTTTACGACAAATCCAAGCATCAGAACCAATAAAATATTTTTTTCCGGCTAACTTGTATGGGGTGGCCTACTGTGTATCGGTTCGGTTATCGGTTTATGTGTGAGAACGCTCATATAAAACAAGTGTTTATTCATGTCGCCCGCATATAGCCGACATCGTGCGATGCCGTCTTTAGTGTGCGTGTAGCGAAATTTTTCAACATCTCACTCATCTGCGCCCATGCCCCGACGGAAGAGAAGGAGGAGGCGTCGAAGGATCTCTTCTATGAGGCTGTGAGTGCACATACGAGCATGCCCCGCCATTATACCAAAATCATGCTTGGCGACTTCAATACCAGTGACTGTCAACCAGTGCGGACGTAGTTTTTAATCGCTCCGCCGAGAAATTAATAATAATCATGTAAAGCAAAAAACTACTACGCATAAATAAGCTTTCTGCTTATTTGCCTATAATTATAACTTTTTCTTTATTTACGCGATGTCGCGAAAAAATCATTTAAGTGTGCCAACATACAATAAAATAAATAAAATAATAACAAAATTTTTAATATACAACGCTTTCATAAATGGACTAAAAAGTAGAAAATAATATTTCTCAGTCCCACAGAATTTGTTTTGATAACTTTTGATTTTGAAATTTTAGCACAAGTCATTATAAACAATTAATGACATTGGAAACGAAAAACGTGGATCGCATGCAGTGCAAAGCATTCCATTTCATTGACAATAGTCAAACTACATAACATTCTACAGCGAAAGTACAAATTTGAGATCGCTTAAGCGGTCGTTATTCATATGCCCACATACATACATCCATATGTTACTTTTCATATCAATTCAAGTGTAATACATGCGCACCACGCTTTTCATTTTCAATGTCATTAATTGTTAATAATGACTTTTGCTAAAATTTCAAAATCAAAAGTTATCAAAACAAATTCTGTGGGACTGAGAAATATTATTTTCTACTTTTTAGTACATTTGTGGAAGCGTTGTATATTAAAAAGTTTTTTTATTTTATTTATTTTCTACTTTTTAGTCTTGTCTGTACAAAATTTTGCATTGGATATTAAAATAATTCAACTTGCAGTGAAAGAGAACAGAAGACTATGCAAGCACAATGTTGTTTGCTCACATTTAGTATAACAATACATATGTACATACATACATATAGCAGCAGTTTATTTCATTTAAAGAAATGGCGTGTCGTCCATTTCCGCTGTGACGTATATAAATAGTGCATATATTTAGGCGCAATATTTAACTTCTTCTGGCGGGGCGACATCTAGAGTCTTCTAATTGTATCTCCTTGATATGATGCCTACAACGAGGTTGATATCTAGACTAGGTTGATATCTAGAATTTTCCATAAATAGCTTTGCTACATTTATAGTAGGTGCATTCTTTTGCAACCGAACTACAAAAGAACACGCGCTTAAATGACGAAATACACGCAAAGCAACAACACAAACTCGGCTATTTATCCGAGCTCAGCCAGGTCGGTTAAAAAATACGCGACCTGAAGGCTAGTGTTGGTAAGTGAAAAAACTGCTCTATTGTGAATTGATATAGGGAAAGTGGAAAGGGAAATTGTTGCTTCCTTTTATACGTGAATTATATTTTAAAAGAGTATATATTTACGCAAATACCTCGCATGAGTACTCATTTAAATTGGTTTTTGTATCTAGATCCCGTTAAACTAATCACATTTTCTTGACAGCTACCAACAGGGTTGCTTAAGTAGCTAAAAGGAAATTTTACCCGAGTTGAGCGTTCTTTTGTCGCTCGCTTACAAAAAAATGCAGCTAGTATAAATGGTGGTCTGGACATACAACATTGCAAGTTGATAAAAGCGTTGTAAAATAATATATCTCAGTCCCATAGAATTTGTTTTGATAACTTTTGATTTTCAAATTTTAGCAAAAGTCATTATATACAATTAATGAGATTGAAAACGAAAAACGTTGAGCGCATGTAATACAAAGCATTAGATTTAATTGACAATATTCAAACTACATACATAACGTAGACCTAAAATTTCTACAGCGAAAGTACAAATTTGAGATCGATTTTAAGTGGTCGTTATTAATATACCCACATACATACATATATTACTCTTCAATTTCAAATCAGGCCTATTACATGCGCCCCACGCTTTTCATTTTCAATCCCATAAATTGTTTATAATGACTTGCTAAAATTTCAAAATCAAAAGTTATCAAAACAAGTTCTATGGGACTGAGAAATATTATTTTCTAATTTTAGTCCATTTATAAAAGCGTGGTACATTAAAAGGTTTTTTTTTTTTAATTTAGTTTATACTTTTTAGTCTTGTCTGTATAAAATTTTGCAATAGATACTAAAATAATTCAACTTGCAGTGAAAAGAGAACAGAAGACTATGCAAGCAAAATTTTGTTTGCTCACATTTAGTATATGCCTACATTTGTACATACATATGTACATATAGCAGCAATTAATTTCATTTAAAGAAATGGCGTGTCGCTCCGCTGTAGCGTATGTAGTGCATATTTTTAACTTCTTCTGGCGAGTTTTTCTAATTGTATGTCTTTGATATGATACCTACGACGAGGTTGATATCTAGACTAGGTTTGCCATAAATACCTTTTCTGGTGGTCTGGACATTGAACATTGCAAGTTGATAAAAGCGTTGTAATAAAATCATCGCGCTCACAGAATAGTGAAACAAGCACCAAGCTAGTGAAATAAACCTCGCCGTAACCGAAGCTGACCGAAGGCATTCAGCTGAGCGACGAAATGCTTACTTTTCGATCGTTTCCCATACAAACAATTAGTCTGTTCCTTTGAACTTCGGACTAAAACCTGTGGAACTGTCAAACTACAATTTTACTCTCTCAAATGAGAGTAAAAGGAGAACAGATGCAGAAGTGCATAGGAACGCAAAAAGCACTATTTCCTGTAAAAACGTCAGTCGGTTTGTTTACATGTCATTTGTAAAACACTGATTTAGCTGAAATATCACTAAATAATTATTAGAATCTATACATATTCAAACATTTCGTTGTTTACTTCCATTTTCTTACAAATATAAGGTACTTTGCTTTCACCGCTGTTTGTTTTTGCTTGCACATGCAAATCAGCTGATCGTTTGACACTTTTCATGAACTTACAGGAAAAGAAACCCCGGACTAAATCCTGTAACTTCTGACTAGGAACAGTTCCTCAGTTACTCTCTCAAATGTGTTCCCACTTACAGGTTTTATGTCAATAGGAACGACTTCCTGTAAGTTCTGACTAAATCCTGTAAACCGGACTGCTATTGGAACAGACTAAGGGCCGGTTATTCAATGTCTGGTTAACGCTAATCCCCGGTTAAACATAGTTATCGACGTTACCGACTCCCTGTTGTATGCACGGAGTCGAAGAGGTCGATAACGATGTTTAACCGCAGATTAGTGTTAACCAGACATTGAGCAACCGGCCCTAAGGGCCGGTTTCTCTATCTCCGGTTAACACTAATCCCCCGGTAAACATCGTTACCGACCTTATCGACTCCCTGTTATATGCATGGAGTTAGAACGTCGATAACAATGTTAAACCGGGGAGTTAGTGTTAACCAGAGATGGAGAAACCGGCCCTAAGGGCCGTTTACTCAATATGTGGTTAACACTAATCTCCGTTTAAACATCATTATCGACGTGTTCGGCTCCATGCATATAACATGGAGTCGGTAACGTCGATAACGATGTTTTACCGGAGATTAGTGTTAACCAGACATTGAGTAACCGGCCCTAAATGATGATCGCGATAAATCGTTCTCTCCTTCCCCCAAGCCTCGTGCATTACACCTTGGCATGCACACTCGCCAATGTCTCTGGAAGCGTTGTAATAAAAGCATCGCGCCCACAGAATAGTGAAACAAGCACCAAGCGCAGTGAAATAAACCTCGCCGTAACCGAAGCTGACCGAAGGCACTCAGTTGAGCGACGAAATGCTTACTTTTCGATCGTTTCCCCTACAAACAATGATGATCGCGATAAATCGTTCTCCTTCCCCCAAGCCTCGTGCATTATGGTTTGATTATGCATACTTCGCATAACTTCGCACAACTTCGCATAAACTTCAAACTGTAATTTCGTATGTACTTTGTATGTATTTTGTATGTATTCCATTACCCAGAAAATAGCAGAACTTTTAAGAACTTAGCGATCTGTTGAGTTTAGATTTTACTTCACATTTTCTTAATTTAAATTTTTAGTGCACTGGTACAAATGGTTGTGCGAAGTTATGCGAAGTATGCATAATCAGACCCTCACACCTTGGCATGCACACTCGCCAATGTCTCTAGAAGACCAAGTTGTTCTAAAGCAGGCATGCCCAACGCCGGCAGAACTCCATAAGCAAGTGGCTTGCGCTGGCAGAATTCAATAGGCAAGTGCAGTGTTGCCAGAACTTTTTG
The DNA here is from genome assembly GCF_013731165.1 of Rhagoletis pomonella. Taxonomy (NCBI): domain Eukaryota; kingdom Metazoa; phylum Arthropoda; class Insecta; order Diptera; family Tephritidae; genus Rhagoletis; species Rhagoletis pomonella. Next base: position 3,110,135 of record NW_023458571.1, read on the forward strand.
GACGAACCGGCTAAATTGGCAAATAA
>NW_023458571.1:3110260-3114942 GCF_013731165.1 Rhagoletis pomonella
TTGATGAAACTTATTTTGATATGATTTGGAGCAATTCTAGTTGTTTTTAGAGTTTTTTGAATTAATGGAAATTGTTTCAATTCTCTTTTACAACCCCAAGTGTGAAACGTGACGTGACGTGGCGTGACGTGACATAAATCTCCATCGTTATATTTTTGTTAATATTGCTTTTAAATGAATTTTCAACGCAAATAAAACATGTATTTTATGTAGAATATACTTTATATTTTGACTTCAGCGCCAATTCAGGGTCAATTTATTAGAAATCTATGATTTATTATGTTTCAACCACATGCGCCAAATTCGAACCGAATCGGACCATAAATACGGTTTTTCGAAATATCTCGACCTTGGCACCACCTAGGAAGACCAATTTATGCAAACATTATTCTTCTTACATAGCCAGTATATATTTTAAAAAGCAGACAAATCGGCCCGTAAATACGTTAGATATAAAACTTTTATTTTTTTTGTCGTGGTGGACCTTCCGCTGGAAACACCCATATGTGACCATAGCGCTTGAAAATATTATATATTTTTCCCTTACCCTAAACCTTTAGGAGTTGGCAAAAATGATGTTTGGTAATTTAGGCAGAATTGAATATGCGCTATCTGGGAAGACAATATCTACATATAATATTTATTCTGTTTGTTGGCACTATATCCAAACACAAACGCATCTTAAGTGTCTTAACAGTGAAACAATTTATTATTTTCTAAGTTTGCGAATAAAACTTCACACTTAAAATTAAGACATTTATAACAAATATTTTATGAAGAAAATCCCCGTTACGGCCTTATTTAGAGAAAATATATTCGTTTAAAATAAAAATAAGCGAAATCGGCCCAATTTTATATAGCCCTGCCTGACATGAAAATTTTCTCCACGATAAGGCTAGTAGCCATTTCTAACAGATTTTGGGTGGCTTAGTCAAAAATGGAAACATATATACATATTTGAAATTTAAGAAAACAAGGAAAATAGCAAAATCGGCTATAAACGGCTAATTTTTTTCTGCAAAACGGCTAACAAATCGGCTGCCGGCTAAATCGAAATTTCTCCGGCTGTTTGCTATCGAAACCGGCTAAATCTAGCCGGAAAACGGCTAAAATGGCAACACTGGGCAAGTGCCCTGTGCTGGGCACGGCTGTTCTAAAGCAACAACAAAGCACTAGCTTACTAACAAGCACAGTAATAACCAGGCATGGGCAGACACTTAGCAGGTGCTAAAAGAGCGTAAGCATCGCTTGTACGTATACAAGCGAGAGCGTAACGATAAGAACGCGACAGCATGAAAATGAATTGGACACACTAACACATTCTCACTTTTAGCTCACGCTGGTTTGTGGTCGTGCCCACCTCTGGTAATAACCAAGGAACGGATTTTTAAGACCTAAAAACCTATAAAAAGGCAAAATAAAATAACGAAATAGGCTGGAAAAGGCAAAATAAAATAGTGAAGTGAGTTTTTTATATATAAAATATGCGAAACACCGTCAACAAAAAATTGCCGAAAATCAGCGATAAATGCTAGGTACTTTAAATGTTAACTTTATTATACTAAAATTTTAAATTTCTAAAGATATTGATTAAAAAATTAAAAATGTTGGCGAAAATTTGCAGAATTTTCATAATAAGCCTTATCATGAGTTTGATTTTCCCCAAACCGGTTCACTTTTCACTTTTGGTTTCCATGTATTTACTATGGGCGGAATAAAAATTTTCGGGTGATATTTTTTTCCTGCGAAACTCAGGACAATGCAGACTATTTTCACAAAGTATTAAGTTTGGATTTAAATTGTTGTTTTTAAGTAATCAGCTATATTTTCATAAAAAAGACTTAACAATAAATTAACTAAAAATAGCCAAAACTTGATAAAATATCGCGGTCCACTTTATATTTGGGTCACTGTATATGTGCTTAAAATAAAAATCATTGAAATCGGCCCAGTATTTAAAGAATTCGGATTAGAAAATATTGTCATTCAATTGTTTATATGTAACACAGTTCGACATGAAAAATGTCTCGAGATAAGGCTACCCATTTCTAATAGATTTTGTAAAAATGGAAGCTTATATACAATTTTTAATAAAATATTGCAAATAGCAAAATCGGCTAAAAACGGCTAATTTTTTTTGGCAAGGCGGTTAACAAATCGGCTGCCGGCTAAACCGAATTTTCTTCGGCTGTTTGCTTTCGCAACCGGCTAAATCTAGCCGGAAAACGGCTAAAATGGCAACAATGCTCATAATACAAAAAAAAAAATATTCAAAAGTTGTTTTGGGTAGCTATTAGGGCTACCTCAAATTTGTGCAATATATTGTACTAAAGTCCGCAAAGGAGTAAAAGCACTCAAGAAAACTCAATAAATATTTCACTAAGTTTGACGGAGTAAAACTTTTATTTCATTGAAAATGAACTTATGTATGTACAGAATAATCGATTTTACTGCAGATATGTTGGAATGAATATTTTGTATCTTTTTAAGTATCTTTAGTTAAGATTTGCATTAAAAAATGTTAAATTTTTTCCATGAGAAGAGAATTATATAAAGAAATTTTGAAAAATTTCAGATACAATTACAATATAAAATACGAATTACCCGTTTTAATAAACTTTCCCAGTTTTTCTGCCTTCAGTAGATCAAGAAATCAAAAGCCTACTCTTTACTGCAACAACAGCGCACAAGCTGTTCAAAAACCACGTAAAAAACCACCCAAATGCCTGTTCAACTGCAACCTTTGCGGACGTTTGTACAATATATTAGGGGTATTCTCTGAGTCTTGCAAAGCCCTTGCACGGTGCACGGACTGCACGGTTTGCACGGTTTGCAAAGCTGTCCCATACGAAAACCGGTTTTAACCGTGAAATCCGTGCAATCTGTGCACCATGCAAGGGCTTTGCAAGACTCAGAGAATACCCCTATTGTACACGCCAGATGGAACCTTTCAGTGTAAATGTACGATATATTGTACTTTTTTTTGACCACTCGGGAAAAATATTTTAAATCATAATAGTTTAATTTTAACATTTTTATACAATGAAATGCTTTTATATTTCCATACTATGTGCTTTTATTAGCGATTTTACTTGACTTTCACGTATTTTTTGTACAGTAAATTACCACAACTTGCGTGTCACTGGAATTTTATAAAATGGTCTATTTTTAAATTAAATTCTAAAAATATTTTTGAAACGTTTTCGATTTTGAAATTCACGCAAACTATTCGGGACATTCCAAAACTTCAAAAAGTTTAATTTCTTAAAAAAAAAAGATTTTTAGTAGCACGCTTCCAATGTTACAAAAAATTAAATGTACAATATATTGTACAAATGCGGGGAGAGGGTTAATCCAACAACCCGTACATTGACTCAAACGGGTATTGATAGGTACATACAAGTCAAACGAAAATTAGGCCCACAGCAGCAAAAAATTGCAAATCCGTCAAACTGTGCAAAATCGAAAATCAGTGACATTAACCCTATACTGGGAAATAAATTTGCGCTTCTGGACTATGAATGTGAAGAAGAGCCCAAAGAAGTTTCTAATGCATAGGTGGGCAATTTTTGCTCGTGAGCAACGCCAGCGCCGCAGTTCGTATACGTATACAGCAGGGCTGCCAACTCAGCTCTTTTCTCGTCATATCTGGCTTTTTCGAAGTCCATTTAGCGGCAGGAAATTAGAAATTGCGGCAAATCCAGCTTTTTGAGATTTTTTTTACGGATTTTCGCTTTTTCTCTTACACAATATAGTACATACATACATATGTATTTACAATTACCAGATAATTTCGATACGATTAAAAAACATTATCGGCGCTGTTATGGTTTTCGACGTCGATGTCATGTTTTCGTCAAAAAATAGCCCTCATCACTCCAACTGCGGTTTCGCTAACCACAGTAGTGTTGCGAGGAACACATTTCCGCAAAAAAATGTGGTCAGCGTAGCTGGCGTTGGACTTGCGAAAGTATTTTTTGCTGAAAAAAATCACATCGTCGCCGAAACCCATGGATTAATATAGTAATACAATGCAATTTTGGGCAGAAGTAGTCATAGAACTTTTTAGAAAAGTATCGATACTAGTACTCATTTAAAATACTCTATAGAAGAATCGATGCCAGTACTCATATTTGCAAAAAAGTACCGATAACACTCGTACTTCCACGTATTTTTAAGGCAAACGCGAAAACAAAAAAAAAAACAGATTTCTTTGTTTTTATGACCTCTTCCTATTTGTAAATTGAATGGACATTGTTTTAATAGTTGAAATCTGATCGAACAAGCATTTCTACAGGAGTTTTTGAAGTAAACTTGCGATAAAAAAGTATAAAAGAAATGTTTATAGCAAAAAGTTCATTGAAAGATTTTAAAAGCAAATATTTTATAAGTGTTTGACGCTAATATTTATATAACTCAAGTAAAACACCGTTTTGGGGTTTCACAAAGTTTATTTATTTCCCTTGCTTGTGCAAGGGCAGCCGATGACCAACCGAATACAAGTGAGGGTGAGAAGTTAATTATTGCAAAATTACAAAATAATCTTAACTCTTCCCTAACTGAAGCCGCAGTTGTTGCCGCTGCTGTCGACGTCGTAGTTCCGGCGAGTAGCTGTGTGTGTGTCAGTTGTCGTTACTGCAGCTGCAGCTGCAATTCCAGGTAAGTCTATGTTGTGGAGGGGA
>NW_023458571.1:3114952-3124810 GCF_013731165.1 Rhagoletis pomonella
CAATAAGTACTCTTTGCATTATACTCTACTCCCAACACATTGTTACTTTTTTTCCTCATACATACACTACTTGGCGTTGAGAGATTAAATACTTGACGTACTTGCTCCAGAATGATAGAATACAAGATTGCGCCAATGAGAGAGGATTTTTGAGCGTAATTTTTGCGTGACGTCATCTTGGTGCAATTGCGAGAGAGAAATGCCAAAACGCATATAAAAATATGTAAACAATGCAGAAAAATGTATTAATTTTAATACTACGTGGCCCAATTTTGCAGGGATCAATAAACATACAAAGATTGATTAATTAGGTACACGTAGCAATTATTTTGGACATGTAACCCTTTAGATAAGTACGATTTTTAGCACATGAAAAAATGGATGTAATAACAGTGTTTGCAATTTCATGTAGACCAAGAGGAAGGTGTGCAGCAAAGTGAATTTTTGGACTCGCCATTGTAAAAAGCCATGCAGAGTGCATATTTATATTTGTGGACGGTAGCCAACCACCATAAACTCCACAGGTGTTGACTCCACAGCTTTTATTTGATGACTTTTGTACCATTTCCGAGAGGATGCATGAGTGTGGCTTCTTCGGAAATAAATAATAATTTAAGCTGAACTTTTAAATGTATAATAATTTGGGCACTGTTTTGAATTAGGTACGTAACAGCGCGGTAAGATGCCGCTTGAATTAGCGCCTGGCGACCTTATCCACTGGTGCATTACCTCATACCAGCACTAAGAAGAATCAGGTACTAACAAAAATAAGTAGGTAGTGAAGTTCATGTATCTATTTACTGCAGAAACTGCTTTTGTATGTATGCCATTGCCACCAAACTAAACCAGCAACTGTCTACATTCACCATGGAAATATACCTACTACAATTCACCACGAAAAGGCCAACATAGTTCCATGTAGAAGCTCATAGCTCACACACATAGCACAAAACTCGATTTGGTGTTTAATACATCTCCTCGCCGGCAGAACTGCTTCCACTTTTTCGGCAGGGTTGCGTCCGTAGGAAACGAAAAAAAAAACTTATATCGCACGCTTTCCTTTTGTTTTCACTATTACACTTTGCCACTGCACACTTCATTTTGCTTTGTAATGTGTCAATAATTGTTTTAAACCACGCAGAAATATTAACACACAAATATTAAAATTGTTATTTGGTTTTTTCGTATGCTCACAATCAACAATTGCACCAAGATGACGTCACGCACACAGCTAATTCTGTCAAAATCACAAAGAGCGGATTAGCGGTACCGCGATTGGCGCAATCTCTATTTCTCTCAATCGTGATACTTGCTATTACTCCACCAAAGTAGGTACTCTACTTTCTCTCATCGCGTACGAGAGATATTTGCTGCTGCCAAAAGGGAGTAGCAAATCTACTCTCTGTATACTTGTAGTACTGTAAGTACTTGCGTATTAAATTTCATTTATGGTTGTTAGCGTACTAGTTGATATCGTTTGCTGCTGTGGTCACCGAAATTGAAAGAATAAAGTTACAAGTTGTAAGGAAATGTTTACGGTCTTATTTATAGAAAATAACAAAGGTTTAAATAGTTGTGTAAAGTGACATTTTTATAAAATTTTTCTATTTAAACAGCTTTTTAAATCTATGAACATTTGTATTGAAGTTTTTATGAATAAGGCCGTTAATGTATTATTGCTGGTTTCTAATTTGGTATAAAACTATTTGCAGTCATTAACCAAGAAATAAGTTGTCAAAAACAACAACTTAAGCAAAAAAATTATTAGTGGCAAATCAAAAATTTCAAAAGTTACTGGGAAAAGTAAAGTGTGAAAAAAGTTAAAGTAAAGTAACTACAGTAAAACCCGCTTAAGCACCTCACAAAAAATGTCAGCTTTTTGAGGTACTTAGGCGGGTTGGGTACTTAAAAGAACCAGCTTAAGTACCTCGATGCTACATCTTTTTGTTAACTTATATAAATATGTAAACCTTGAATTAAACATAAACATTTAATGAAGTATACGTATTTATTTAATTCTATATTATAGATATCACTACAATAGCTAAGAAGTTTTGCCTATTTAATTTCAGAAACTAAAGAATTATGGCTCAGAGAAAGTTTTTGCTTGCAATCTTACCCTTATGTACGAAAAACTTCGTTCATCTGAATTATATACATATATTATTTTTGTATGAAAGCAAAGCTGATTACTTAACGAACACCATATAAATCCAAATTCCCAAAAAATGGTACGCAGTTTTGTTCGGCATTAAATTTTAGTATAATAAAGTGCAAATATGAAGGTAGCTAAGGCGTTTTTTCTCGTACAAACTAAGTACGCCAATTTTTTATATGGAATACATAGATATATATGTACCGTTCCATCAAAGAGACTTTAAAAGGTTTGACTTTGAATTAAAAAATTAGCACTTTCTCTTAAAAATGTTTATATTTTTATTAAGTTTCTATTAAAAGGGCATCTTGAACTATATCTATGGCTTGTTAACCCTCTAGTAGGCCAATTTTTTTATGAGTTAAAAAATTCAGGAATGGGTGATTTTAGCACGAGAAATCCAAAACTGATGTCCATTTCGATCTGTGACAGTAACTTTTTCCTACAGGGGAGAAAAACCAAGACCGTCTGGAGACGGGCTCGCCGATATACTTACACATATTTTCAGCTTTCTCTTATACAATGTTGACCTACGAACCGGCAATGCCGTCTGCAGACGGTCAAAAATGCAAACTGGGTTTTTATATGTCGGCAAGCCGGTCTGTAGACGGTCTGTGTTCGAAAGCAATTTTCTCCATTTCGGATAGTCACACAATTATAAAACTTATATCAAAATACTGTGCTTTTAACTACGAAACCCACTGATTTTTTTTGTATCAAAAAAATTTTCAAAAGAAACAATTTCTTTAATTACGAAATTATTAAAAAGCAAGAAATAATTAATTTTAACCGTGTTTTCAAAATCTGTAATTCAACTGCCGATGTAAATAAAACGGATTGTCATAACGGATTAAAATTTACTTCGCCGTAAGGGTACGATTTTTGTCTAAAGATCGTGCCTTACCAATATAGAAAAAAATTATTATAGGTGCACTAAAAAGGTGTTTAGTTAACGACCGTCTGGAGGCGGTTCTGCCTACTAGAGGGTTAAACGTTAAAATATTGTTTGGGATCCCATGTACTGTTGCTTTAAAGGGAATAGGCCCCTTTCCCGGCTTAGGCTACTTTAATTGAACGGCACAGATATGCAAATAAAAAAGTTCGTTTCGTTATTTATAAGAAAAAAATATCAGAAAAAAAGTCGTTTGTTTCTATAAAGAAAAAAGTATTAAAAAAAATTATTTTCGTTCATTAACAACAAAACAATATATCATTGTAGTTCTCAAGAAATATCACGAGAAATATATTTTCATTATTTCTGATACTAGAAATTAACTTTGCGGTTGCTGTAAATTTTCTTGAAGAAATAAGTATATCGTCGCTACCATGTCAAACTATCGAATGTGCAAAACTGGTTTTTGATTTACGATACCTTGCACATGCGTTTAGAATGATACGTAAGTTGGCAAATCGTCAAATTTCTAGTCTTCTTAGAAGCATAGGATACTGGCTTTAACAGAATGGCGAATCCCATACTTTTGTCTAATGACAACAATATTTTTTACAACAGTTTCTTTGCTCTCCTGAAAAGTGCAGATTTTCACATTCGATAGTTTGACATGGTAGCGACGAGGTGTACGAGCATTTTATTCTTAAGAGCTGCATACTGATTTAAGAAATTTTTTATAGCAGCAAATTTATTTTCCATTTATTGTGCCTAATTTTATATGAATTTTTAGTTTTTCTTGAGAGCCTTTACAAATAAAAAAATTTCGGAATATGTACATATGTACATACATACGCAGCCATATAACTTCCCACTGGGAAAATAGGTAAGCACCTTACGAGGTAAGCCATGTTTTCTTTCAGTTTTTAGTACCAAAATTGTCATCATGGCCAATGTCATCTACTAGTAAAGCACAAAATGAATACCTCCAACGACACATTACGTTGTCAGTTGCAAAGTAACGTGCAGCCGAAGTTATCTCCAAGCGCCGAACTACTCCGAGCGACTTCTCTGCATTACACGTAACTTACTTTGTAAAGCGGCTCAGAAGTATGTCTGATACCAAATGTACATTCTAAATTCCTAATTACATAAGGCGGCCATGCCTTTGTAAAAGTAAGGGACGTTCGGCAGGGAAATGGCAATGACTGCCAGGTGAAGAGTAAGTTGCTAATAAGGTATTATTACGTGCTCCTAATTCCCACTGGGTTGTTTTCAAGAGAAACGAATTTTCATTGATAACCTTTTATACCCGAGCGCACTTGTGCACAAGGGTATTATAACTTTGTTCACATAACGGTTGTTTGTAACAGGCAAAACGAATCGAGATAGATATAGACAAATGTATACATAAATGATCAGGATGAAAAGAGAAATCGATTAAGCGGTGACTGTCTGTCCGTCCGTCCGTCCGTCTGTGCACACGATAACTCGAGTAAAAATTAAGATATCTTAACTTGGTGCGTGTACTTCTTTCGGGCGTGGGACGGATGGTATTGAAAATGGGCAAAATCGGACAATAACCACGCCTACCTCCCATATAACGGTAATTTTCAGAAATACGAAAACTGCGATATTTTAGTAACTACTGAAGATTATTAACACAAAATTGATATTTACAATAATTTTTAGACGAAAAATAAGAATGTTATAAATTTTTGAAAAAATGGGCGTAGCCACGCCCACTTATGGTTACATGTGTATATCTTGGCAACCGCTGCACCGATTTCTTCCAAACTTGGCACAGTTATTGGCCTTGGTACAGGATACCAAATGGCCGAAAATTTTTAAAATCGGACAATAACCACGCCCACATCCCATATAACGGTAATTTGGAGAAATACGAAATCTTCGATAAATCAGTAAATATTAAAGCCAATTTATTCAAAATTGATGCTTGCAACAATTCCTTACCAGGAAATACGTCTATGATAAAATTTCGAAAAATGGGCGTGGCACCGCCCACTTATGATCACATATATGTATCTCGGTAACCGTTCTACCAATTTGTACCAAACTCGGTATGGTTATTGTGCTTGCTACATAAAAGCAAAACGATGAAAAGTATTGAAATCGGACTAAAATTATGGCTTTTCATATAACGGTAAATTTTAGAAATGCTTGAAACGTCAATATTTCGAAATTTAAGGACGCTAATTACTCAAAATTACTAATTTACTCAAAATTGATACACCCCGGCTTACCATGTAGCGGTAGCTTTCGGAAAGGTGAAAATCATATATTTAATATTTGCGCCGGGTATTTAATGTTCGGCTCCGCCCGAACTTAGACTTCCTTACTTGTTTTTGATAACACTGTGCGACAGCTCAAATCGGTATTGAGCGAAACCAAATGCAAATGATAGTTTTTGAATTTCATTGAGTCTTTTTTTAATAAATACTAAAATTAGAGGTGTATGTATATTTAAAAAAATCAGTCGCGATGCGTTGTATACATACATAAGTATGTACATATGTATCTGGACTCACAAATCGGATTTCACGATTATAGTTGTCTGCATAACCCAATGGCGAAGGAAAAACTTTATCCGATTTTTTTAAATCGAAACTACATTTTTACATACATAGGTACATGCATGCATACATAAATATATTTAATATGAAATGGAAATTTTCACATCGATTTCTGCAATCTTCAAACCCATGGTTTCAATTGTACGCATTTCGTCAGGGGTTTCCCCAGCATTGCCGTTTTGGTCCAAGTGGACCAAAATTGGTAGCTTCATTCTCCTTTGGTAGTTTGGTTGGTTTGATGCAGCTTTTGGTAGGAAAAAGTGATTTGAAAATACAACCAAATTGAGCATTAAAATTTGTTCACTTTGCTCGCACGTATAAGATGTCTTTGTTTTTTTTCTATATTTTATTAAGCAGACAATTTTTTGCAAACAAAAACTTTAAAGCAATCTGCAAAGTGTGAGTATATGCAAATTGAAACAAATTTGAAAATTATTTTATTGAAATGCATAGAATGTCTGATTTTGTTCTTTCACATACAAAAAAACAAAAGCGATAGATATTAATTGAATTGATCTCAAAGGTATTTAAATTTATAACCGACCTCACAAAAAGGAGGAAAGTTATCAATTCGTCGGAATATTTTTACTTTATTTTTTTTTTTATATTTTTTATTTTTTATATATGTTAACGTATAACTTTGGACCACGTTAACCGATTTTTATAATTCTGTTTTTTAAAGGAAAGGTGTTATCTCACAGGTGGTCTCATTCTAATTTGGTTTAAATCCGATCATTGGACTATGAAGAGCTTAACGATAGTCTTAAATTTTTGTATGAGAATTGAAGTCGGTTTTGTTTTTTGCTTAAAAATTACTTGTTTACAAAAGTTTTTTATACAATACAATGAATGGTTAACCAATATTGTGTGTATTTTTAATTTTTACTGCTAATTCGTGTAGCTAAAAACCTCGTAAATTCAAGACATTTCGTTTTAATAATGAATTTTGGTAGTTTGGAAACTGATTTGGTAGTCGTTTTGGTATCTAAAAATATTGTCAAGTGGCAACACTGGTTTTCCCAACAACTTGGTTTTGGTGCAGTGAAGCGACAGAGCAAGTGACGAGAAAAAATATATGCGGACACTTATATATGTATGTATGCACATATGTATCTATTCACATACGCATCATGCACCAGGGTTGTTGCGAATATTCGCATTCGCATTCACAACCGCGGAGCTTCCGCATTAATTTTAATATTCGCATTCGCTTTCGCATTCGCAATAATCAATGCGGATCTTTTGCGAATGCGAGTATTGAAGGGATCGAAAATAAGTTAAACTTGGCCAAATATTTTTTATTCCCAATTAAAAGTCTTTTCCGGATAATAAACAAACCTCTTATCCAAATTAAACAAGTTTGGTACCAAATGAAGGAAATGTCTAAACGAGCAAAGCACCCATTGAAAAATATTTCAATAAAAAATGTTAATTAATTACCAGAGGTCAAACCTTGGGTCTGGTATATGAATTTATTTAGTATTAAATGATAAAAAATACAAATAGAGGTGGTAACCTTCTTTCGTTAATTCTGCTTAAAAGCTATTTAAGTCACAGAAGAAAGGATTAAAAATGAATTACAAAAATAAAATCGAAAAACACAGTTGACTTTACAGGTTCTCCAAATTCAGAAACAACCAAAAGATTGAGAATGAAGAATTCCTTGGAAATCAACGGTGTTTAAACAACGATCTTGCCATAATGCAAGATTGTGAAGATGGAAGTCAGGAGGATACATCCGACATTTGCAGCCCGATGCAATTCTCAAAAAAGAATTATTGCACCGCAATAAAAATAAATAAATATAACTGAAAGACCTCTCAACAGGTGCAGCGTCAATCGAAAAGAATTTACAATTTTGTCAAGTTTACAGTTTTTCAAATTTGTCTCCTCGAGCGAGTAGTTATATAGTTTAAAAAGATTTTATTAAATACAATGTTCCAATTTTTAAATTCAAATACAAAAAAAAACATTATTAAAAATTACTAACCTTTCCATTTTTATTTAAATAAATCACCTAATTTACTCACCTAAATTATTTCTTAACAAGTAAAAAAGTCAAAGTTCGGGCGGAGCCGAACATTAAATACCCGGCGCAAGTATTCAATAGAGTTCTTTCACCTTTCTGTAAACTACCGCTACATGGTAAGCAGTGGTGGTTTTACGTCTATTTCAAACATCTTCGGTAGAACGTTCAGTTAGATGTAATGAGATAAACTTATATAGATATATGTGGGCGGCACCACGCCCAATTTCCAAAATTCCATAATAATCTTACTTCTTTTCAAGTGATTGTTGTTAGTATAAATTTTTGGTAAAGTTAGCTTCCTTAAATTTCGAAATATCAATGTTTCAAACATTTCTGAAATTTACCGTTATAAAAAAGTTGGCGTAATTTTAGTCAGATTTCAAAACTTTCAACGTGTTGCCTTTATGTGACAACCACAATAATCATATCGAGTTTGGTACACATTGATAGAGCGGTTACCGAGATACACATATGTGGTTATTTTCCAATCTCTTATTATAAGCCTATTTTTTGCTAAAGAATTATTGCAAAAATTAATTTTGAATAATTTCAGTATTTACTGATTTATAGAAGCTTTGGTATTTCTCTAAATTACCGTTATATGGGATGTGGGCGTGGTTATTATCAGATTTACTAAATTTTATGCCGTTTGGTGTGTTTTGTGAAGGCCAACAACTGAGAAATTGGTGGGGCGGTTCCCAAGATATACACATGTAATCATAAGTGGGAGTGGCTACGCCCATTTTCTAAAAATTTATAATATTCTTATTTTTCGCCTAAAAATGATTGAAAATATTAATGTTGAGTGAATAAGCTTCAGTAGTTAATAAAATATCGCATTTCTCAAAACTGCCGTCTTATGGGAGGTGGGCGTAGTTATCGTCTGATTTTGCCCATTTTCAGTACCATCCGTCCACCGCTCAAAAGAAGTACACGTACCCAGTTTCGTTAAGATATCTCAATTTGTACTCGAGTTATCGTGTGCACAGACGGACGCACGGACGGACAGACAGTCACCGCTTAATCGATTTTTCTTTTCATTCTGATCATTTATGTATATATTTGTCTATATCTCTCTCGATTCGTTTTGCCTGTTACAAACAACCGTTATGTGAACAAATCTATAAAACCCTTTTGCACAAGTGCGCTCGGGTATAAAAATACTTGACATCCGCATTCACATCCGCATCCGCGGATGTTAGCGTTTAAACATCCGCATTCGCATCCGGAGATGTCTAAAATTCCACATTCGCAACATCCCTGCTATGCACATATGTACATATTTATGCACATACATATGTACATATGTACTTATGTGTGTATATCAGCATTTTAGTTGAAAGTACGTTTTGCTCGTCGCTCTCTTCATCGCTCCACTACATTCCTGTCCATAGTTTTATTCAGATACCACAAATGTCATATATGTAATACTCCTATATTGGCAGTAAGAGCTAGTACCGTCCGAAAACACTACAGTACAGATATATCAATAAACACGTACGAAAGAAAAGGAACACATACGTTTATAAATAAACATGTACACGACACATTTACAAAACCGGCACTCAAGTACACAATACATTGACAAAAACAGTACTAGACTGTCTCGCTTTGATTTCGGAATGCTTACACATTGAGATGTTAGCTTACTATCAATATAGAAGTATTACATATATGACAAATGTATGTTTTCTTCGAAAATACTCAAATACTACCAGTAGAGTACTCTACTTGCAAATACCTCCCTGCAGTGAAAACCCAAACCAGTTAGAAAAAATACTAGTTCATAAACTAGTATGTGCCTACCAGTTCGACATTTTCGAAGAACTGAAGCGTTCAGCGACATCTGCCTTTGAATTGCCAAAGCCTAAAATAAAACGCAATTAATTGCTTCTCTTACAAATGTCTGCAAATGCTGTGGCGTCACGTGAAGACTACTGGTTCTGGTTCTGGGATCGCAGGTTCGAGGCCGCTTGGAGGTGGTTAAGATTTTTAAAGTTGGATCAATGTAAGTAGGAATAATTATTTCAATTTAAATATAAATAGCAAACTTAAAAATCTAGTTGCATTACAAAAAAAAAAGAAACAAATATATGGGAGGAAATACAAATACTTGTGCCATAAAAAAATAGATTAAAAAAAATATTTTTTTTTTTAAATTAAATTTAAGAATAACAAAAAAACCCTAAAAAAA
>NW_023458571.1:3124910-3127755 GCF_013731165.1 Rhagoletis pomonella
CTCAGGCATACCACGCGAGTGCTTTGCTCTGTCGGCCATTGCGACTGTTGGAGCGCCGCGAGCAAAAAGGCATACTAATGCTTTTCATAGGGGATGAATTGGCAGACTATCTCATCAACTGGTATGATGCTACTAGTATTTCTACTAGTAGATGCTGATGCATAGCCTGACAATTGACATCTCGTAGGACATCGCAATGTTAAAAATAACAGTCGCTAACATTGAAAAAGGATAGAACGTGAACTAGTTGGGCTGAAACGCAAACTGGTAGAATTCTAGTTCACAACTAGTAGCTTTCCCTGCAGGGCTTTTACTCGCAGTAGCTGCGGAAGGCAAAGCAAATACTCTATGCGTCTTGCTATTGATCGGTAGTTTACTTACGCTTGCAGAAATTGGTTTATGCTTACTCACACTTGACCCGAACGATGAGAGTAAAGGAGGGAAAGTATTTGCGCGGCGATCGGATGTCTTGTTAGGCCGTTTAAATGGAATTGCGCAGAAGTGTAATATGTATGTATGTGGGTATATGAATAACGACCGCTTAAAATCGATATGTAGGGCCTGTTCGAGGCACGTAATAAAAGCGGCAAAACTGCAGCACTGATGAAAATTTGCAATACTGTTGCAACTTCCCAACTGATAAAACGTTGCTAGAAATTCACACCGAACGTGATAATTTAACAATTTGCGGTTGTGATTGCATCTCGAACAAGCCCGTAGTTTGACTATTGTCAATTACATCGAATGTTTTGTATTAAATGCGCTCCACGTTTTTCGTTTTCAATCTCATAAATTGTTTATAATGACTTTTTCTTAAATTTCAAAATCAAAAGCTATCAAAACAAATTCTATAGGACTGAGAAATATTATTTTCTAATGTTTAGTCCATTTATAAAAGCGTGGTATATTATAAAGTTTTTTTTTATTTTATTTTTATTTTTCCATTGAGTACTCGACGCTTAGGCCTCCGACGCAGAAAAGAATTTTGTGTGAAGTTTGTATTGCGTTACCTACTTATACGCCGCGATTTTGCAAAAATGAGAGTTTGAAGAATTATTTCTTAACACCTGAGGGATTTTTCTTGCATAATTTCCACACAGCATTAGTTTTTCGGCAATTTCTAATAGTTTTTTGGACTGATAAATTTTGGTTTAGCCCCAATGCCGCTTTATTATGCAAAAAAGGATATAGTAATGATTTCGGCATTACCCTGAAATCGGCCGTTTTGCCATCGCCTTCAATTGTACCTGACCTATGAAGAATATAGCGCCTCCGACGGAAACTGGCGGGGAAGAAGACATAAATTTCTTCACAATTTTCAAGCAAAATATGCCGAGACAAGAAAACTGCCGAAACACAGCACATTGCATTGTTTGTAATCGAGGTGTTCACTTGAGTTGCGCCGCACTATGGGAGATTGGGGAAAATTTTTGGACAAAATGGAAAATCTTTTGTTCCAAAGCAGATAGCGAAAAATTGTTTCAATATATTTCGTGAATAACATACTAAAATAGTATGTACTGAAGTAGACAAAGCACAAAATAAATGTTCATAAAAGTGGAAAATTTTTGGAAACGGCAATAACGCAAAATTTGCTTTATTTCACTTTTAAATGGGATATAATACCAAAATCTGAGTTTTGCTTTATTTCCAACAAAGGTTGGAAATAAAACAAATTTTGCCTTATTTCCCATTGCTTATTTATACTATTTGTAAAAAAACAGTTTACTGACAGAAGGAAAAAGAACTTTGTTTATTCCAAAAATACAATTAAACCAAGGCAGGTTGATTTGATTTTTTTCAAATTATTTGTTCTCGAAAATGTCAAATATTTTACATTCCTTCTCAAAAAAATTCTACACTGTTAAAATCTATTTGCATGTGAAACGTTTTCCATACAAAACCAGCGATTAAATAGCAGCTTTTGGAAAGCTCGCCCAACTCAGCAGCACAACCGCTGATTACTGGGCCTGGCACAGGATGGATCAAAGCTTCGAGAAGCGAACAAATTTACTATGAAAGAAAGCTGCAACAATTTTAATTTTTTCAATTTAAATTTTTTACCTTTTTCGTATTTCGCATGGCACGCTGTTATGTAGAAGAAAAAATCAGAACAGTTTTTGGCACCTTCGATACCAGAAGCAACAATAAAATACAGGCAAATGTTGTTTTTGCTCAAATGCTCTAAACCTGTTTGATAGGCCTTGAATTAAACAAAAAATGTGATATAATTCATATGAAGAAAGTAATATTCACAAAATATTTTTACTTATGAAAAGTCTAACAAAATATAGGAAAAGCGTCGTCTTTAAAAACTGCTCCGCATATTGGACATAGCGCATTTGTATGATTTTTTCTGCATGCTTTTTAATATGTTAAAAACATTGCTGGAAAACCTTAAAATGTTTGCATGGAACCATGTCGCAATAAACAGATGAAGTAATAAAACGGCTTTCTCGCTTTATTTTCTGACATTCGGCTGCCTTATAGTCATATTTTATAGGCAAATTTTCAAATGAAGCAGTGACACCTGGTAAATTCCACTATGGGTGGGATGCATGCAATAACACCATACACAATAATTCCCATTACTTGGACATTAAAAAGCGGTTTTAAAGCAAATTTGTGTTATTTCACTTTCAAATGGGAAATAACACAAATTTGTGTTATTGCCGTTTTGTGTTATTTCACTCCCCCGCTGGAGTCGAGTTATTAGTAAAACCCGTATTTATGGTCCGATTCGCTTCATATTTGAGATATGTATTGACAAAAGGAAAACAATACCATTGCAAAAAAAAGAGCCGCCATGTGGCGTTGGAGTCCAGTTATTCTAAAAATCGTGTTT
>NW_023458571.1:3127855-3145501 GCF_013731165.1 Rhagoletis pomonella
CACGTACTATTGATATGTCTTCATACCAAATTTCAAGTTCGTGTGACTTATGGTTCCGAAGTTATAGCTGATAAAAAAAACCACGCCTATGGGATGTGTCACGCCCCCTTTTACAAACTCGTTTATATAGACCCTCCTATAAGCACCTACCATTGATATGTCTGCATACCAGATATCAAGTTCATGTGACTTATGGTCTGGAAGTTATGGCTGATTAAAAATGTCACCCTATTATAGGCCCAGGTGTCATGGCAATACTCTGTCAAAATTTTGTTCGATTCTGTCCGTCCGTTTAGACTGCAACCTAACACATACAGTGCCGAGCAAAACTGTAAAATGGTGTAAAACTTCTTATTTCAGCGACCGCTATCTTTCCAAGTTCTAACGGTTTTCACACTTTTGTTGTATATTTTTATTCGTATACCCCTACTCCCTCTCTCATAACGATTTGAAGTAAATCCAACAACATTATAAAAATCTGCAAACCAGTGGCGTAGCCAGGATTTGGCTTTGGGGGGGGGAGGGGGCTGGGGATGGAAAACAAATTTCCATCGATAACAAAATTTGTGACACACAATGGCTAGAGGCGGCGCCTGAGTGCATTATTTCATATATTTATGTGTGTGCCAGTTTTACCGTTATATATTTTTTACCTACTCGTTTATTCCATGGGGTATTCATGCTTTATTTAAATTTAAAAAATTAAATTACTATACCGTTTTAAAAATTTGAAAATTCACTGCGGGAATTTTTTTTATTCTCTTTTTGCCTTCGCCTTCTCGTTTTTGCCTTTGTAAGTTTTGACAAAAGGTTTTGAACGAGCCATTATATCACATTCCTAGGCAAGTTTTGAAAGAATATTTTCGATACTAAATTTTGTTAAAAAAAAAGTTAAAATCAGCTTCATATAGAAACAGTGTCATCGTTAATTAAGAAAGAGATGTTCTTAAATATCATAACTTTACGACACTCACATATTGACAAGATTTGACTATATATTTTATTATATTTTAAATTGAATTATTTGTTTATAAAAATATAGTTTATTCCTTAACAAACACTAAATGAAAATAAGTTTAATCTTTGAACAACATTAAAAAAAAAACGACAAACTTTCGTAAAAATTTCGAACTTTCTATTTCAATTTCATCTTTTAATATTTTGCAGTTTTTTAGCTCATTCAATTTTAGTCTAATAAAGTGCAAATTTAAAGTAGCTGTGATTTACAGTTGATGTATGGCATTTTTTTGACGATGTCGGTAATTTTCTTCCATATTATCTAAGTATGTTCGACGATTTTTTTAATGAAGAAAATGAGCAACGCCTTCATCAAAAAAAAATATTAAAAATCAACGATAAGTCGCAGCTATGTATTTTAAACTTGCGCTTTATTTGAATTGATCGGGCTACAAAACTGCATACTCCAAATATGTATTTATAGCAAATCTAATTAAAAAGCTTTACGAAAGTTTGTTGATTTTGTTAATGTTGCGCAAAGATTAAACCTTGGATTTATACGGGTTTTGTTAAAGTGTCAACTGCATTTTTATAAACAAATAATTAAAATTTTATAATTTAAAATAAATGGCCAATCTAGTTAACATGTATAATGTTTTGATAAGCACTTGAAATGTCAAGTTTTAGTACTGAATTCAAAGTAGATGTCTCTTTTATCCATTCATAATAAACATTTTGACCTCAACGTTTATGATACAGTTTCATTGAACAGAACTGTGATACCATATGTTGATGTAGCTAAGAACCTGGGCGTACTATTTAACAGAACACTAACGTGGGATAATCATGTCTATAGCACAATTGGTAGAGTATATGCTATGCTAAGGTATTTATGGTCAACACAACACCTAACGCCGATGCCCACTAGAATGTTAATCGCGAAATCTTACTTGCTACCAACGCTGTTGTACGGTTGCGAACTCTATGCTAACAGCGATAGTCAATGCAATAAAAAACTCAACGTGCTTTACAATAACATCGCCAGGTATATATATTGCAAAAAACGGTATGACCACATTTCTCAATGGGCTCGCAAGATAACTTCAATATCACTCGACGATATGCTGAAGCTCAAGTGCCTTACAATGCTTCAGAAAATCTTATTCTCAGAGGAGCATCCGCATCTCAAAAATCGTCTTCAAATTACTCAATCGTCACGATTACAACAGCTTTTGCACCTGAAATTCAATTCTGTCATATCTGAGCGTCAGTTTTTCGTCTATACTATTCGCCTATGGAACAAATTACCCCTTAAACTCAGGGCTATTAAGGACACATTGCACTTTAAAATAGCATTACTTAGACACTATGCTGACTAAATGAAAATTTGTAACTATTTAACTCGCGTCAGTCACCCCAACTCTAACCGCTAAATTACTGTATTTTTCTTTATTCTCTTCAATCTTACACTTTATGAATAATTTTATAAGTTTTAGATGTTAAGTTCAAATTTTATACATTTTAATATCGTATTATATTGTAATATTCTCAGTATCTAACACTGAAATATAACCTGTGGTTGTTGTGTTAGACTACTTTAAATAAATAAATAAATAAAATAAATAAATAATAACTTAAAAAAATTTTTTGTTAAGAAGTGTATCTTAAAATATCTGCCTTGACATTTATGTTAAAAGTGTAAAATATGTAAATGTACCTACATAAACTTTCTCGTGAATACCATCAAAGCATTGCTCTTGAAGGGAATCTATGTATGCATGCATGCATATGAACAAATTAAAAAGTCGATACAATTTACAGTCGACAAGTACAGTTTTTGTATAGATTATATCAAATAAAACACCTCTTTGAGGTAAAATTTTCGAGTGACGAAAGCTGAAGTACAAACACAAAATTTATGATATCAATTTCGTGACGAAAATTATACGCATTTTTTAACTGCCTTTGAAATGTAGGCAAAATCTTTTTTATTCATACGAATCGTTGCAAGTTTTGTTTTTTATTTTGTGTTTCTAGCAGTAGACGCAATTTTGCAACGTTCCGAATAAATAAAAAAAAGATTTTCCGTACGTTTCAAAGGCAGTTAAAAAATGCGTATAATTTTCGTCACGAAATTGATATCATAAATTTTGTGTTTGTACTTCAGCTTTCGTCACTCGAAAATTTTACCTCAAAGAGGTGTTTTATTTGATATCAATTATTTTGGGGTAGCAAATTTAAAATCGACCAATATACAAACAATAATCTAAATGTTTTATTTTTCTAAATTGCTAAAAATGTTATCTAAATCTAAATTATATATTCAAAGCGATGTGTCCATTGAAACATATAATTTTTCGTATACGGAATAAAGCAAAAAAGAGTGATCATATCCTCTGTATACGAAAAAATTAAAATTAAAAAAAAAAGATATATGATAAAAACTTATCAACTTGGTACCAACTTTGGATACAATAAACAACTGTATTCGTCCGATTGTCTCGTAGTTTATTTTTGTTAAGATTTCTACCGGGTGTGTGGCGAACACATGTGCTCTTTTTAAGAAGTTTTACTTTTATCACGTGTACATGCTATTAAACTAATGCTTTTTTCTCAAGTAGTTTTGCTCAGTGCACGGTTAAAAGTTTCGGTTTTAATTTTAAACTTTTTGGACTACATACATAAATGACCAAACTAAATTCAGTCTCAAATACAAACCTTCCAAGACTAAAGAGAGCACCTATGTTGGGTCTAGAATTTAAACAGTTCGGTTTAAATTTTAAACCCAAACATTTTTATAATTAAGAATAAAAAAATATCTTAAATTTCATGCTCCGTCTGATGGGGATTGAACCCGCACAGCCTTGGAAGCAGGCAATTGTATCAAGCATCTTTGCACACTCAGTTACAGCCACGCATGTAAATGTGCTTTCATATGTTGAGTTTGAATCAACACCACATTTCGCTGTGTGCAAACATTTTCTATTTCGGTTTAAATTTTAAACCAAATTTTCTATATATGAAAGCTAGAAACTAGAATTAAAACATTTTAGTTTGAGTTTTAAACCACGAACTTTTTCGACTAAAATTTAAACCAGAACATATTAAAAATTGCTTAAAACTATTGACTGGATTAAAAAGTAGACTATAAAAAATTAAAAAAGGCAGTAGTCCCAGCGGTAACAGGTAATAAGATCAACGGAAATAAGGTCAATTGACTTTATTTCCCACCCTGGTGCGAAATAAAGTCAATTGACATTATTACCTTTTTAAAAACGAAATAAAATCCATTGACATTATTTCTCTTTCAAACATTAAATTTGTTTAGCTTCGCGGCGGCCCGCGTTAGCGCGTCACACCGCGCGCGCCGCGCCCCGCGTACCCCACGCAACCGGCGCGCACACCACGTCACGCTACGGCGCGGCCCGCCGGCCCCCTTCCCCGTCTCCCGCCGTGCTGTAACGCAGGTAGATTTATTTTTTGTATACGTTGAAATAAAATTTTTGAAGTGAAACTTCTTAGGCGGCGGTATTGAAAAAATGGAGAGTGAAATTTTTAAAAGTGAAAACGTTACATGAGTGAGAAGGAAGATATAGGTAGTATAGGGAAGGGGAAAAAAGAAATAAAGCGACGCACGACGGGTACGAGTACCTACATATGTATATATATACGTTTGAATGCACGTACGTATGTATACATATATATATGTATACATATATATGTATGTATGAACGAACTCATTGCGCATTTCAGCTCTGCCGCTACCAAGTAATATATGTACAAATGATGCAAGCGCATATATGTAATACTTCTATATTGGCAGTAAGCTAACTTCTCAATGTGTAAGCATTCCGAAATCAAAGCGAGACAGTCTAGTACCGTTTTTGTCAATGGCTTTTGTACTTGTGTGCTGTTTTTGTATATGTGTTGTGTACATGTTTATTTATAAACGTATGTGTTCCTTTTCTTTCGTACGTGTTTATTGATATATCTGTTCTGTAGTGTTTTCGGACGGTACTAGCTCTTACTGCCAATATAGGAGTATTATATATATGTGCAAGCATGCTTCACGTAACTACAACCATTTGTACATATGTACATATGTTTGTATGGATATATTTATGATTAAGCAAACGGGCTTCGTTGATGTACTGATGGGCATATGTATGTATATGTAAGTATGCTTACCCTGCAAAAAATGGGACTAATCCGGGATGACTCCGGGAGCAATCGCAAAGGAGCATGCGACTAATACTACTTTTGATCTCTTTATTTGGAATGAACTGATCGCTTTTGTTCGAGCATGTCCTATGAAGAGACTAATTGTTCACCCTTATACCCGAACGGGTATGAAAACCGACTAGTCACTTTTAAAAAATAAAAATAAAAATTTGCACCAGCTGAGATTCGAACCGGGGTGCTCAGTTTTGTTAGGCGAATACTCTCTCTGTGTGCCAACGCCGCACATTAAATTTCATTGACTAAGTGCGTACATATCATTGAATCGTTAATAATACCCGTTAGAGATGAGTTGGGCACTAATTGATCTCCAATTATACCCTTAAGGGATGAGTCGAGACTAACTGACCTCCATTAGTACCCGTATGAGCCTAGTTGCGACTAATTAATGCCCAATTGTACCCGATTGAGAGTAATCTCGGAATACTCGCTTTAGTCTTAAATTAGTCTTAAATTCTATAGTTCCGAACCAGTTCTAAAATCGACAGACGAAGGAAAAAAGTATCATGATTTTTCAATCTTTTTGGTTCTTCCGTGTGTGCGATTTTAAGTTATTTTGAAAGAAATGTGTTTTCAATTTGAAATTAAATGTGTTTGAATGATTGTAATAAATGTACGTTTACTTACCTTTAGCTGTAGTTGAGTCTGCAGAGGTGCTCGCTTTTAAATTCCAGACGGTCCCAAGATGTTGATATGTTAACACAAGTTTTGGTTTTGTATTACCAAGCTATGAAAAAGCATCTGCGAAATGCACTATAGAAGCGTATTTGAACGAAAAAGCCGCCGAACACATATCTATGTTAAGTAAACAAGCCCCCTGCTGCATCACTTTTTCGATAGTTCCGAACTAGTTCTAAATTCGACAAATAAGATCTAGTTCGTTCTGCATCTCTTTTTCTATAGTTCCGGACTAGTTCTAAATTCGTCACTTTAGATATAGATTTCTAGTGAAAAAACTGATAAAAAATTTGTTTTTTAAAAGTACCACTTTTCGCCGATTTTGGGCGGGTGGGGATCTAGTTCCTATCAGACTAGTTCCTTTTTGGCGATAAAGACCTAGTACGGAACTAGAAACTTGATTCACTATTCCGCGGTTTCCCTACAGGGTTTGTTCATGTTTGTCATTGTGTGTGTAATTTTCTAGAATAGTTTTGTGCTCTCGTTATCTCCTTGCATTAACTCGTCCTTCGTTGGTATACTCTGATGAACATATGTGAGGATGATAGCAAGGCCAACTTATATAAGGTAGTGTTACAGGAGCAGTTGAAACTTTCGCCCGATGTTTCTTAAAGAAAGCCATAAACGTAGCGACCGTTGGTTCAACTTGGTGTTATTTTGCTCTAGATTGCACCTTTTGTGGGCCTGTTGAATGAATTTATGTCTTGGTTGTATGAAAGATCAAAAAATTTGGATTTTCTGGCAACTTGTACAACTTATCGCTACATTAATGGCTATGTTGTACAAACTCATTTAATTTGCTTTTATTTTGAACACTAAATAACCGAAAATGGATAAGTCAGCCGAAATATGTACGTGCTTTCGTTGAATTTTATAAATGTAAGCCGAAACTATGAAATTGTAAAAATGAGATTTTACAATGAGACTGCTCGCAAAATTGCAATGTTTGTGGGCAAAACGTCCAACTTGATTGCAGATTGATTTGAACCAACGTTTTCGGCTTGCATTATGTCAAAAGGATGTGTTTGTTGTAATTCATTCTGTCATTTACTACCACTATGCGTAGGCCAATTTATGAAATCATTTCATGCGTTTGAGTAGAAACTGAATGAATGAACACCATTTCATGATTTCAATTAACGTGAAATAGAATTTATGCACTTAGTTTTTACTCAGATCAATGAAATAATTTCGTGCATTGGACTACGCATACATGTGATACTTATGCTTTTAATTAATAAGGTAATTTTATGTTTTTATATTCTTGCTACCACATGAATATATTAATTCGTGATAAGAATATATGAATTCGCCTTAGAAGATAGAAAGCGAGTAAGAATAAATGCCGAGCAAAGGAATTTGTCTTCTTTCAACTTAAATAAATGCATTTTGCAAACAAAATTGCGTTCGTTACTTATTGCCTTGGTAATGGCGAATTCGTAAGGATCTATTGATTGCATTATAAACATTTTCATTTATTTGTTAAACATGCAATTACTTCCATTACAACCCGGTCCTATGGATGCTAGAAGCGCGAATTCATATGAGGTGGTGTTACCGGAAAATTAATAAATAAATTATATGTATATCAGAAAATTAATAAGATGAAACGAAATTATTGTTTGATTTCTAACCAAACCTATGTATGTAACTCAATCGCCTAATGGTTTGCCGAACCGTAAACATATGTTTACACATCCAATTTCGTGAGTAAGTACCTGGTACTCACACCTTTTTTAAGAGGTTTCACTTCTATCATGTGTACGGTGTTACACACGCATTTTTTATATATTTTATACATCGAGGGCTTATATTCAATATTTAATACCCTCTATCTGCACACTTTTCACTTGAGATTCTGATATAAAAATCCACCTAAGCTTTAACTGTCATCAGTGACATTAATTTTACCTTATATAACGACAGGTCCAGATGGTTTCTAAAATCACAAATTAATTTTTGTGAAAATTGCAGATAGAGGGTATTAATGAATTCAAGCCCTCGATATTTCACATTTTTATATTTGTAAGTTATTGGAAGCAGGGATGCCAACTTGGCTCAAACCGTGCCATTTGTCCCTATTTTACTTCAAATGGCACTTAATTTGTCAATTTGGCACAAAGTGCCAAAATGTCACTTTTGTAAAAACAATAACATTTCAATACATTTTTGTGAAATCCTTTGCGTGCACTTCTTTTTCTCAACTAAAATTTTCTAATTTATAAAGGCTATTCAACTGGTTTATCTTATTTTATCATTGTACTTTTGTTTGGAAAATGTAGCTTTGTTTTATTGCTAAATGTGAATGATTAAAAGGAATGACACCTTTTTGGCACTTTTATTTTTCTATTTGGCACATTTTGGCACTTTTTTATCCTCAATATGGCACCTCATAACTAAGGATAATTGTCAGCCCTGATTGGAAGATTTCTGCTGTGTTTTGGGGCAACAACTTGTCTGCAGTAAAAAAGGATATAATTTGTGTTTCAAAACTGTGTGAAAACCAATCAATTAACTTATATGATCTCGGTTCCGATATTAAATAATCAATAATTGTTTATACCCGCATTTTGACACATTGGCTCGTTGAATTAGACATTCCGAATTCGTTCAAAATATGCTAATTTAAATCACAGAATTCTTTCAGTGTTCCTCCGGAGTTTTTGGACATGGACTCTTTCATCAATTTAATATTGTTCGCTTTATTTTTGTGGAAACGAAATATGTTTTGCAAGTTATGGATCATTTCTACACTCTTTCTTCAAATATTTCTCGTATTCCAGCTGTGCGCTGGTGTTTAGTTTTTCGCATCGTGTGTTTACATATTCGTAATTTAATTTTTTTTAATAAAATCAATTGGTGGTAGTTCATGATTGTGTGCCGATTAATATCACAACACTGAGGATTTGGCAATAACCTTTTTCATCTGTTAAACTTACGGGACAATGTTTATTGTAAGAACAACATCTTTTTCTATGAATTGACATACTTTAAGCATTGTTGACGCTATTTCCATTTTAATGAGGAAATAGCGTCAATGACTTTATTTCCAAATTTTTGTTGACTTTATTTCGCTTTTGAAAAGATAATAATGTCAATTGACCTTATTTCCATTGACCTTATTACCTGCCACCGTCCCAGCGCGGTTTAAAAATTAAACCCAAATTTTTGGCCTTGTGGCAATTTATACATATGTATGTAAGTAGTAGCGGCACATTGGGTGAACTAAATGCATTCATACATACATATTTATGTACAACTGTAGCTAATATTGTACGCGTCTTGCCAGGTAGGTTAAGTGCGGGTGATAAACACATGTAGCATAGTTAAATACTGTGCACATAACTATAATTAAAACGGGGAAAATGTTACAATTTCGGCATATGACTGAAAAAAACTCTAAAATACACACAAATTGTGGTTTCCAAGACATGGACAGCTGCATTTTTCAACTTGTCGACTCGCGGGAAATTTCCCGATTTGCAGAGAATTTCGATTTGAGTGGCAATCGGGGAATGGGAACTTTTGTCGGGGCACTAAGTATGTTATTTTTATATCTTAAAGTAACCAAATTAGACGAGTATGTTAATTTTTAACCATTTGACCCTTTTTGGAGCGACATTTTTCAATTTGAATCGTAATATCTCCACAACAAGAGTTTTACCAGATATAAGCTATATACCGGATGAAAGCTAAGGTTTTGGGATAGATTTGTGGAAACTAAGAATAAAATCGACTGACCAGTTTTTGAGAAAATTCTCGAAATCTATATCTTCAGCAGCCCGATTTTTAGTTTTCAGGCGATAGCGTTATAATATATTTATATTTCTTAAACACGAAATATAGCGTTAGATAGCTTGTTTGAAGACCCTTCTACTGATATCCACATCATTGACATGGACTGAGTAGTGCGGCCTCAGTGGTAGTTTAAAAAATTGCATTTTTTCGAATTTCAGGCAGCAGCCACGCCCACAAAGGCAAACGAATCAAAACATCCTGGAACAAAACCTTCTTAGTTTTTTTTGTACTTTAATTCCTGAAAGAAATTAAATGAAGGTACGTACCACGGCCACATACATACCAAAGCATCTCGTAGTGGAGACACGAGCCAAAACACATTTACCTCTATATCTTTCCAACTAGTGGCCGGAACTTAATATGTAAGGTATCGTTTGAAAGGTATTGGCCTATAGAATAACACTAAATATGTTGGGTGTGCCCTCATGCCCCCTTAAACCGGCAAAAGCAAAAATACGTTTTTTGTTTCGCAACACTTTAGCCTAATTTTTAAGAATCCGGTTAATCGCTTATGAAGCTTGAATACATTTTCTGGACACACTCTCTTTCCATTGATATCTCAAACATGTCGATTGGACATCTGGATAAAAGATTCCAAATTTCGTGTACATATAAGCGAGTCATTTCAGCATTCTCCTGTGGCTGCTTTCGTCACTCGCGCGCACTGCCGTGCGCTGTGATAGTGGGGAACTAAGCAAAATGGCCTAGTGTATTTCGCAAAAATTCAAATACTTAATCCACCAACCGATAATTTTATATATTTATTAAAAGATAATTTGTCACCAGTCTGAAATAAAGAATTATAAATCGGACGGGTAAAATAGTATTGTGTTATTAATTCAAAAAAAAAAGTTTCATTTCACTGACTAATGGGGGGATCTATCCCCGCCAAAGTGGAGTTTGCCACATAGAAATGCTAAGACTGAGAAAAAATATAGCCTAAAGTGTTACCTAGGACAAAAAAGTCTGTAAAACAAGTAAGAAATTCTAAGTTTATGTTATGTTATGTTTTTTCAATTTTCCGAAAGCTACCGCTACATGGTACACCCCGACTGGGTGTACCAATTTTGAGTAAATTAGCGTCTTTAAATTTCGAAATATTGAAGTTTCAAGCATTTCTGAAATTTACCGTTATATGAAAAGCGGCCGTCATTTTAGTCAGATTTTCAACGTTTTGCTTTCATGTGGCAAGCACAATAACCATACCGAGTTTGGTACAAATTGGTATAACGGTTACCGAGATACATATATGGGATCATAAGTGGGCGGGGCCACGCCCACCTTCCAAAATTTTATCATAAACATATTTCCTGGTCAAGAATTGTTGCAAGCATCAATTTTGAATGAATTAGCTTTAATATTTAGTTATTTATCGAAGATTTTGTATTTCTCTAAATTACCGTTATATGGGATGTGGGCGTGGTTATTGTCCGATTTTAAAAATTTGCGGCCGTTTGGTATGCTGTACCAAGGCCAACACCTGTACCAAGTTTAGAAGAAATTGGTGTAGCGGTTATCAAGATATACACATGTAACCATAAGTGGGCCCACTTTCCAAAAAGTTATAATATTCTTATTTTTCGCCTGAAAATTATTGTAAATATCATGTTTGAGTCAATAATCGTCGGAAGTTACTAAAATATCGCAGTTTTCATATTTCTGGAAATTACCGTTATATGGGAAGTGGGCGTGGTTACAGTCCGATTACGCCCATTTTCAATACTTGGATAAATGGAAACTTAGATACCAAATTTCGTTGAGATATCTCAATTTTGCTCGAGTTATCGTGTACACGGACGGACGGACGGACGGACAGATGGACTTTCTGTTAATTCTGAGCACTTATGTATACATTTGTCTATATCTATCTCGATTCGTTTTGGCTGTTACAAACAACCGTTATGTACCCTTGTACACAAGTGCGCTCGGGTATAAAAATATTACGGTCCGATATCTTGTGAACATAGTAGCAAGTAGCGCTGCAGCCACTATTACGCTTAAGGTATTAAAATTGAATGCAAATCAGTCGACAGCGAGGCGAATAATTGCCAAATTGAGCGCAAAGTCGGCATAAAAGAAGAAAAAGACAATTTTGATCAAAATACATGTGCGAGAGTGGTAAGATTTTGCTGTATCGCACGAAAACCGGACCGTTGCCTACTTTGATATGTTAGGCCTTTCAGAATGCAAAAAAAAAAAACACATTTTTGAGATTTAATTGAAGGTTGTTTGGTCTGACAAGACTAAATTAATCGCTTTCAATCAGAGGGCCGGGCATGGTATTGGATCAAAGACCCAATTAAGCCTAAGCGCATCATGTAAGGCGAACTGTGAATCACAGTGGTCGGTAAATAATAGTTTCTAGTTGTATTTCAAAAATTTTGTTGGTCCGTTACTACGCATTAGGCGTAAACAACAGTATCTGTTCATATTTCAACAAAATTTGCAAGATGTAGTCTAAAAAAATAGAGTTTCTGCCGAAAAATCACCCAATACACATAGCACATGTTCGCAAAGACTAGATACAAAAGCAAAAATTTGCTAATTTGAAATGACCTCCACAGTCCGCGGACATTAATCTCATCGAGAATTTGCGAAGTCAACTAAAAGCGCAGCTTACTAAGTATCCAAGTCCGTCCAATGGAGTACATGAGCTGTGAAAGCAAACCAAGGATATGTAGGAGGCAATACCTCCAGAATTTTTACAGAGATACAAATTAGGAATGCCAAATCGTATCCAGGAACTAAAAAAAGCAAAAGGGTTCCAAACATTGTGTTAATAGTTCTTTTTTCGTGAGAATTGTTAAAAAGTTATTAAAAATATATGAGGGCAAAACTGTAATATTTGCCTTAATTTACATTTTTGTCTCCTGGTTTTATTACTGTTGTTGGATTGACTTCAAATCATTATGAGAAAGGAAGTACAGATGTACCAATAAGAATATACAACAAAAGTATGAATGTCGTTAAAACTTGGAAATATAGCGGCGACTGAAATAAAAAGTGTTACACCATGTTACAGTTTTGCTCGTCACTGTACATACATATGTACATACTTTCACAAATATATAGTAGATTTGTCAAGTCCTAATTCAAACATATGAAAAAATCTCAGTTAAAATAGACTCGGTAATAACGGACTCCGCTATAATGGACAAAAATATCGGTTTTTGTCCATTATAACTACCTAACTACTGACCATATTAACCAACGTAAAACAAAGGGCATTTTTTTTTTCAAAATGATTTGGGAATACGTACATACAACTCGTATGATAAAAGTACCTTACCCATATCTTAATTTAAATCAAATATTTACAGTTAATTGTATTATTTAATTGTACAAGTTCCCCTGATGTAGCGAAAAAATGAAGTCAAATCCTTTTCCAGGACTTCGCCATCGCTTGCTACCAAAATGCGTTTACGATAATTCATACTGCACGACGAAGCCAGCACACAGTGGTTCAAAATTTGGAATTTAATGTTCATAATCCACCGAAACCTTCATTTTTCAACCAATTTTTACTAAAAAGCAAACAAAAAACTATTTAGTTTGGTGAACATTTTTTATAACATTTCAAAATTTTTTTTTGTGTATTTTTTTTTGTTTTAGAAGAACCGTACAATTGTTTTTAACTAATTTTTGTTATGTAACATTTATTAAGTGGAACAGGAGAGTACATTTTCTTCAAAATTGTTACTTTTTCTGCATTTTGCACAAAAAATTTAATATAATCAAATAAAAATTCAGAAATCATGCTTAACTGGTCTCTTGAAAATATTGTAAGCTTTCATAAAAAAACAATAAAAATTAATCAAATGAAATGAAAAATGAAGGCTCCAGTGAATTACGAACACTAAATGCCAGTTTTGAACCACTAAGCAACAGAGGGTTTATTGTTCTCTTTCAGCGGAACTGGAAACTCAGCGTGCAAAACCATCCTGGCCACAACTTTCCCTGTGCTTTATAGATTGTATAAAGATAACCGATTAAATAGAAACCCTTAAGTGAGGTGCGAAACAAACTGGGGAAGGTTTTCATTATATTTTATAAGGGACATTTTTATTTTTTATATTCCCCGTTAAAAAAAATACCTCTGAAAAATGCAGAGCTGATTTAAAGGACAGTTTAAGAAATAAAGGACAAAAGGCGTCCTTTATTTTGAAAAAAATATATAAAGGACAGGGGGTTAAAATAAAGGACTGTCCCTTAAAATAAAGGACGGATGGTCACCGTAATTATAACCAAAGCTAAATAAAAAAATGCGTGTGTAACACCGTACACATGATGGAAGTGAAACTTCTTAAAAAAGGTGTGAGTAGCAGGTACCTACTCATGAAATTGGATGTGTAAACATATGTTTACGGTTCGGCAAACCATTAGGCGATTGAGTTACATACATAGGTTTGGTTAGAAATCAAACAATAATTTCATTTCATCTTATTAATTTTCTGATATACATATAATTTATTTAATCATTTTCCGGTAACACATCCTTTTATGAATTCGCGCTTCTAGGATCCATAGGACCGGGCTGTAGTGTAAGTAATTGTATGTTTAACAAATAAATGAAAATGGTTATAATGCCATCAATAGATCCTTACGAATTCGCCATTACCAAGGAACTAAGTAACGTACGCATTTTTGTTTACAAAATGCATTTTTTTAAGTTGAAAGAAGACAAATTCCTTTGTTCGGCATTTATTCTTACTCGCTTTCTATCTTCCAAGGCGAATTCATATATTCTTATCACGAATTCATATATTGATGTGATAAAAACATAAGATTACCTTATAAATTAAAAGCATAAGTATCACATCTATGCGTAGTCCAATTCACGAAATCATTTAATCGATCTGAGTAAAAACTAAGTGCATAAACTCTATTTCGTGTTAACTGAAATCATGAAATGGCGTTCATTCATTCAGTTTCTACTCAAACGCATGAAATGATTTCATGAATTGGCCTACGCATAATGGTAGTAAATGACAGAATTAATTACAACAAACATCCTTTTGACATAATGCAAGCCGAAAACGTTGGTTCAAATCAATCTGCAATCAAGTTGGACGTTTTGCCCACAAACATTGCAATTTTGCGAGCGGTCTCATTGTAAAATCTCATTTTTACAATTTCATAGTTTCGGCTTACATTTATAAAATTCAACGAAAGCACGTACATATTTCGGCTGACTTATCCATTTTCGGTTATTTAGTGTTCAAAATAAAAGCAAATTAAATGAGTTTGTACAACATGGCCATTAATGTAGCGATAAGTTGTACAAGTTGCCAGAAAATCCAAATTTTTTGATCTTTCATACAACCAAGACATAAATTCATTCAACAGGCCCACAAAAGGTGCAATCTAGAGCAAAATAACACCAAGTTGAACCAACGGTCGCTACGTTTATGGCTTTCTTTAAGAAACATCGGGCGAAAATTTCAACTGCTACCTTATATAAGTTGGCCTTGCTATCA
Organism: Rhagoletis pomonella; assembly: GCF_013731165.1. Lineage (NCBI taxonomy): Eukaryota > Metazoa > Arthropoda > Insecta > Diptera > Tephritidae > Rhagoletis > Rhagoletis pomonella. The sequence goes on from NW_023458571.1 coordinate 3,143,005, forward strand.
TCCGCACATATGTTTATTAGAGTATACCAACGAAAATTACACGCACAATGACAAACATGAACAAATGTACAACAAACACATAATTTTTGACAATCAGTACAGTTCGCATTTATATCAACGAGCAGCTTATTAGATTTGTTTTCGTTTGTACTACATACATATCGATGGCTGAGTGGAAGATCGATCTCGGCAGCCAGTTTAAAAACGCCCTATTTCTCAAAAAATTTTTGAACAACGCCTTATTTCAGAATTTTATTGAAAATCACCCTATCTCAGAACACCGCCCTATCTCAGCTGCCGGTTCAAAAACGCCCTATGTCAGCACATTTTCAATGTATTTTCGTTTGAAATAGGGTGTTCTTCAACCAAATTCTGAAATAGGGTGTTATTCAATAAAATTTTGAAATAAGGTGTTCTTCAGTCAAATTCTGAAGTAGGACGTTTTCGAACTGGCTGCCGAGATAGGTCGACCTTCCACTCAGCCATCGATATGTGCATATATACACCCAGTAGAAATCGGTTGTATTCATGAAGAATTATTGCTATATGAGTGAATTAGTGTGACCAATTCATGCGTAGTCATGAATTTCCACGAATAAATTCAAATTCTAGCGAATGTACGTTGTCGCTGTTTTAAGTACATTTCTTGATAAATTTGAAGTGGAATTCTTGTAATATTTTCAGTCTTGTACAAAAATTTTAGTGAACGGACGTGTTGTGCGATACTATTTTCAGCACTAACGGGCTTTTACAAGATATGGGTTATTTAATAAGAAAAGTCGACATATTAATATTGCATTGGCTTTATTCAACAGGGTATTAAATTCGCTTGCATTCTTTTATGCGTGGCTTGCACTTTATGCCTTTTAGTGTATTCTTATCGCCAAATAATTTGGCATGTGTCAATTTACATATAAGAGATTGTTGATTAATGCACACAAATGAAAGTAGACGCAAAATGTGGAATATGCGTATGTCACCAAAAACGTGGGAATAAAGCATTTGCATTAATTATGCTTATGTAAACCAAAACGTGGGAATAAAGCCTTTACAATAATTTTGCTTACGATCTAAAGTTTTATGGCCTTATTATTTAGCTATGTAAGCATTTAGTTTGTATAAAAACGTAATCATTAATTCAATAAACTTCACTTGAAAGCAATCAAGCAAACAACAGTGTTCAAGCTTGGCGTAATCGCTATTATTCTGAACATTCTGGTGACCCCTGTGAAAGGACATTCAGCTTAAACAAGGCCAGTGCAGCAGTTTAAGGAGACACAAAACTAGGGCTGCCAGATATCCCTGTTGCCTAACCGGGACACTTTAGGGAGGGCCTCTCGCTGCCTTCCCTTTCACTTCGACGTGCGAAAGGATGCAGTGAAATTTTACTTTGACAGACAAAAACAAAAACATAAAAACATGAGATCATGAGATCATTACAACGTACGCCAACAAAACAAAACAACTTATCACAACTAGAGCACAGAGAATTTTTCACAATGCATCAACCTTTTTTTATTCTTTATAAAAATACAGTTTATACTAAATATATCAAAAAACATAAAAATAAAATTGATAAACTTTGTGCTAAACTCGGGAAAATTCAATAAATGTGCATACAAATTTGCAACATTCTAAGCAGACATTTTATAAAAATTTTTAAAATGAAGTTTTGCAGCCCATTAAGTTTTAGTTGACTTTTGGTATTGGTAATTACTGATAGTTTCTTCCATACAAACTATGTTCGATAATTATTTTTATATGGAAGACACTGCCAGCAAAAAAAATAAATGCTAAAAATCAACGAAATTTGCTGGCAACTTCAGACTTGCACTTTATTAATTGGCTCAAAAGCTACATTGTCAAAATTTATCTAAAAGATCTGATTAGAAATTGTGATCTGATGAAAGAGCCTCCGAGCCAATAATTTTAGGTTTCATGAAAGAAAAAAATTTAAGTACAAGATTACATTAAAATATCAGTCATATTTTTCGTTGCTGAGAACTTGTTTCAAAACTTCTGTCTTTTCCTTAATATAATTGTAAAACTCTGTGCACGTCATTTTGAACGTTATTTAGGTACATATACTAATCATCAACTATTGCTTGTGCAAAGTTCAACTATCTGGAAATGTAACTATTTCACAAATTAAAATTAAAGAAGTTTAGAATTAAAAAAGCCCGCTTAGGGACGTTCCGATACCATCAAAGTATCGATACCTACTCAAATGAGTTTACTCAAATCCCTATTTCGATACTACTTATATGAGTGAACCGAATGTATCGATACCTACTTGTATCGATAACTTTTCATCCTTTTATATGCAACAAAGCGAAAGTAATTTTCAGGCGTTATCTGTGACATACCTTTTGCGACACCTGAGTGGTAGATCGACCTATCTCGGCAGCCAGATTGAAAGCGCCCTATCTAAGAAAACTTTTCAAAAGCACCCTATTCCAGAATTTGATTTAAAAACGCCTTATATCAGAAAACTTTT
>NW_023458571.1:3145601-3155236 GCF_013731165.1 Rhagoletis pomonella
AAAAACGCCCTATCTCAGCTGCCGATTCAAAGCGCCCTATCTCAAATATTTTCAATATATTTTCAGTTGAGGTATCGATATGTTTATTTGATCATTAGTAACATTAGAAGTAATACGATTACTTAGACAAAAAATTAAACCTTTGAAAGGTTCCCACAAAACGTTACGGCTACAAAGCATTGCTTGAACTTTGTAAAAATATATCCCCTCTTTAGATTTGGCGGTGCCATTGCTTAGATCAATTATTTTTCATAAAAGCGAAGCAATTATTTTCCATAGAAAATATATGAGAAATATTCAATTCAAATACGCCCATATTAAAATGAAGCGATTTGCGATTACCGATTGCTTTTTCATGATTTAGTTAAAAAATATTTAAATTCCATGCTGGAAATTAGCAAATTGTGGTAAGCATCTTCGCGGACTCAGCTACACCCAGACATGTAAATGTGCATTTAAATGTTGAGTTTGAATCAACACCACGCGTGCGTGTTATGAAAGTATTATTTTTAATTACGAATATTTTTAAACGATAATCAAATAAAAAATATTCATGTTTACTTTGCGTTATTTCCCTCATTGAATTCATAACATTTTTCTGAATATTACAACGCATTTTTTCTCTTAGTGTAGTGAATTTTGAACTTTTATTCAAATTTGTGCAATCAAATCAAAAACCGAGACACTAAAACGAAACCCGGGACATTTTAAGGTTGGACCGGGACACCGGGACAAATAGTCTAAAACCGGTACATGTCCGGGAAAACCGGGACGTCTGGCAGCCCTACACCAAACTAAACTAAAAGAAGAAAAATGGATCGTTTCGAGGATTTGGCCAGACAACAAAAAGAAATGGGCGGCAATATTGAAGCAATTGTCCGAAACTTTAAAAAGGACCCGCAATCCAGGAAGCAGTCAGTCAGCTATTACGAAGAGCGATTGGGAAGACTGGACAGCGAGTGCTCGGAGTTTGAAACAACTGACAACAAACTTTGTCTGCTTGAAAAACCCCAGCTGGATCACGACTACTTCACAAAGGACTACTATAACAATATAATGGAAATTGTAAATCAATACAAGAAGATTTTCGAGTCCGCAGTGCTCCAATTGGCTCAAACCCCGACGAGAGAAGTGCGCTTAACTACTGATGAAAGAAATACGTACCAACATCATGCTTCAGCTTCAAAAGTCAACACAGAAGCACGGCATGATGCAGGAACCAAACAGGCAGCTTCCAACGAGTACACTGAACTAGTTCGCAGACAAGGGGTAATGATGGCCTCGTTGCGACGGTTACTGGACGACAACGTTTCACCACAATGTGTTCCAACAATTAATAAGCTGTGGGAAAATATAGAAGACATTCACTTCAGGATATATGAGATGTTCGACAACCCAACCGAGCAGGGCTACAAGGTCGATAACTTCATTTCACTTGAAGAAAAGGTATGGAGTACTTTGCAAGCAGCTAATAGTGACTCACATACTGAGAAATCTTCAAACCAACTTCCGATTAAACTGCAATCAATTTCATTGCCGAAGATAATAATTCCAAAATTCGATGGCACCAATTTAAATGGCAAGAATTTCATGACCTATTCTCGCAACTGGTAATAAATCAACCTCTTTCAAAAGTTCAGAAAATGTGGTACTTGAACACCCACTTAGTGGGGGAGGCTGGAAATCTAATTAAACATTTCGCGTCAACAGGAGAGATTTTTGATGCAGCTTGGTTCATGCTTCTGGAGCGTTACAACAACAAACGCTTGCTGGTGAGCAAGTTAATAAATGAGCTAACTACTACACCTCGAAACACATCAATGGACAATGTTAATAAAGCTGCATGACACAACACAATAATGTCTATTAGCATTGCAAAATTTGCAAATAGACACATCAACATGGGATCCACTTCTGCTCCCCTTCTACTAAAGAAACTGGATCAACCGACTCGTTTGCGGTACGAACAATCATTACCAAAGCCACGGGAGGTACAAACACTCAAGGAATTCCTGCAATTTTTTGGAGAAACACTTTCAATCCATGGAAGCGATGGGTGTCAAAGAAAAATCTACAAGCTCAACTGCAAAGGTGTGCACTTCAGTCACATCCAAAGGTCATAAAAATGACACTTGCAGCATGTGCAAAAAAGGAAAACATCCATTATTTTCCTGCAAGGAATTTTTACAACAGTCTCCATCGGCACGCTTTCAGTTCATACAATGGCAGAAATATTGCCACAATCGCCTAAAACCGGGACATGGTTCTAAAAATTGTATATTAAGAAACTGTCTGAAATGCAACAAAAAATACAACACGCTGTTACATTTCGAGGATTCAAAAAGGGATGTGAGCAAAGACATTACATCAGTAGCCACTCCAACACAAGGCAACGGATCGCAAAGTACTACACCATCCAGGACCAAATCATCACCATTAAAAGATGAAGCAGCGTCACTTACCACCGCAAAGCACACAAAGTCAAACACATATGTACTACTCAGCACTACCATGGTGAAAGTTAGAGGAATCGGAACAGAAGTGCAGTGTCGGGCAATTCTCGATTCAGGCTCACAAGTTAATTTTGAACGATTGGATAAACGTCTTGGCATCTCAACTAAACCATCATCAATCTCCATTAGTGGCATCGGGTCGAGGAGCACTAAGATACTGCATCGAGTCAATGTGGTGCTACAGTCTCGGATCAACAACTTTATAACGCGGCTAGAGGCAGCGGTATTGCCTCAGATTATATCCCCGCAGCCTTCGCAAGAAATCAAGATCGACGAATGGCAAATACCTGAGAACATCATGTTAGCCGATCAATTATTCAATCATCCTGACAAAATTGATATATTGTTGGGGGGCGGAATTCTACAACCAACTGATAACAGCAGGGCAAATCAAACTGTCAGATGACCTACCCATTCTGCAAAATACACTGTTGGGATGGATCATCGCGGGAAAAGATGGTGGCAACTACATCTCAAATGCCATATGTGGAATCTGTACCAACGATGACATCAACTTAGATGCAGCCGTTGCTCGATTATGGGAACTTGAGGATGTTGCAACTGTAAGAAAACAACATTCCGTAGCAGAAAAACAGTGCGAAGCTCATTTCGCACAACATACACTCATCAATGAAAATGGGAGATTCATGGTAAGGCTACCATTTCATGAAAATCCGGAGGCCTTAGGGGAATCCTATGGGATGGCGTATAATCGATTCCTGGCCTTAGAACGTCGACTGGCAAAATCGCTCCAGACAAAGAATCAATATGTACAATTTATGGAGGAATATGAGAACTTGGGGAACATGACGCAAGTGGATATCAGGATCAGTAAACCTAGGAACTTCATTCCTCACCATTGCATTGTGAGACCCGAAAGCCGCACTACAAAATTACGTGCGGTGTTCGATGCATCAGCAAAATCGTCCACTGGCATGTCTTTGAACGACCTCATGTATACCAAACCCACTGCTCAGAGCGAGCTTTTCACCATTTTACTTCGCTTCCGTTTGCCCAGGTTCGTCTTCACCAGAGATGTAGAAAAAATGTATCGACAGATGCTCATTCAACCGGACGATCACAAATGCCAACTTATCATCTGGCGAAAGGATTCCAGCCTACCAATAAAGCATTATCAGCTAAATACAATCACATATGGGATAAGATCTCCATATTTAGCCACCAAATGTTTGCAGAAAATTGCAAAAGAAAATGCATTACAATATCCTCTCGGTGCTCAGTTTCTACAGGACAATTTTTATGTAGATGAAGGAATTGGTGGGTCAGACAGCTTAACCACGACGATGGAAATCCAACAGCAACTGATACACATCTTAAAAGAACGTGGTCTTAACCTATGAAAATGGTGCGCCAATCACTCACAATTACTGCAAAATGTTGGCATGGAGAAACAAGAAGTTGACATAGACTTTGACAATGACATCAATCAAACTATTAAAACGTTGGGGTTAACATGGATGCCTAAGATGAATCGATTCTGCGTAAAGGTATGCCTAGGAAGCTGCAGTCTTGCAACTAAATGCTCAGTCAGCGCCGATCTGGCAAGGCTCTTCCATCCATTGGGGATACTAGCGCCAATTGTAGTCATGGCAAAAATGTTTATTCAAGATCTCTGGCAACTGAAACTGACATGGGATGAAGTATTACCAGCCGATTTGAATGAGAGATGGGCAACATTCCGAAATGATTTGCAAAAATTGGACAACATGCAAGTTTCGCGGCACGTGTTTGAAGGATACATCCCAGCAAAAATTCAAATTCATGTCTTCTCCGACGCATCAGAAAAGGCATATGGTGCTGCGATTTACATTAGATCCGAGCTGGATGAGGGACGAGTACAAGCGAGGCTGCTCTGTGCAAAATCACGTGTGGCACCCTCGAAACGGCAAACTATTCCTCGGCTTGAGCTCTGTGCATCAGTACTGGGTGCTCAACTAACTACAAGGGTCAAATCAAACCTTAAGCTAGACGATGTGGCTACATACTTTTGGACTGGTTCACAAATCGTGTTGGCATGGATTAACTCATCCTCAGCATCATACCAAACATATGTGGCAAACCGTATAGCTGTTATTCATGAGCACACTACCGCTGAACAATGGCGGCATATAAGCTCAAAAGACAACCCAGCTGGCATTCTATCACGAGGACTGCCGCCGGGGAGACTAGAAACCTGCAATATGTGGTTTTATGGGCCAACAATCTTGCTTGGTAAAGAAGACACTTGGCCTTCAAAGTATTCCAAGACATTATCAGTAATCGACGAAGGTATCAACATGGAACGGAAAAGGGTGACATCAGTCGCTGTTGCAACCTCTGGACATGAAGGAAGCGTACTTTATAGCATTCGACACAATGGCTCTTTCAAAACATTACAAAGAGTGACAGGCTACATGCTGAGATTTATCAACCAGGCCAAAAACCAATCGCGGCAGTCAGACATTCCCTTGACCGTACACGAATTGGAAAAAGCGCTTGTGGTAACCGTTCGTACGATGCAGCAATTGGACTTTGAGGAAGAGCTTCAGCACCTTAAAAAATATAACGAAGTTCGCAAAAACAGTTCTTTCCGCTGCCTGTCACCGTTTCTGGACAATAATGGCATCATCCGAGTTGGGGGGCGTCTACCAGCATCAGAACTGGCATACGATGCCAAACACCCTATGCTAATTATACATAACAATTCACTCGCCAAATTATTAGCACAAATGATCCATAAAGAAAACCGTCATTGTGGACCTCAAGCGCTCTTAGCTTACACAAGGCAAAGATTTTGGCCTATTAAGGGAAAATTGCTGACACGATCAATTGTGCTAAACTGTGTAGCCACTGTGCTAAGCCTAAAGTAATGAGTCAAATTGTGGGGAACTTGCCTTCAACAACAGCAACTCCAGCAAGACCATTCATCAACTCAGGCGTGGACTTCTGCGGGCCATTTTGGGTTTACTTCAAGATAAGGGGAAATAAACCACAAAAGGCCTATGTAGCGGTATTTTGCTATTTTGCCACAAAGGCAGTTCATTTAGAATTAGTCAGCGACTTAACGACGGATGCATTTATTGGTGCCTTCAAACGATTTATAAGGCGAAGAGGACATTGTCAAAATTTATATTGTGACAACGCAACCAATTTTGTAGGCGCGAAAAACCAGTTTTCTGAAGTTACTGACGTTGTTTATGGAAATTCATCACGAGAATCAATAGTAAAGCAGTGCAGAGGAAAGGGAATAACACTTCATTTTATACCTCCTAGGACTCCACATTTTGGCGGTTTATGGGAAGCAGCGGTAAAATCAGCTTAGCATCTACTAATAAGAAGCACCTCAACAGCGTCCTTAACGTATGAAGAATTGGACACGGTAATCATCGAGGTGGAAGGAATCCTAAATTCCAGACCAATCAGCCCAATGTCCGACAATCCTAACGATCTAACAGCTTTAACTCCAGGCTACTTCCTCATAGGAGAACCCCTTAATGCCTAAGTTGATCCAACGTGTAGGCCACAGCAAACAAATTTATTAACAAGATGGAAACTTGTTTCTCACCTCAAACGTGAGTTTTGGAATCGGTGGTCCCGCGAATATTTATCTGACCTTCAGCTGCGAAATAAGTGTAAGACACAACACAACAACATAAACGTAGGTGACATGGTGATCATCAAGGAAGACAACACACCGGTACTGCAGTGGCCATTAGGAAGAATCATCAATGTATATGAAGGAAACGACGGTGTAGTGAGAGTGGCTGATGTAAAAACTGCTAGTGGCACATGCAAGAGGCCTATTCATCGGCTTGCACCCTTGCCCAAGGTAACAAATGATGCCACAGAACGACAATAAACCAACAAATTGCTTGAGGAAGACACAATTCCATCAAGGAGGAATAATCCTTCCTTACACCAAGGACTTGCTACACTTTTGATTACCCTACTCATCTTACCATTGGCTTTAGGAGCTGAACTTCAAAATAAGCGATTTGGATCAAGGCTTGGCATTCATTTTGAAGAAATAGGCTCAGCAGCCATATCAACCACCGATTGGAACCTAATAATCTACTATGACATGGAAGGATTTTTGGTAGAACTAGCAGCGCTGTTAAATGCCACAAGGGCCCTGCGCTATTTATGTCAAGAAATCACACAAAAAAGCTCATGTCTTTCTCTGGTAGCACATCTTGAACAGACTGAAAAAGAGTTGCAGCTAGACTATACAAAAGTAAAATCTAATCGGCGTAAACGAGGTGCCATTGATGCAGTTGGAAATATCGCTCATTCTTTGTTTGGAGTACTGGACGCAGAATATGCAGAACAAATGTCCAAAATAATCACACAAGTTAAAAACAATGAACTACATCTGCTGCACCTGATCAGAAATCAAACATCCATTGTGGACTCAACCATCAACATTTTGAAGCAGGACCAAAAAGCGGTCAAGAGGAAGTTCGACATCATTGATCAACAAGTCAGTCAAATATTCCAGAGGATCAGCAACGACACGCATGAGATATACCAAGAAAAATTGTTTCGAATCTTTTCCTCGTTATCCATCCAACTCACGCTTATAGCAGCCAATTTGCAAAGAACGCAATCTGCAATATTAGCCGTTCTAATAGATACTCATCACGGAAAAATAAGTCCTCTTCTGCTAACGCCCAGCCAATTGCAAGACGAAGTAAACAAAATTAAACTTCACTTATCAGCACCATTGGAACTGCCTGTAAACCAAGAAGATTTACTCCAGCTATACCAACTCATGACGGTTAAGGGAGGACTTACAGAAAAGCATGTTGTATTCAGCATCACATTGCCTCTGATAGAGTATGATTGATACGACTTATTCAATCTGCTACCAATTCCTACTTGGACTAATGGGACTATGATTAAAATAAGTCCGTGTGCTGCAGTTTTGGCAATAAAGACAGCTCTCGGTCAATATTTCCCTCTGAGCATCTCCAAATTTCAATCTTGTGTGGATATTGAAAATGCAAATTACATCTGTTCTAAAGATCAAATTCGTTATAGTCAGTTCATCTAAATGCGCATGTGAAGTAAATTTATTCAACAACAACACCCAGTCAAGTTGTCAACTGCGAAAAACACCAAACGATGTTGCATGGATATCACTACAGCATAAAAATCAATGGATTTATGCCCCGTCAGTTTCATCTCGTGCGACAGCAGTATGTGGAAAAGAAATCATTCAGGTGATTCTAAAAGGATCAGGACTGTCATCACTCCAACCAGACTGCATACTCAAACATTATTTTATATCAGTTCAAGCAGATCAGTTGATATCGACGAGTCTTTGCTCGTCCTACACTAGCCTTGGAGAAATTTCCGAAGTAGCTGCAGCAGAACATATAAAACCTCTTCTTCAATCACGGGATGATGAGAAATACATAACACAAATACAAAACCTCACGTCCTTACAATCATCATTGGCCAATCAACGCATATTAGATCTCCCAAACAAACTTTAAGCACAAAATGCGCACCACATAACAGTTGGATACACTGCCTTGGTACAGTTTTGTGCCTTTTGGTGTTCATGCTAGTCAAAAGAAAATTCAAACAGCCAAACAGGAAACATTGCACGCATCCACGACTGCGACCACATCCGGTCGAAATGAAAAACCCACACCTGCGCCTCGACATTCTCAAGGAAGTTTGGACTTTACGATAAACATTTAGGACAGAACCTGCCAAGGAATTCGAGCTGCGCTCACCGGGAGGAGGTTGTTATTTAATAAGAAAAGTCGACATATTAATAGGTGCAATCCCGTATTCCTCGGACTCGGACTAGTAAAACTGTCAAAAAATAATAATTCACTCAGAGCGAGAGAGTAACATTGAAAAGTACGGGATCGCTTTCTAGTAAAAAATGGTAGCTTCTGTCAACTTCAACATAACCTCCAAATTTTGGTTGTAAATTTTTGCTTATTTTGTATGTAAACACACTCAGCTCACACATGTAAATAACCAAAAATACTTTAAAATTCATTAGAATCCACTTAACCAAGTAATTAAATACTTTGCAACATGAATTAGCAGAGTGCACTTTTCCTTTGTTTACAATTTGGTTGCCAAACACACTACAGCTGATGGTTTGACACATTTACCAGAATTTACCAGCAAAAAATTCTCGGACTAAAACTGGTCACTTCTGACAGAGGGAGAACCGTATTTACTCTCTTGTTTGTCCTCTCAATAGTCAGAGAACCGAGTACGGGATCGATTTCCAGTAAAATCTGACTGATTCTGACTAGTCCAGACTCGTACGGGATCGCAACTAATATTGCATTGGCTTTATTCAACAGGGCATTAAATTGCGCTTGCATTATTTTATGCGTAGCTTGCACTTTATGCCTTTTAGTGTATTCTTATCGCCAAATAATTTGGCATGTGTCAATTTACATATAAGAGATTGTTGATTAATGCACACAAATGAAAGTAGACGCAAAATGTGGAATATGCGTATGTCACCAAAAACGTGGGAATAAAGCATTTGCATTAATTATGCTTATGTAAACAAAAACGTGGGAATAAAGCCTTTACAATAATTTTGCTTACGATCTAAAGTTTTATGGCCTTATTATTTAGCTACGTAAGCATTTAGTTTGTATAAAAACGTAATCATTAATTCAATAAACTTAACTTGAAAGCAATCAAGCAAACAACAGTGTTCGAACTTGGCGTAATCGCTATTATTCTGAACAATATGCATTTGCATATGTAAATGCTACTTTTTTGTATGTCCCCGTATATTAAAATGTATCAGAAAAGAAGCAGTTACATATGGGGATACATATCTTGTAAGAATGCTTTAATACTGTTCCATTAATGCGTTTTTGTATGTTTGAAACATTAATACAGCCATATGTATACAGCAGTAGTACAAGTGTATGGTTAGGGTACGCATACGCTCTGAGAAACCACGCGTTTTAAATGGAAATGAAGGTTCATTTATACTGGCATGTATACACAGTAGCAAGTTCATGCCACCAACAGCGATGTCGTATGCATCAAATTTCTGCTGGGCATGTACACAAACATGTACATACATACACCTATATATAAAACCATTCAAACATCACTTATACATGT
>NW_023458571.1:3155246-3157550 GCF_013731165.1 Rhagoletis pomonella
ACCTTTCTGCGTAGGCGGCCTTCGGCCGCGCTTAGGGATTATAACCTTTACTACGTAGAATTCTCCTTTCTGTGTGACCTAACTGGGGCTACTGCCCCAGTGATGTAACCTTGGGAAAGAATGAGGTAACTAGAATTCCCTTTCTGTGTGGTAAACCTGGGGCTGGCGCCCCAGTGATGTCTATTTTGGTTGGCCATAAAGGAACGCCAACTGCACCTTTCTGCGTAGGCGGCCTTCGGCCGCACTTAGGGATTATAACCCTCACTACGTAGAATTCTCCTTTCTGTGTTGCCGGAAGAGGGGAATATGACCGCAAGCCCCCTACTATTTATTTTTATCTGAACAAAAGAACCTTATCGTATTTTCCTTTTAATCGTATTTTCTTTGGTCTTGCTTTCCGCTCTTGGTTTTTTTAGATATGACAACACATTCCTGCTGCCATTTGCACATATTCTGCATGTACTCTCATAAAATTAAACAACAATCAATTTTTGATAAAAAATCTGTAATATACTAAAAATATTTATTTGTTTGAACGTGCACACTCTAACTGCACATATATTGAATGTAAATAACCTGTAAATTTAGTGGAAAGTGCATTATATATTGTAAAATAGTGTCATACAAGTTGGTTAAAATTACAAACTTTAATAACAAATTCCTTAAAAAGTATAAGGTTGCGCGCTTTGAAACTTCATAAACTGTTAGACCCCCTCTACCTCCCATATTTTCCTTAATGCTGTACTCCGAGGTTACCAATCTAAAGCCCACCCCATTCAATTTAAAAGCAGTTTATGTTTTCATCAGTTAAATATGCTTCAAATGCATATACATATAAACATATTGCACAAAAGCTTATACTTCTATTTCACACCAAAGCTACACTGTTTCCATGTAAATTTGCAAAGAAGCAACACTGTGCCACTGCTAAGGGAGCGGTGCGAGAGAGACAACTGTCAGTTTATCGAACCTTGAGCGTGTGTGAATCGGTAACAAAGTTCGCGGCAAGTAAATTTTTGACAAGTTTGAGGTGAATAAAATTTCAGTAGCCCATAGGGCTAGTGAAATTTTTGACAAATGCATAGAAAATTTTGACAATTGCAAAGATTGCTGCTGTGTGTAATTTTTCGTAAAATAAAAGGTTAAGTTGATGAACTGCAATCAATGATGGTAGATGTTTTCTTAAAATATTAATTTCACTCAATTTGTAATAGTTTATTGCTCATAAATCTGCGGTTATGAAAAATTTACTGCTGTCAAAAAAGATTTCATTTCACACAGCAGATTGGCAAAACTGTCTCACCATAGTAAAAATATTATTCAACAGCTTTCCCCATAGAACTTTGCTACCGATTCACACACGCCCCTTGTATTATTGAATCATGTACCTAAACAAAGTTCATTGGTTCACCGAAATCGGTCAAAATAGACAATCAGCTTCATGACGGTTCGTTGGGTTTTGATCTGTGTTTTGTTCACTTTAAGAGGAATGTCGGAACGGAAAAACAGGCATTTACCTTGTACATTTATACATGTACATTATTTCTTTATTATTTAAAAATATTATATTCTAATAAAATGGACACTCGGTTATGATGGACAATTTGACGCGGTCCCGTTGAGCTCGTTATAACCGGATTGCAACGTATATGCTAATCTAGGAAAAAGGCTACCTACGTACCAAATTTCAAATCGGACCAGTTACGAACTGAATTTGCCATAACTCGACTTTGGAGGCACCTATCGGGTCTATTTTTGGCAGGTTTATTTATGTTTACGCACCGAATATATTTTCCGTGTTTGAAGCAAATAGGACCATTAATGCGATTGTTTAGCGTAGCTCTACCCCTGCACCCCCTATCGGAAAAATTAAGACTTTGTGCACTTTCCCTTCTAAACACCTCTCCAACAAACCATCGAATCGGTTAAGAAACATAGGAGAAAATTGTTCCCAATTGATTCATGCTCACAATGAATTTCACAATCTGAAAATTTCCAAGCATCACAACGAATTCTCCACCTTTTCATCGTCTAAAATTATCAAATCATGCGACATAATGTGGAATTTCGTCGAAAAACAATTCAAATTTTTCGCGTGCTTCCTAAATTTTCCGAGTTTTCCGCTAAGAATTTTCTATTTTTTCATTCGAATTCATATGTAACTCAATTTCAGAGCCACCTGGCGGCAAATTTTTTTCGAAAGAATTCTTTTTTCTGTTATCAATACATATTTTCAATCTGGAGATAATCGGACCATAAACACGATTTTTAGAATAACTGGACTCCAACGCCACATGGCGGCTC
>NW_023458571.1:3157650-3158309 GCF_013731165.1 Rhagoletis pomonella
TAGCTGTATAAAAACTGCAAAATGACTCAAAATTAAAATAAGACTACTATGAGATTGATGTAAACATTCAATGGGAAAATTTTATAATGGAATTAAGGAAAATAGGGAGGGTAGAGGGAGTTCTAAAGGGGGTATATGTAAAGTTTTAAAGCGCGGAACCTTATAGTTTTTAAGTAATTTGTTATTAAAGATTGTAATTTTCACCAACTTGTATGGGACTAATTCACAATATATAATGCACTTTCCACTAAATTTACACGTTATTTACACTCAATATATGCGCAGTAAGAGTGTGCTCGTTCAAACAAATAAATACTTTAAGTACATTACAGCTTTTTTATCAAAAATTGATTGTTGTTTAATTTTATGAGAGTACATGCAGAATATGTTCAAATGGCAGCAGGACTGTGTTACCATATATAAAAAGCCAAGAGTGGAAAGCAAGACCAAAAGAAAATATGATTAAAAGGAAAATACGATAAGGTTATTTTGTTCAGATTAAAATAAATAGTAGGGTGATCAGGGGCTGAACACCTTTCTGCGTAGGCGGCCTTCGGCCGCGCTTAGGGATTATAACCTCACAACGTAGAATTCTCCTCTCTGTGTCGCCATAGAAAAGGGGCCGAACACCTTTTGCATAGAACACCTTTTGCATAGAA
>NW_023458571.1:3158409-3160947 GCF_013731165.1 Rhagoletis pomonella
TTTTTGCATAGAACACCTTTCTGCGTAGGCGGCCTTCGGCCGCGCTTAGGGATTATAACCCTTACTACGTAGAATTCTCCTTTCTGTGTGACCTAACTGGGGCTACCGCCCCAGTGATGTAACCTTGGGAAAGGATGAGGCGCCCCAGTTATGTCAATTTTGGTTGGCCATAAAGGAACGCCAACTGCACCTTTCTGCGTAGGCGGCTTTCGGCCGCACTTAGGGATTATAACCCTCACTACGTAGAATTCTCCTTTCTGTGTTGCCGGAAGAGGGGAATATGACCGCAAGCCCCCTACTACTTAGTTTTATCTGAACAAAAGAACCTTATCGTATTTTCCTTTTAATCGTATTTTCTTTGGTCCTGCTTTCCGCTCTTGGTATTTTTAGATATAGCAACACAGTCCTGCTGCCATTTGTTTGTTTCAACGTGCACACTCTAACTGCGCATATATTGAATGTAAATAACCTGTAAATTTAGTGGAAAGTGCATTATATATTGTAAAATAGTGTCATACAAGTTGGTTAAAATTACAAACTTTAATAACAAATTCCTTAAAAAGTATAAGGTTGCGCGCTTTGAAACTTCATACAGGGAACTGTTAGACCCCCCTCTACCTCCCATATTTTCCTTAATGCTGTACTCCGAGGTTACCAATCTAAAGCCCACCCCATTCAATTTAAAAGCAGTTTATGTTTTCATCAGTTAAATATGCTTCATATGCATATACATATAAACATATTGCACAAAAGCTTATACTTCTATTTCACACCAAAGCTACACTGTTTCCATGTAAATTTGCAAAGAAGCAACACTGTGCCACTGCTAAGGGAGCGGTGCGAGAGAGACAACTGTCAGTTTATCGAACCTTGTATTATTGAATCATGTACCTAAACAAAGTTCATTGGTTCACCGAAATCGGTCAAAATAGACAATCAGCTTCATGACGGTTCGTTGGGTTTTGATCTGTGTTTTGTTCACTTTAAGAAGAATGTCAGAACGGAAAAACAGGCATTTACCTTGCATGAAAAGTATACTATTTTGTATTTATACATGTACATTATTTCTTTATTATTTAAAAATATTATATTCTAATAAAATGGACACTCGGTTATGATGGACAATTTGACGCGGTCCCGTTGAGCTCGTTATAACCGGATTGCAGCGTATATGCTAATCTAGGAAAAAGGCTACCTACGTACCAAATTTCAAATCGGACCAGTTACGAACTGAATTTGCCATAACTCGACTTTGGAGGCACCTATCAGGTCTATTTTTGGCAGGCTTATTTATGTTTACGCACCGAATATATTTTCCGCGTTTGAAGCAAATAGGACCATAAAAGCGATTGTTTAGCGTAGTTCTACCCCTGCACCCCCTATTGGAAAAATTAAGACTTTGTGCACTTCTCCCTCTAAACACCTCTCCAACAAACCAACAACCATTCGAATCGGTTAAGAAACATAGGAGAAAATTGTTCCCAATTGATTCATGCTCACAATGAATTTCACAATCTGAAAATTTCCAAGCATCACAACGAATTCTTCACCTTTTCATCATCTAAAATTATCAAATCATGCGACATAATGTGGACTTTCGTCGAAAAACAATTCAAATTTTTCGCGTGCTTCCTAACTTTTCCGAGTTTTCCACTAGGAATTTTCTATTTTTTCATTCGAATTCATATGTAACTCAATTTCAGAGCCACCTGGCGGCAAATTTTTTTCGAAAGAATTCTTTTTTCTGTTATCAATACATATTTTCAATCTGAAGATAATCGGACCATAAACACGGTTTTTAGAATAACTGGACTCCAACGCCACATGGCGGCTCTTTTTTTGCAATGGTATTGTTTTCCTTTTGTCAATACATATCTCAAATATGAGGCGAATCGGACCATAAATACGGGTTTTACTAATAACTCGACTCCAGCGGGGGGGTGAAATAACACAAACGGCAATAACGCAAATTTGTGTTATTTCCCATTTGAAAGTGAAATAACACAAATTTGCTTTATTTCATTTCTCGTTGAGCAATAAGATCAACTTTTATACTTAACAATTTGAGTAATAAAGCAAAATAGTGCACATATGTAGGTAGTCGCCCAGTTACATTTGACAAAAAGTAGTACATGAACAAGTTAAATGGACGGATTTGTAAGTATACAATTTTGAAAGTGCCCGGCGCACCGCCCCGCGCCGCGTTCGACGTCGCGCTCGCGTCCCCCGCCTTTCCCCACCTTTTGCAATTATGTACTGGTGGCATTATAACCGTTTAGAAAAAGGAACAATGATTAAATAACACTAGTTCACTTCTGAAACCGCTTTTTAATGTCCAAGTAATGGGAATTATTGTGTATGGTGTTATTGCATGCATCCCACCCATAGTGGAATTTACCAGGTGTCCCTGCTTTATTTGAAAATTTGCCTATAAAATATGACTATAAGGCAGCCGAATGTCAGAAAATAAAGCGAGAAAGCCGTTTTATTACTTCATCTGTTTATTGCGACATGGTTCCATGCAAACATTTTAAGGTT
>NW_023458571.1:3161047-3178785 GCF_013731165.1 Rhagoletis pomonella
AAACACGATTTTTAGAATAACTGGACTCCAACGCCACATGGCGGCTCCTTTTTTGCAATGGTATTGTTTTCCTTTTGTCAATACATATCTCAAATATGAAGCGAATCGGACCATAAATACGGGTTTTACTAATAACTCGACTCCAGCGGGGGAGTGAAATAACACAAACGGCAATAACGCAAATTTGTGTTATTTCCCATTTGAAAGTGAAATAACAAAAATTTGCTTTATTTCATTTCTCGTTGAGCAATAAGATCAACTTTTATACTTAACAATTTGAGTAATAAAGCAAAATAATGCACATATGTATGTAGGTAGTCGCCCAGTTCCATTTGACAAAAAGTAGTACATGAACAAGTTAAATGGACGGATTTGTAAGTATACAATTTTGAAAGAGTTGGGCAAAATTTATTCGTATGACGAATAACAAATGAATAAATTGTTTTTCTTGTTATTCGTAAATAATAAATAATTTTGTTTATTCAAAAAAAAATTATTCGAATGACGGATAAATTATTTTATTCGTTATTCGAATAATTATTATCTTCATTAATTATTCGAATAACGAATAAAATAATAATAGAACAAGTAATTTATGTGTATAGATATGTACATATATTTATGTATAAAATGATAACCGTTTTCGTTGTTGCGATTTAACTCAAACCCCTGGATAGATTTAAATCACGTTTTCGGAGGTTATTCCATGCGCATAAAGTCCTATTAAAGGCTACTAGAAAAGTCCTTGGTGGCGATGGAGCCGAGTTATTTATAAAAGCCGTATTTATGAACTTATTTCGTTCAAATTCAAAATGTGTTATTCCTGCATGATGAAATACTTATGCGAAAAATGGACCCGCTAGTTGGCGCTGCAGTTGAGTTATTTAGAAAATCCCTATTTATTGTACAATCAGGTTGCAATTCATAATGGTGCTGCAGTCGAAATCATTAGAAACCCCATATGTATGGACTACTTTGTTTTTTATGTTTATATTATACGAATTTACGATGTCTCACGTCGTCATACACCCTAAATGCGACCTTGCATCTACCTCCGCTGGATGAAATTGCTCGGGCGGCCGTTGCTGCAGCGGTAAGACTCAAGGAAACCAGTTCTTGGATATTTTAAAAGTGTCGAATCAGCAAGGAAAGTTTCGACCACATCCTTCCAAGAAAGGCCACTGTTGGCATATCAATGGCCAAATTTTACATCGATGATTTTTGGCTCTCCTATAATAGAAAACGCGCATCTGTGCTCTTCAGCTTCCTTATAAGGACTTTTGTTGGCCTACATGACATAACACTAGAGGTTGACGCATCGGACCAATGTTGTAGTTGCAAGATCATAGAAGAAGATTACGCACGCTTAGAAAAGATCTCACAAGTGGAAATAAGGCCATCGGTAAAGCTCATGCCATTAAAAGGAATTTTTTCATGCATATAGCATCAGAGCGCTATTTTTTTGGCAGAAATATGTGTGAGAAGGGTTCTGCTCTTTAGTCGTTCAACCTAAATTAAGAATTTTTACCTTACCAATATTTGGTTTTCAACGCTATTCATGCATTGGCCAACGCAAAAAATCTTATCAGGGGCCGCGAAACCAGAAGGAATGGGCTAGTATTCTTGATAAAATAGTAAACAGAATTCAGCTAACTCACAATCCTTGACAACAGGAATAAAAGTAAAAGGTGGCTCAATGTGTTAAAAATGAGTTTTTATTCATTATTTAAAATAACGAATAAAATAACGAATAAATTATTCGCAAGCAATTTATTCACGAATAATTTATTCGTGAATAAGTTATCTGCGAATAATTATATTACGGATAAAATTTTATTCGAATAATTATCTAAATAACAATTTAATCGAATAATGCCCAACTCTGTTTGAAAGTGCCCAGCTTCGCGGCGGTCCGAGTTCGCGCGCCGCCCGCGCAACCCCGCGTTCGACGTCGCGCTCGCGGTAGCGTCCCGCGAACGAACAAAGCGTCCGAGTTGAGGGTAACTATCTACATGCTTGATGTCTATATATCAGAGCTGTGTAAGTGTGAAATAATTTTCAATTTTAAATCAACAATTTTTTTTCTGTTCAGTTTTCATTACTTATTCCTCGCTTAAGATTGAGGTTTATAATTTTTAAATTTTCCATTCACTCAAAGCAGTTATGAGTTCACACATCAACATATTCATAGTAAGATTGAAAAAAACAATGCCAAATCAAAAATGGTTTAACACTGAATGAGTATTGAAAAGGCTGCAATCTTTTATGTGTGTGCATTCTTTAATTCAGTACCAATCATTAGTTCAAAGACACCCTGGTAAACAACTTTTTGATAAAAAGGCAGATTTTTGACAATTGCTCAATTGTAAAAATTCGAAGCGTTGTTACCCAATTTAAGTTTTTTGGTAGAGGGAATTTTGTACCATAAATTTGGGGTTATATATAAAATAGTTGTATTAACATTTACCTTTTAATAATAGTTCATATCTTATATTAAAAATGTTTAAATTTTACATTAAATTCGATAAACACTTCGCAAAAACTTAACATTTAGGTTCATAAAATTTTAGTGAAGATATTTTAAAAATATTTAGTGTCTTTATGCCATCTGATTATTTCACAATGTAACTAGCCAGGACTATTACAGTTTTCAATATTGGGTGCGATTGTTTCTGATATAATTCGAGCACTAAAATTACAAATTTTTATGTGTAATTTAATGCATATTTTGGGGATTCACAATTCGTGTTAGATGTCGTAATGTCTTAAAGGCGTAAATTTGTTCAATATAAATTAACTGTTAAAAGCCATTTGAAAGTTTCGTTGGGTAAAATATATTTCCTACTAGTTTAAAAACATTTTGGTTATGTTACAAAAGGTCTTAAGAGGTATTAGGCGTTATTTTACGTTTAAAAATTTTAACACTTTAACACGTTACGACACTTAACACCTCCATATGTGATTGACCATTAAACTATATCGTTGTTTATTTGGGTAAAATTAAAAAATATTTCACTGTTCAATATTGGAGTTGGTGTGAAATATGCAAATGAGAACAACAATTATCAACTTATTGAGCATTAGCCTCATTTGTTTAAAAAACAAAAGATATTTTGCTTGGTGAAATTTCGATTCTAAGAAAAAAATGTTTTTAAACAAACGAAAAATTAACAATAAAATTTGAAGGATTTTAGATACTGCGGATGGTAGCATGAAATTTTAAAATCTGCTTAATTGTCAGGTGGTGTTTTGTATCATGGAAACACATAGCAACTGATTTCACACTTACAGTGGGATAAACTTAAAACTTCTAATATAAATTATGTAGTTAAACTTAGTTAAGATTTTTTGATCAATTTTAAGTTTTCGTTTGGAATAATTTTCATGAACTAATCTATTAAGAGATATTTTTAGAAAATTGCCGTACATCCGATATCTATTAAAATTTTGACATCCTCACTTTTTGGAAAAGAAGTTCAAGATACAAGTTTATGTGCAAAAAATAAATTAAACAATAAAAGCCTCCTAATATATATGGAACATATAATAGAAAATTTTTTATTTCATTACCCAGACTTTATGAATAGCCTACTCTATAAGTAATAGTAGAAATTACGAATTAGTAAGTTCAGTCAAGACGTCATTCAAAAGTTTTGAAGAAAATCACTTTTCTCTTTTGTGAATATTTGGGACTATGTTATTCGAGTATTGTCGACAAAATGTTAGTCTATGAATGATTAAAAATTAACGAATAAATGGTTAGTCGCGATTAAGCAACAGCCGTGTGCGGACGTGTTTTCATTTGAGCTCTGTGTCTTTCGTTTCACGATTTTTATTCTAATCACAAACAATTATATACAATTTCAATTTTGTGAAAACAAGTATAAATTAAATTAATTTGTGCATTGCAAATATATATTCAATTTGTGATATTGACAATTGGCTGCTTTTAAACTTTTTATTATTTTCTTTGTTGTTTTCACTTTTAATTTTTAATTTGCACAAACAATATGCCTTGTTTTTGTGGTCAGAGAGTGGAGCGCGCGCAAAGCAGTGTGCAGTGTGAGAAATGTAAAGAAGTATACCACCTGGATTGTGTTGTTGGTACGTTGGCCGCTGATTTGGACTATTTCAAAAATTCCGACAATATTTATATTTGTGGTGATTGTGCTGTCACTGATCGTGATGATGGTGTGTCATACAATGCTGTCGCTGTACAACAACAACATCAACATGTAAATAACGAGCAGAATCACTTGTTATCTTCCATTCTTGCCGAATTGAAGAGTCTGCGTACAGAGCAAGCAAGTGCGGTGGCAGTTATACACTCTTTGCAAGCCGACAAGAACAGGTTTCTGGGCGAATTAGAACTTATGCGCTCTCAGCTACAGTGTCTCACAAAAATCTGTGATGAAGGGGTTGCTAGTGCACTTGCCTCGCTAACATCAGAGGTCAAAGAACTGAGTTTGAGTGTTAGCAAAAATAAAGAAAATAAAAATAAAGAAATCAAAGGAAGAAATAAAAACAATAAAAACGCTAAGAAAGATATTCCTACAGCCCAGCAAAACTCTGCTAAAGCATCTGTTGCCGTTGAACATTACACTGAGTTAAACCAACGTATTGAGGAGTTGAGCAACAACAATGCTATGTGTACGGTTGTGACGGCTGAAAAGGTGTCGGTTGCTAAAAGTGTTGTTAGCTCTACTAATATTAATAATGCTATCTTGAATACACCAATATATAGCATAGCTAACGCTGCTGTAGCTAACAGTGTTACATCGACCAACTCTGTTACCTCTGTACCTGCAGTCGTGGCGTCTAATAACGTAAATAACATATCCTACGTTAGTCGCGTGGCCACCCCATCTGTTGCTGCTGATAATACTGATAATACGGCTGTTATTGAACAAAACAATATATATACACCTGTAAATAATGCGAATGGTAATAGCACTGATGCTGTTAACAATGCTGTTAGCAATGATGATGTTGCTGGTTTTTCTGGTGCTGTTGATTTGAATCCGGTCGGTCCTAGGTTGGTGACCGCCGTGCCGCCTCGCCGTGCAATTTTTGTATCGCGGTTGCATCCAACTTTAACGCAGGCTGATATTATTAATTATATTTTAGTTCAGCTTAGTCTTACAAGTTGTATTAATATTAGCGTACATAAGTTTGTTTTTAAGTATGAGAGGGATTTTTCATCATTTAAAATATCAGTTCCGGACGAGTATTTTGCTACGGTTCTTGAAAAATCTTTTTGGCCTATACACTCGGTGGTACATTTGTTCACCACAAAATCGAAAGATGAGCCTCCCATACGTACAGGTTCAAAAAACTTGAGTACCAACCCGATCATTACGATTCAATAGTAACTATTCATTATCAGAATGTTCGTGGTTTACGTTCTAAACTGAATGCCTTCTATCTAAATAGTTTTGATTTTACAGCGCAAGTGATTGCGTTTACTGAAACCTGGCTAAAACCAGATAATTTTAGTTCGGAAATATTTTCAAATGACTATGTCGTTTTTCGGTGTGATCGTCAGTCCAGAGCAGGTGGTGTCCTCATCGCTGTGTCGTCCAGTATTTCTACTGAGTTGTTGACCTATGACAACACACTTGACTTTGAATTTTTAGCCATAAAGCTCTCGTTCCCCAATTTCTACTTATATGTTTCTTGTTCGTATATACCGCCTCGGTCGGATATGCAAGTTTATGATTGCCATTCTGCAGCTATCCACAATCTGCACTCACGTTTGCGTGATAATGATCGCCTAGTGGTTCTTGGCGACTTCAATCTGCCTTTCGTCAGTTGGATTAATAACGATGATTTAAACTTTTTGACTCCTGTCACCCAGCACGATTTTGTTGGCTCTCTTATAGATCTGCCTCTTGTTCAGATCAATAATGTAGTAAACTCTAAAAATAAGTTGTTGGACTTAGTTTTTGTTGATAATTCAATGGGTATTGGTCTCAGTCGAATCTCTGCCTTATCCCTCCCTGAAGATCCCTTGCACCCCACACTTGAGATTGCACTGGATAATTTACTGCCTTCGATTAATTTTTTGGAAGCGAGCTCTCGTTCTCGTTCGAGATGTTTTAACAAGGCGAACTTTGACATGCTCAACCATTTGATAGCTACCCATGATTGGTCTGAACTTTACGCATGTAATGATGTTGAGGCTGCCACATCTATTTTTTACAGTTACCTTAATGGCTTCATTAATCTTTGCGTTCCTGTTCGTTTTATTAAGGCTAAAAGTAGTAAGCCACCTTGGTTCACAAGACAACTTGCTAACCTTAATAACATTAAATCGAAGCTCTATAAGCGTTTCAAAAGATCTGGTTCTTCGGTAGATTTTTCTAAATATTTAGTTGCCCGGTCCAATTTCCAGTTCCTGAGCCAAAATTGCTACAAGTCCTATTTAAGTAGATGCAAACTGGAATTTTTTAATAATCCAAAAAAATTTTATGGTTTTGTTAATTCAAAACGAAAATCTTTGGGATTTCCATCTTCTTTGTCTTTGGGAGGTAAGAATGCTAGCCATGACCATGATATTGCTGATCTTTTTGCGGACTTTTTTAAATCTACCTATTCGACCTGTGCTCAAGCCGGTAGTTATCCGTATAAAATAATTAGTTCTAACTGTATTAATAATCCAGTCATTGACAGTACCACTGTTCTCCAGAGTCTCCTTGCTCTGAAACCGATTTTCTCCCCAGGGCCTGATGGTATTCCTGGTTGCGTGCTTAAGTTCTGTGCCGTGAATCTGACAGAACCGATCCTAAAATTGTTCAAGTTATCTTTGCAATCGGCGTCTTTCCCGTCAATCTGGAAACAGTCATTTATTATTCCTCTGCACAAAAAAGGTAGTAGATCTAACATTGAGAACTATAGAGGAATTGCTAAGCTTTCAGATATTCCTAAAACCTTTGAACAAATAATTACCAGTCAACTTCAACATTCGTGTATCTCCATATTATCACCCTGTCAGCATGGTTTTGTGAGGGGTAGATCAACCACCACAAACCTGCTTGAGTTTACTTCTTTAGTTCGGGATGGTTTTCTGGCAAAAAAGCAAACGGATGTGATTTATACTGATTTCAGTAAAGCTTTTGATTCAGTGAATCACAAACTTCTGATTCAGAAGCTCGATTTACTGGGGTTTCCGTCGAATTTGGCTTTATGGCTCTCAAGTTATCTTTCTAATAGAACTCAAAAGGTGCTATATAATAATATTATTTCTAAATCAATTGATGTTACCTCCGGCGTGCCTCAAGGCAGTCATTTAGGCCCACTGCTTTTTACTCTTTTTATAAATGACTTGCCACAGATTTTGATTCATTCTCGAGCTCTTATGTATGCAGATGATGTAAAAATTTGTTATTCGTACTTGCCTTCGGACTTACCTCGTTTAAATCTACTTCAGGTTGATTTGGATGCATTTCAACGTTGGTGCACAAGAAATGCATTAGTTTTAAACTGCTCTAAATGTAAGTTTATGACATTTCACCGTGTGAAGCCTGATTTATCATCTTATGTACTTTATGGCACTGCTATGGAGCGTATATCTACGGTAAACGATTTAGGTGTTCTGTTCGACTCGAAACTGAGCTTTAACTCACATATATCCGCTATTACAAATAAAGCAATGGGTACTCTTGGTTTCGTTAAACGCTGGGCTAAAGAGTTTAATGATCCCTATCTCACCAAGGTTCTTTACACTTCGTTGGTCCGTCCAATACTTGAGTATTGCTCGTGTGTGTGGAGTCCAGGTTATATTACTCATATAAAGCGCATTGAGTCAGTGCAGAAACAATTTCTGTTATTTGCTCTACGGGCCCTTAATTGGGACTCAAATATTCATCTTCCATCTTATAGAAGCAGGCTTCTTCTTATTGATTTGCCAACTCTTGAAAATCGTAGAATATTGCTCGGGGTAATGTTCCTGCATAAGTTGATTCTCGGCGAGGTTGACTCCTCTGTGTTGCTAAGTCGACTAAACTTTGCAGTTCCGGCTAGGGTATCCAGAAACTACGTGCCTTTCCATTTACCACTTTGTCGTCTCAATTTTGAAAAAAGTGATCCTTTGCGTGTTTGGTGCTCGTACTATAATGACTTGTACAAATGTATTGGTATTGAATGTTCGTTTGCTGTCTTGCATAATGCAATACTTCTGGGTCTAAACTGACATTTTAAATTTACTTTTTTATTTTTCTCTTTAATGTAATGTTAAATACATTTGTTAATTTTTAGTTAAGTTTATTTCTGTGTATATCTATAGTTACTGTACTTTGTATACTGTGTCAGTCGACCGAAATTGATGGTCGACTTTAAATAAATAATAATAATAATAATAATAATAATAATAATAATGATTAAAATTAATTAGGAGATCGCTTTGGTGTAGTGGTTAGAAGTACGCACTACCATTCCGCGGGGTGAGGGTTCGATCCCAGTTCCGGCCAACATAAAAAAGAAAATGTTTTTTGTAATAAATAGTGGTCGGCCCCCGGCAGGAGTCGGCGTAAAACTGTAGGTCCCTCCCCTTTGTGCGACAACATCAAGTTGCATGCCACAATCGGAGGAGTAGCTCGACCAAACACTAACATATGTCGATGGTCCTCTGCAATAACGGCACAATTCAAAATTTCAGGTTTTTGAGTTATATAGTGGATTAGGTTTATAAATAACCATATTCTTCTGCGGCAATCGACAAACGCTTTGTTGTTACCAATCCGGCAGAGGCAAAATTTTGCCATTTGGCACAAAACCGAAGTATCCAACACTTACTACTGAACAGTGGCAAATGTCTCACATTAATCGTGAATATTGGCTTAAGCCAAAAACTGTAAAATAACGACACTTTTCGTTTTGCGTCGTTGTTCAGCAACACAAATGGAATTTTTTTCGTTTAATTACATACGAGTTGTTACTTATTTCGTATTTTTGCAGTCCAACACTTGCTGAATCCTTAGAGAAAGACATCATTTGAAAGCTTACAGTATGACTGAAAATAATCTGGAATAATTACGTTCCGAGACATATTATTGCTAAATTACTAGTGCAAAAGCGCGTATCAACAAAATGCAAAACCGCGTATCAGCGAAATGCAAAACAGCGTATGTTAAGTTGTGGAAATTATTTTCTAGAGCATAAAAACACTCATATTTCAAAATGGTTCTCTTTTTTATAAAGCAATTGCATTTCTGGCTAGTATATTTCAGGACGAATGGATAAGGATTGAGCCAAGAGCTTGTGGGAGCAAATCCAATTTTTGGCAGCCAATGTCAGTTACGCGGTTTTGCAGAATGACGATACGCGGTTTTGTACTTTAAATGACGATATGAAATTTTGAATTGTGACGTTATTGCAAAGGACCATCGATATGTGAGCGCCTTTCTATTCAATACAATTTTAAATTACATAAACCCAGTCACAGCCCTTTTTTGTATTCGACGCTTCCAGAAATCACATAATACATAAAATAAATAAAAGCTGTTTTGATAAATATTACACAAACTGGAAACTGTTAAAATAAGTGCGCTTGTGCATAGAGATTTTAAAACCTATTTAGTTCTTAAAATGTCTGTTTCCAACAGATAACAATAAAATTGCACATCAAATTGCTAAGAATTATGAAGGACAGACATGCCTGTTTAACTGGCCGTGCGTGCACAAAACAAGCACATGTTAATTAAGGGGCTATTCAAGGTTTGCTTATTTTTAATGACAAGGGGAAACATTTCTTCAAATAAGAAAAACATCAATTACACACGCACAAATTTTGCCTGCAATTTCGATCACAATTGAACACTGCACTCCACTCTCCATTCGAATTTTTGAAAGCGTTTTTTAAGCTATTTAGTGGTTTAACACTTCTTTGGGGCACTTGATATTGGAAAAAAGATATGCGCAATTCGATCCCTAGAAACATTTTTTTTGTAAAGAACGCCCGTTTGCTTCAAATTTGTAAAATTACAATTTTTATACCCGAGCGCACTTGTGCACAAGGGTATTATAACTTTGTTCACATAACGGTTGTTTGTAACAGGCAAAACGAATCGAGATAGATATAGACAAATGTATACATAAAAGATCAGAATGAAAAAAGAAATCGATTAAGCGGTGACTGTCTGTCCGTCCGTCCGTCCGTCCGTCCGTCCGTCCGTCTGTCCGTCTGTCCGTCCGTCTGTGCACACGATAACTCGAGTAAAAATTTAGATATCTTAACGAAACTTGGTAAGTGCACTTCTTTCGGGCGTAGGACGGATGGTATTGAAAATGGGCAAAATAGGACAATAACCACGCCTACCTCCCATATAACGGTAATTTTCAGAAATACGAAAACTGCGATATTTTAGTAACTACTGAAGATAATTCACTCAAAATTTATATTTACAATGAGTTTTAGACGAAAAATAAGAATATTAAAAAATTTTGGCAAATGGGCGTAGCCACGCCTACGTATGGTTACATGTGTATATCTTGGTAACCGCTGCACCAATTTCTTCCAAACTTGGCACAGTTATTGGCCCTGGTACAGCATACCAAATGGCCGAAAATTTTTAAAATCGGACAATAACCACGCCCACATCCCATATAACGGTAATTTCGAGAAATACGAAATCCTCGATAAATCAGTAAATATTAAAGCTAATTTATTCAAATCGATGCTTGCACCAATTCTTTACCAAGAAATACGTTTATGATAAAATTTTGTAAAATGGGCGTGGCACCGCCCACTTATGATCACATATATTTATCTCGGTAGCCGTTCTACCAATTTGTAACTCGGTACGGTTATTGCGCTTGCCACAAAACATTGAAAATTATTGAAATCGGACTAAAATTACGCCTACTTTTCATATAACGGTATATTACAGAAATGCTTGAAATTTCGATAACTCAAAATTTAAGGGCGCTAATTTACTCAATTAATCGCCATCAAATAATACTCACAATAATCTCTTAAAATAAGATTATTATGGAATTTTAGAAAATGGGCGTGGTAGCGCCTACTTATAGCTGTATAACTTTATCCTATCAAGTATAACTGAACATACTTAGGGAGTTCACAAGTCGTGCTATTTGTCATATTTGCTCATTTGTACTATTTTTTTAGAACAGTTGTAAAATGAAACTTGTGAGCATCCCATACTTTTTCGTGTGCTATTGTACAATATTTTAACAATTATATTTGACAAAATCAAAATTATTAAAACAGCTTTAGAAAGTTTCTAATGCCCAGAAGAAGCGAGAAAAGCAAATTAATGGCTGCGATTTGCGAGAAGTACGCGCAGGACGCAACGATGGAAGGAAGTGAGTCGTCAAATAAGTCATTTATGAGTTTTTATAGCCGAGCGCACTTGTGCACAAGGGTATTATAACTTTGTTCACATAACGGTTGTTTGTAACAGGCAAAACGAATCGAGATAGATATAGACAAATGTACACATAAATGATCAGGATGAACAGAGAAATCGGTTAAGCGGTGACTGTCTGTCCGTCCGTCCGTCCGTCCGTCTGTCCGTCCGTCCGTCTGTCCGTCCGCCTGTGCACACGATAACTCGAGTAAAAATTTAGATATCTTAACGAAACTTGGTACGTGTACTTCTTTCGGGCGTAGGACGGATGGTATTGAAAATGGGCAAAATCGGACAATAACCACGCCTACCTCCCATATAACGGTAATTTTCAGAAATACGAAAACTGCGATATTTTAGTAACTACTGAAGATTATTAACTCAAAATTGATATTTACAATAATTTTTAGACGAAAAATAAGAATGTTATAAATTTTTGAAAAATGGGCGTAGCCACGCCCACTTATGGTTACATGTGTATATCTTGGCAACCGCTGCACCGATTTCTTCCAAACTTGGCACAGTTATTGGCCTTGGTACAGGATACCAAATGGCCGAAAATTTTTAAAATCGGACAAAAACCACGCCCACATCTCATATAACGGTAATTTGGAGAAACACGAAATCTTCGATAAATCAGTAAATATTAAAGCCATTTCATTCAAAATTGATGCTTGCAACAATTCCTTACCAGGAAATACGTCTATAATAAAATTTTGAAAAATGGGAGTGGCACCGCCCACTTATGATCACATATATGTATTTTTGAAAAATGGGCGTAGCCACGCCCACTTATGGTTACATGTGTATATCTTGGCAACCGCTGCACCGATTTCTTCCAAACTTGGCACAGTTATTGGCCTTGTTACAGGATACCAAATGGCCGAAAATTTTTAAAATCGGACAATAACCACGCCCACATCTCATATAACGGTAATTTGGAGAAACACGAAATCTTCGATAAATCAGTAAATATTAAAGCCAGTTTATTCAAAATTGATGCTTGCAACAATTCCTTACCAGGAAATACGCTTATAATAAAATTTTGAAAAATGGGCGTGGCACCGCCCACTTATGATCACATATATGTATCTCGGTAACCGTTGTACTAATTTGTACCAAACTCGGTATTTTTATTGTGCTTGCTACATAAAAGCAAAACTATGAAAATGATTGAAATCGGACTAAAATTATGGCTTTTCATATAACGGTAAGTTTTAGAAATGCTTGAAACGTCAATATTTTGAAACTTAAGGACGCTAATTTACTCAAAATTGATACACCCTGGCTTACCATGTAGCGGTAGCTTTCGGAAAGGTGAACATCATATATTTAGTATTTGCGCCGGGTATTTAATGTTCGGCTCCGCCCGAACTTAGACTTTCTTACTTGTTTTTATTTTGTTTACATCTGTCATTTGTTACAAACGAAGAAAAGTCCAAGAGTTGCTAGGTATGTATAAATATTTTTGTATCTATTTATTAAAATAATGATTTATTTAATTAATACTTTATTAAAAAACAAATTATATTATTAAAAAGCAAATATATTGGTAAAACTGTTTATCACAAAATGTTATTAATTGTTTGCAAGCATACTATTGTTTTCATGCATTTTGAGAACAACGAATCTAATATGTGTACCTACATATCGTCGTTTAAAGTACAAAACCGCATTTCGTCATTCTTCAAAACCGCGTAACTGACATTTGCTGCCAAATATTGGATTTGCTCACAAAAGCTCTTGGCTTATTTCTTATCCATTCGTCCAGAAATATACCAGCCAGAAATGCGATTGCTTTATAAAAAAGAGAACCATTTTGAAATAACGGTGATTTTCCTCTCTAGAAAATAATTTATGCAACCTCACATACGCGGTTTTGCATTTTGTTGATACGCGGTTTTGTACTTTAAACGACGATATGTATAGCATGTACTTGCGGCGGCCGCCGTAGCAGAGTGATTACTTGTGCGCACTTCCACTCCATAGGACCATGGTTAAATACGTGGCCAGATCATAACCCAAAACAGCAGTCGTCCTTCGGCACGCAATGGCAAACCTTCGGGTATACATATTTCTGCCTTGAAAACTCTTCTTATAAAATCATTTCGTGTTGGGAGTGAGCCTTAAATATGTTCATAGCTGTCTCCATTTGTGCCACAACAACAGAACTCATGCCTCAAGTTTGAGCAGAAGCTTGGCCAAACACTTATAAAAATATTTTAGCACCAAATATTTATTTGTTGACTTATTTTAAGGTAGATGGCAAACTTCTTCACATTTTGAGTACAAAAATCTCAACCCTGATACAACAAATAGTATTAGTACTGAATGATAATGACAGATTGCATTCAGATAAACGTACAATCATACATGATTGAGTTTTTTTTTTGCATTCACATTCTCTATGTGAATGGGTGTCAACCATTTTGTGTTTACAATTTGTAATCAATCTCAAGAGTGGTTGTTAAATTTTTTAAATCAAACAATCAGATTTTTGAAACGAATAAAATGAGAATGCGCGATCAATTGATTCAACCATTACACAGCTCTGCTATATATCAGAGACGCAGAATAATAATTATTTCATGGTGGAGTTTTAAAAAAGTCATACAAATTTTCGTAAGAATTATAAAAGTCTTTTGATAATAATTATGTAGGAGAACATTTTTTAAGTCATCGATAACTATTATTTTGAGACTTATATAATAGAATTCTTTTTATAATAATTATCAGCGAGATAAATATTTTTAAGTCTTCAAAGACTCTTATTTTGAGACTTATATTATAAAAGTCTTGTCATAATAATTATCATTGAGATAAATATTTTTAAGTCTTCAAAGACTTTTATTTTGAGACTTATATTATAAAAGTCTTTTGATAATAATTATGAGTGCGAATAAGTGTTGTACATAGACCCGAACGGGTGCCAAACCAAGCCCCAACTGGTCCCAAACTACTCCCCAACTACTCCTGAAATGCTCTTGAGCTAGTAACGTCTTTTAAGACTTAACAATTTTTTTCGTGCTCATAATTATTATAAAAAGACTTTTATAATATAAGTCTTACAATAAAAGTCTTAGAAGACTTAACAATATTTATCTCAATGATAATTATTATGAAAAAACTTTTATAATATAAGCCTTAAAATAAAAGTCTTTGAAGACTTAAAAATATTTATTTCTCTGATAATTATTACGAAAGGACTCTTATAATATAAGTCCTTGAATAATAATTATAAACGACTGGAAAAATATTTATCTTAATACAATGATTATTGATTGACTTTTATTCTTTTCTCTTATAATAGTTATGTATCTGCTATGCATAGCTCTATCTATCATTTTGAACTCCGGTGAATGCAATGAATTTAAAGTATAAGCGCTTACATTATCCTCGAAAACAAAGTTCCTTGCAAGACAAGTACCGACATGAGATCTCATCTGAACCTGGGATGTTGCTCCAGCCTAGTGTGCCACAGTTAATCGAGGTATGTTCCCGGCTAAAGGATTATTAGGAGCCCAGAATAAGCGAAGGGTTACGTGGTATTTAAATATTTAATGACCTGCATATACATATACATACATATATAATTATATGGTGTACCCGACCCCAGATAAATTCAAAAGTTAAAAGCTGCCTCTTTTATTCATTAAAAAAAACTTTAAGTTCTTTATTCAAGATCCATATAAAATTTTGTTTATTGGCAAACGCTCGACCAACTTAAAATAATTCATTTGCGCATAACTGTTCTGGTAGGGTAGGTTTGTTGTCAGCCATGATACAAATATTTAAAGGTAGTTTCACTTCTTCTTCTTAGCCGCCATTGCTCCCATTTGACGTAAACTGTGTTTTGGCATTTTCTTTTGAAATCGAGCTACCATATTCTTTGACAAAAGTAAAAAAGTGATTGATTACTTAAAAAAAAAATTATATATATACAATTATTTAAAAGAAATTAAAGCTTTTAGCGATAGTGAATATAAAACGGAAGGTAAGTGAAACATTAGGTACATTGTATTCATATAAAATATGCATTTACTCTTGTTAATTATTGTATTGTTTTAAGCTGCATATTTAGGAGAACAGAAGAAATTGCGAAAAAACTAACATAAAGTTTTTTCGACTCCCAGCGGTACCATATATGCGGGAAAAGTGGATATCCGCGTGCATGGTAACTGAAAACGCGTTACCAAAAGTATCGTTTGTTTGTTGCGAGCACTTTCCCGCGAAAAATTTCACCGGGAGGAACGGTTGCGCCCAATTAGAGCGCTAATCTCCGAAACCGCTTAACCGATTTCAATGAAATTTTGTGGATGTGTATTGTTGGTTCCAACTTAAAAGATAGGATAGTTTTGAACCCGAGAAAAAAATATTTTCATTTTCATCGAAATTTTTTCTATGCTATATACATTATAAAAATGAAATGTTTTCCGATTTCAATTCTGTAAAAAGTACTTTTTTGGAAGAAGGTTTTTCGATTTAAAAACATTTGAAATTTTTTGTTGTTGCCGAAAAATGAAGAATGCTGAGACGTCACGATTTCACAATTTCATAGAGTTTCCTGTACATTAAATGTCACTAAACTACTAAACGGCTAGAGCGATTTGGTTGATATTTGGAACATGTGTCAGCACCTAGAAAAGAAATATTCTGACCAAAAATGCGCTCGCTAGGTGGCGCTAGGGTCGGAATATTCCTAAAAACTGCATTTTATTGCCGATCTGGCTCATATTTATAATACAATTTATCCAATTGAAAAGAAATATTTGCACTTAAAACTTACACGATAGGTGGCCTTGAAGGATAGATATCTACTATATATTTCTGGAAGTATGTACATATGTATGTATGTATGTGCCAGGTTGCAGCCTAACCGGACGAAAAGAATCGAATGAAATTTTTACAGAATGTTGCCATGACACCTGGGCCTATAATAAGGAGAAAAAAATTGGGATTCGAGAAGGGGGCGTGGCACCTCCCATCGGCGTAAAATTTTTTATCAGCTATAACATCAAAACCATAAGTCACATGAACTTAAAATTTGGCATGCAGGCACAGGTATGGTAGGTGCTTATAGTAAGGTGTATATGAATGAGTTTATAAAAGGGGGCGTGGCACATCCCCTAGGCGTGCAATATTTTATCAGCTATAACTTCGAAAGCATAAGCCCCATAAACTTTAAATTTGGTATGCAGACATATCGCTGGTAGGTGCTTATAATATATACAAATGAGTTTGTAAAAGGGGGCGTGGCACATCCCGTAGGCGTGCAATATTTTGTCAGCTATATCTTCGGAACCATAATCCCCACGAGCTTGAAATTTGGTATGCAGCTATAGATATGGTAGGCGCTTATAAAAATATATATATATATACATATGAGTTTGTGAAAGGAGGCGTGGCACATCCCATAGGCATGGAGACCTTTATCAGCTATAACTTCAAAACATAAGTCACATGAGATTGAAATTTGGTATGCAGACATATCTATGGTAGGTGTTTATAGTAAGGTATATATAAAGGGGTTTGTAAATGGGGGCGTGTCACATCCCATAGTCGCGGAATTTTTAACCAGCTATAAATTGGGAACCATAAGCCCCATGAATCTGAAATTTGGTATCTAGACATATATAAGGGAGGTGTTTAGAATTTAATTTATTAATTTGTTTCAGTAGTA
This sequence comes from Rhagoletis pomonella, assembly GCF_013731165.1. Lineage (NCBI taxonomy): Eukaryota > Metazoa > Arthropoda > Insecta > Diptera > Tephritidae > Rhagoletis > Rhagoletis pomonella. Next base: position 3,178,094 of record NW_023458571.1, read on the forward strand.
CAGAGTAAGACTTATGTCTTTTAATAGTATTTCAACTATATATATGTATATATATATATATATATATATTATGTTTTACAGTACTTATTTTACTATGCAAGTTTCTTAAATTTAAATTTTTTTAAATTTTCTTAAACAACAAATTTTATTAAACAACAAAATACAATATATGTAACTTAACAATAACAACGAGTATGACTTAATTAATAGAAAGGAAAAAAAGAAAATCAGAATAAAACAGAAATAGTGGAGAGAGATAGAGAAAATTTTAATGCCCTTACACAGTACTATCAGTCAGTTTTTAAATAATTGTAGATTTGTGTCTTGTAGTTGAATCTGTTTAACCCACTCTTTACGGTCTCAGGTAATGAATTCCAGACTCTTACTGCGTTAATGAAAAATAGTCTTGATGATGCTAGGTAAGTAAATTTTGGAACAATAAAACTGTTGTGTCTCTGTGACCTTACTGGTATCAGCTTCTCAAACAGAAAGGCAGGTATTTTAAATACAGTAAGTTTGTAAATAAATATACAATTCCTAGCGGCCAAATTGTTCTCAAGGCTACAAACCAGGATATTTGTTCGACAGGCAGAAATGTGCTCATATCTACCAATCCCATATACATAACGTGTAGCATTGTTGAATGCTACATTGAGTTTATGGCAAGATATTGAGTCCAGTTTGCTGTATAC
>NW_023458571.1:3178885-3183806 GCF_013731165.1 Rhagoletis pomonella
AATATTTGGTACTATGTTATTCGAGTATTGTCGACAAAATGTTAGTCTATGAATGATTAAAAATTAACGAATAAATGGTTAATCGCGATTAATGATTAAAATTAATTAGGAGATCGCTTTGGTGGTTAGAAGTACGCACTACCATTCCGCAGGGTGAGTGTTCGATCCCAGTTCCGGCCAACATAAAAAAGAAAATGTTTTTTGTAATAAATAGTGGTCGGCCTCCGGCAGGAGTCGGCGTAAAACTGTAGGTCCCTCCCCTTTGTGCGACAACATCAAGTTGCATGCCACAATCGGAGGAGTAGCTCGGCCAAACACTAACATATGTCGATGGTCCTCTGCAATAACGGCACAATTCAAAATTTCAGGTTTTTGAGTTATATAGTGGATTAGGTTTATAAATAACCATATTCTTCTGTGGCAATCGACAAACGCTTTGTTGTTACCAATCCGGCAGAGGCGAAATTTTGCCATTTGGCACAAAACCGAAGTATCCTACCCTTACTACTGAACAGTGGCAAATGTCTCACAATAATCGTGAATATTGGCTTAAGTCAAAAACTGTAAAATAACGAACCTTTTCGTTTTGCGTCGTTGTTCAGCAACACAAATGCAATTTTTTTCGTTTAATTACATACGAGTTGTTACTTATTTCGTATTTTTGTAGTCCAACACGTACTGAATCCTTAGAGAAAGACATCATTTGAAAGCTTACAGTATGACTGCAAATAATCTGGAATAATTACGTTCCGAGACATATTATTGCTAAATTACGAAACAAAAAATCTTTAATTGGCTCTACTGAAATATATCGTCGATTAAAGTGCAAAACCGCGTATCAACAAAATGCAAAACCGCGTATCAGCGAAATGCAAAACAGCGTATGTTAAGTTGGGGAAATTATTTTCTAGAGCAAAAAACACTCATATTTCAAAATGGTTCTCTTTTTTATAAAGCAATTGCATTTCTGGCTAGTATATTTCAGGACGAATGGATAAGGATTGAGCCAAGAGCTTGTGGGAGCAAATCCAATTTTTGGCAGCCACTGTCAGTTACGTGGTTTTGCAGAATGACGATACGCGGTTTTGTACTTTAAACGACGATATGAAATTTTGAATTGTGACGTTATTGCAAAGGACCATCGATATGTGAGCGCCTTTCTATTCAATACAATTTTAAATTACATAACTGGCTGGGGTCACAGGCCTTTTTTGTATTCGACGCTTCCAGAAATCACATAATACATAAAATAAATAAAAGCTGTTTTGATAAATCTATACTAATCTATATCTATACTAATTATATACAGAGAAGTCCCTTTTTTTTGTAACAGGTAATCTCGCGAACGGCTGGTCCGATTTTCATGAAATTTTGTATACAAATAGCTTTCGGTAACCACCATGTTTTAGGCTAAAAAAATTTTATTTTTTTTTCGGGTAGGTGTACCAGGGACCGGTGTATTCGAAAAAATCTTATTATAGTCCGACTTGCTTAAAATTTAGTACGTAAGTAGCTTTTTAGCATATATTAGCATATATGACCCATTTTTTCCGGGACGTGGTCCAGGGACCGATCTATTCCAAAAAATAGAATTTACGGTCCGATTTGCTTAATATTCGGTGCGCAGATAGCTTTTTAGCATGTATTAGCATATGTGATCAATTTTTTCGGAGAAGTGGACCAGGGACCGATCTATTCCAAAAAATCGCATTTATGGTCCGATTTGTTTAAAATTCGGTACGTAAGTAGTTTTTTAGCATATATTAGGATATGTGGTCCATTTTTTCCGAGAAGTGGACCAGGGACTGATCTATTCGAAAAAATCGTATTTACGGTCCGATTTGCTTAAAATTCGGTACATAGGTAGCTTTTTAGCATATATTAGCACATATGATCCATTTTGTCCGAGAAGTGGACCAGGGACCGATCTGTTCGAAGAAATCGTATTTATGGTCCGATTTGCTTAAAATTCGGTACGTAAGTAGTTTTTTAGCATATATTAGGATATATGGTCCATTTTTTCCGAGAAGTGGACCAGGGACTGATCTATTCGAAAAAATCGTATTTACGGTCCGATTTGCTTAAAATTCGGTACATAGGTAGCTTTTTGCCTGGATAAGCTTATAGATTCCTGTTTTCCAATGTTCATGCAATTTCGAGTATAAATAGCTTTAAGTAACGACCATATCAAGGGGCGAATTCGTCACTAGGCAAGATTTTTTTACGCCAATCAGAAACAACGGATACTGTCAAAATATAATTATAATATACAGGGTGTCCCAGAAGTAACGTGCCAAACTTTAGGGGAAGGTAGGTGGGTGGGTGAGCTCCTTGATAAACAAAAAATTGTCAGGTAAAAGTGTCACCGTTTTTGAAATATTTACATTTTTTCGAATTTAAAAAAAATCGTGCATTTTCATGTGTTTTCTTTAACTGCAACTGCAAACCGGGCAATACTTAATAAATTTTTTATGTAAAATACTTCCAGATAGTTGCCTCTCCATACTCAAATGCAATGTAGTTAAAATATATTAAGGAACCATCATAAAATTAGGACTATTTCTGGATTTTTAACTTTTTGATATTTTCTTCCCCAACTTTGACTATCTCGGGTGAAATAAAATGTACTGAGCTATAACTTTACATTACATAAAAAAATTGCTCATTTAATAAAGATTTCAGAAAGGTGCCACAAAAAAGTTATAGCCGCTTTTGTGGGTAAAGGACTGAGACACGCTAGAATGTATTTAATAGATTTAAATTGAATATGCTCTTGTTACCGTCAAATGACATGCTAAATAGTACAAAGGTACATAATTACTGGCTCCTGACATTATTTTATGTTACTTACCGGAATTCGGACTAGAGTCTATAACAAGGGCTATATCTATTAATATTTTGTGTGAAGGATGAGTTCACGTGAAATAAGATATACATGAGTTGTTGGAAGAAAAATTTATTCATTTATTGATAAAATATGCTCAAATTGGCGACCTTCTACTCTAATATAAGCTCGGCACCTGTCGAAGACATGGATGATGATGAATAATTAGCTAACCTTTATCTTATAAATATATTTGAAATGTAATAGAATTAGTTATAATGAATTTACATGAAGAATTAGTCACCCTTTACTTTATATACATATTTGAAATGTAATAGAATTACTTAATTCGAAACTGAACATACTCACTATCCTTATATATATATATATGTTTAAAACTGTACTAGAATTCAAATATGTACTTTTTCCGAATGTGAGCTCTCGGCACCCGTACACCGGCAACGGAGCACTCGCAATCGAATCGTCGACTAGACCAGTTTATTAAATTCAATTTAACCTACAGTCCACTATATTTTCCCATTTTTGAATAAACTCGGAATAATTTGTATTACCTTAAAATTTGCTTTACTTATTCAATTAAATATACTCAAACACACCCTTTTACGTTGCTAAAGAGCAACAGCACCTTTTAAGAAAAGACGCTTTTAGAGATCTTAAACTCAATTGGGCTATCTCAGCAGCAGCTCCATTTATTTGTTCCCGCAAATGCTCTTCGTTTTGAATTGTTTTTGAATAAATTTTGTCCTTAAGACAGCCCCAGTAGAAAAAATCGCATGGATTCAGGTCTGGCGATCTAGCGGGCCACGTGATTGGCCCGTATCGTCCAATCCATCGGCGAGGATAAGTTTCGTCTAAATGAGCTCTTACTTCACGCCCGTAGTAAGCAGGGCACCCGTCATTTTGCAGCCATAGGTTTAAGGGTACATCTTCCAAAAGAGTTGGAAGCCGTTCCTGAAGGAACTCTGAATAACTGTGAGAGTTGAGCGTTGGCGGCAGTTCCACAGGTCCCAATATCTGACAATTAAAAATACCGCACTATAAATTTATTTTGTACCGGTACTGCGAACGATCTTCTCTCATTTCGTGAGGATTGTCTATCTGCCAACTGTGAGGGTTATGTAAATTAAAATAACCATCATGTTTGCATGATGATTCATCGCTCCAAATTATTTTATTAAAAAAGTTGGGGTCTGATTCATGCATTCGCAACATTTCACGGCAAAATCTAACTCTCGACAGGTAATCTCTTTCTTGTAGAGCCTGAACACGTTGAATGTGGTATGGATGAAATCGATGGTCTTGTAAAGCTTTGTGAACTGTAGTTTTTGGTATTCCCGTCCGTCTTTCCATCATTCTCACTGAAGTCGATGGACCTAGTTCCTTCCTCTAACACAGCTTCAACATCTACCGTTGCAGGACGTCCTGTTTCGCCGCCACGCCTTCCAGGTATACGACCTTAAAAAAGTGAAAAATTATAGTTAACAAGCAAGCAAACAAGAAAGGTGTAAAAATCTCTTACCTTCATATATTTCTCTATGGGTCCGGGCGAATACTTCTCGACCCGGATGTCGACGATTGGGGTATCGCTCTGCATAGAGTCTTTGAGCAGCTCTGGCATTACAGCAAGCTTCCCCGTAAATTAGGTGAATATCCGCATATTCATGCGACGTATACTGCGTGTTCTCTGTGATAGTATTAATAACACAATGTTCGAAGGGTCCAATTTCACAAAATCCACTTTCACTAAATCCGGTAAGTAACATAAAATAATGTCAAGGGCAAGTAATTATGTACCTTTGTACTATTTAGCATGTCATTTGACGGTAACAAGAGCAAATTCAATTTAAATCTATTAAATACATTCTAGCGTGTCTCAGTCCTTTACCCACAAAAGCGGCTATAACTTTTTTTTTTCTATTCAAAACAGTAAGTGTGGCACCTCTCTGAAATCTTTATTAAATGAGCAATTTTTTTATGTAATGTAAAGTTATAGCTCAGTACATTTTTTTTCACCCGAGATAGTCAAAGTTGGGGAAGAAAATATCAAAAAGTTAAAAATCCAGAAATAGTCCTAAT
>NW_023458571.1:3183906-3185480 GCF_013731165.1 Rhagoletis pomonella
GCTACATTGAGTTTATGGCAAGATATTGAGTCCAGTTTGCTGTATACTACCTCAGAGTAGGTGATGATTGGCATAATTAGTTGGAGAACTAATTTACGCCTGGTTTCCAGTGGTGTAAATGTTGCAGAAGCTTTCAGCTTACGCAGCATCGCATACACGCTGCTGACAACCTTATTTATGTGGTCAGTACAGGTAAGTTTAGAGTTAAGAATAAAACCTAAATTTCTTCTCTTATCCGTAAAACTAAGCGAACTGGTACCTATCCACAGTTTTGGAATACAATCGGCATAACTACACTATTACATGCAGGCAATACATACGACTTTGACGCACTTAAACATAGAGAATTTTCAGTAGCCCAAAAAGGAATAGCAGATGAGTCACAGTTTTTTTTTTTTTGAACATAAATCCTCAACGAGACCAATACGACTGGACAGGTACAATTGTATGTCATCATCATACGTATGGATATTCACATATTGACAAACAGAAAAGACATCATTGACACAGAGATTGAATAACAGTGGACCAAGGACAGAACCTTGTGGAACACCAGCATACACAAATCTAGGCCGGGATATTAGTTTGTTTGACTTAACCTACTGCGTTCTACCTTCCAGCTAGCTAACCATAAGTTTCACCGCACTGTCTTAGAAACCGAAATAATGTTTGAGCTTCAGTAATCAAAGAAGTGTCAGGTCGAGAGATTTCATCTTCCCCTATAGCGTTAGACTTAATTTTTGACAGGGCCATCAGGACCCCAACCCCGCTAACTGCCATAAATTGAAACTCGTGTTTTGGACTAGCACAAGATATGAAATCTTTTAACACGGGAGCACAATTGTTTTTGTTGTTGGCACTGATAAAATATTCGTTAAGCTCATCGACGTCAATTTCACACTCGGGTCTTTCTTTGCCATGTATTTTAAGAGTTTTGAGATTGCGCTACAGTTCCTTCGAGGGGAGTGACGGATTTAGTCTTGAATAGCGTTACCAACGTTTTGCTTGTCATATTATAACAACAGTTTCATTTCAAATTTCCTTGTAACGATTCCAAGAAGTGCCCGTTCGATTTTTTCTCCACTTAGCATAAGACTTATTGCGTTTCCTGATGGCAGAACGAACTTTGGAATTGTACCAAGGATACGAACTATTTACAATATTTACAAAACATAGTGGAACATGCACATTAAACAACATGGACAAATTATTGTTGAGGAAGTCAAGTTTATCATCAACAGTGGGAAGAAACCAACATTCATTCCAATAAATACTGCTCAGGTCTGAAAACAAAGAATTTACATTCAACGATTTAAAATCACGAAACACAAAGGTAGCACCTAAACCTGGACGATTCATCACAACATCTAGAGAACAAAATATTAAATCATGGTCGGAAATAAAATCTACTTGGTCAAATTTAAGAATATGCGAGAGGTTGCAGGTAATAAAATAGTCAAGAAGAAGACTAGGTGGCTAGTTATTTGCAAACCGCGTTGGCATAGTTTCGTTAACAACACAAAGCCCTGCTGTTGCCAACTGGTCCAATAATTTACTACTACTGGGATCGTTTA
>NW_023458571.1:3185580-3186763 GCF_013731165.1 Rhagoletis pomonella
GTTTTTTTTCGGCGTAATTTTGCAGAACTTTCTTTCTCCTTCTCAGGAACTCTAGAACTATTGAAAAGCTACTCAGAACAGGTTAAATTTTTATTTTTTTTTAAATTTGAACATTTTCGACTTTTTCGAAAATAGTGTTTTTTTGGCGTAATTTTGCTGAACTTTTTTTTTCCTTTTCAGGAACTCTAGAACTATTAAAAAGCTGCTCAGAACAACTTTTTATTTGCCTTTTTGCCACATGTCGTATGCTGCGTGAATCTGGCATACCCAATTTTCAAATCAATTTTTTTGTGTGAAAATATCCAGAACTTTTTTTTTCCTTTTCAAGAACTCTAGAACTATTGGAAGGCTACTCAGAACAACTTTTTTTTCCATTTTGCGTCATACCGTATGCCAACTTCACAGACATCATAATCTCCCCGAGGAAACCATTCTACTACTGAAAACACCAAACATACTAAGCTCATCTACAGAATCATCTTCCGATGAAGAAAATTGAAGTTCCTTAATTTAGTTATTCCAATTATTGCACTACATACAATGTATGTATGTACATTTTTATACCCGAGCGCACTTGTGCACAAGGGTATTATAACTTTGTTCACATAACGGTTGTTTGTAACAGGCAAAACGAGTCGAGATAGATATAGACAAATGTATACATAAATGATCAGAATGAAAAGAGAAATCGATTAAGCGGTGACTGTCTGTCCGTCCGTCCGTCCGTCTGTCCGTCCGTCTGTGCACACGATAACTCGAGTAAAAATTGAGATATCTTAACGAAACTTGGTACGTGCACTTTTTTCGGGCGTAGGACGGATGGTATTGAAAATGGGCAAAATCGGACAATAACCACGCCTACCTCCCATATAACGGTATTTTTCAGAAATACGAAAATTGCGATATTTTAGTAACTACTGAAGATTATTCACTCAAAATTGATATTTACAATATAAAATATAAAAATATTATAAATTTTTTGAAAATGGGCGTAGCCACGCCCACTTATGGTTACATGTGTATATCTTGGTAACCGCTGCACCAATTTCTTCCAAACTTGGCACAGTTCTTGGCCTTGGTACAGCATACCAAATGGCCGAAAATTTTTAAAATCGGACAATAAACACGCCCACATCCCATATAACGGTAATTTGGAGAAATACGAAATCTTCGATAAATCAGT
>NW_023458571.1:3186863-3192033 GCF_013731165.1 Rhagoletis pomonella
CATACCATGCATTTTTTTAAACAAACCTTCTTACAGAGAACTTATTTAATTTGCAAAAGCCGAAAAAGAAACATTTGCTTAGTAAACAAACCAAAAATTTGTATTGCTCAATTTATTTCAAACGTTTTATTCTTTTTTTTTGAAAAATTATAAAAATTTAAATTTATTTATTTATTTCTTACAGCTTTATTAAGCTTAGCTTATACATATTCCTTAAAATCTATGTATGACTTATAGCCTAAACTAAAATATAAAGTAAAAGCTACGTATATGGATCACCCAATATTAGTGATGCTTATGGGAACAGTATACTTATGTTGACTAGGGTTGTTCGACTTCACTAGAAAGTCGACTTTCGACTTTTCGATCGACTCTGTACAGCCGACTTTAAAAGTCGACCGATCCACGAAGAAAAGTCAACTTTGTTCGACTTTTTTCGACTTTTTTAATAGAAAGAAAATGTATTAACTATACTCTGCATTTAACTCATATATTAGCTATAAATATATGAGTCAGAATACACCAAAAATATCATGATTTACTAGTGGTCTTTAGAATAATCTGTAATTTAGTGAAATTCAATGCTAGGTAAAAAAAACGGTGACAGGTAATAAGATCAACGGAAATAAGGTCAATTGACTTTATTTCCCACCCTGGAGCGAAATAAAGTCAATTGACATTATTACCTTTTTAAAAACGAAATAAAATCAATTGACGTTATTTCTCTTTCAAACATTAAATTTGCTTAGCTTCGCGGCGGCCCGCGTCAGCGCGCCACACCGCGCGCGTCGCGCTCGCGTCCCGCGTACCCAGCGCGACCGGCGCGCACACCACGTCACGCTACGCCGCGGCCCCCCGGCCCCCCTTCCCCGTCTCACGACGTGCTGTAACGCAGGTAGATTTATTTTTTGTATACGTTGAAATAAAATTTGTATATATTTTAAACATCGAGCGTTTATATTCAATAATACCCCCTATCTGCACACTTTTCACAAAGATGGGATTCTGATATAAAAATCCACCTAAGCTTTAACTGTCATCAGTGATATTAATGTTACCTTATATAACGACAGGTAATAAGTCCCAGATGGTTTCTAAAATCACAAATTAGTTTTTGTGCAAATTGCAGATACAGGGTATTAATGAATTCAAGCCCTCGATATTTCACATTTTTATATTTGTAAGTTATTGGAAGCAGGGATGCCAACTTGGCTCAAACCGTGCCATTTGTTCCTATTTTACTTCAAATGGCACTTAATTTTTCAATTTGGCACAAAATGCCAAAATGGCACTTTTGTAAAAAAAATAACATTTCAATACAGTTTTGTGAAATCCTTTGCGTGCACTTCTTTTGCTCAACTAAAATTTTCTAATTTATAAAGGCTTTTCCACTGGTTTATCTTATTTTATCATTGCACTTTTGTTTTGAAAATGTGGCTTTATTTTATTGCTAAATGTGAATGATTAAAAGGAATTACACCTTTTTCGCACTTTTATATTTCTATTTGGCACATTTTGGCACTTTTTTTATCCTCAATATGGCACCTCATAACTAAGGAGAGTTGGCAGCCCTGATTGGAAGATTTCTGCTGTGTTTTGAGGCAACAACTTATCTGCAGTAAAAAAGCATATAATTTGTGTTTCAAAAGTGTGTGAAAACCAATCAATTAACTTATATGATCTCGGTTCCGATATTAAATAATCAATAATTGTTTATACCCGCATTTTGGCACATTGGCTCGTTGAATGTGCCATCTAATAAGTAGTGTCGTCGTTCTCCTTAGCTGCTTTTAATTGACTGCTGGTGGAGGCATAAATACAGTGTAAGAAAATTCATTTTTTATAATTGTTTCCTTATAGAAAAGTTGGGTTCTTTTCCACCTTAGACATTCCGAATTCGTTCAAAATATGCTAGTTTAAAACACAGAATTCTTTCAGTGCTCCTCCGGGGTTTTTGGACATGTACTGATTCTTCAATTTAATAGTGTTCGCTTTATTTTTGTAGAAACGAAAAATGTTTTGCAAGTTATGGATCATTTCTCCACTCTTTCTTCAAATATTTCTCATATTCCAGCTGTGCGCAGGCGTTTAGTTTTTCGCATCGTGTTTTTACATATTCGTAATTTAAATTTTTTTTTTAATAGAATCACTTGGTGGTAGTTCATGATTGTGTGTGGATTAATATCACAACACTGAGGATTTGGCAAAAGCCTTTTTCTTCTATTAAAAAACAACACTTACGGGGCAATGTTTATTGTAAGAACAACATTTTTTTCTATGAATCGACATACTTTAAGCATTGTTGACGCTATTTCCATTTGAATGAGGAAATAGCGTCAATGACTTTATTTCCAAATTTTTGTTGACTTTATTTCGCTTTTGAAAAGGTAATAATGTCAATTGACTTTATTTCGCACCAGGGTGGGAAATAAAGTCAATTGACATTATTTCCATTGACCTTATTACCTGTCACCAAAAAAAACAGACACTAAAGTATTTTTAAAAATTTTGAAAATTGTTCCAGTTATACAGCATGAAAATGTTGGTTGTGAGGGGTTTCAAAAAAATTTTTGAAAAATAATTAAAAATTTTTAAATTTTCACAAGAACAAAATTCTAAAAAATTTTTGAATCGATATTTGGTAATCACGGACAACTTTTTGAAAAACGTGGCCTTCCGGTGGAGCAGAATTGGCGGGTATTGGTAGAAATATAGTGCCACTTTATAAGCATGGATAAATATGGGAGTAGCCCAGACAGCTAGTGGATTGGGACTATCCACACGACTAATGTCGCATATTAACTGGAATCCTACCAGCAACGTTTTTAGCGGTGTTTAAAATGTTGTACCTTATGGATTGGCCAAATTCGAACCAAAGACTGTCTGTAGAAACTTACATAAACTCATGCAGAAAAACTTTCTTGCATGAAATTTTTAAAATAAATACCTATGTTTATCTTACCTCATTATTAACTGAAGACTTTGGAGACAAACGATTAACAAATTTGAGGAATTTGTTTTCGTATATTAATTTTGTGCGCTGCTCTTAAATGATTTGACAATGTTGTTGTACTGTCATTAAAATTCATTTCTCTACCACACTTTTCAAATTTCACTTCAGTTTTATTGGCAAATTTTTTTAAATACGACCAAATAGCACTCCGCGCTCTTGTTAAAAGATCGGTTTTTATATGCAAATAAATCAAAAAAAGTCGAGAGTCGAAAGTGAAAAGTCGACTTCAGTCGACTTCCATAAACTAAAAGTCGATCACTAAAATTCGACTTTCAGGAGTAAAAAGTCGATTTTGGTCGAAAGTCGAAGTCGACTTTGCCATCCCTAATGTTGACGTGGTGCAGCAGTATACGTTGTACGTATGCATTGCGATGGATAGTCCAGAAGCCTGTCAATGCAGCACTAAATTGGAAGCGTCCTACAATAATGGTACAACTTTTGTTTAAACTCATTTATATTGCTACATTTAATATCCTTTGGCATTATTTATTTTTAACCCTTTGTAATACAAGTTGCATTTATAAGCCTCAGTTTTATAGGCAGGAAGATTGAAATCATTTTTGCTTCGAGTATTCTTAGAGTGTACATTATTGACATACTTTATGTTACTATTCAAATAATCAGGCAAGTTTCCATCAATAATATTTTTATTAAACTTCATTGTATAGTAAAACAGCTGCTGTTTAATGCTCAACCAATTTAGAGTGGCCAACATATCTCTGATAGGTGTGTCATTGCGCTTAGTAAGGATGAATCTCATCGCTCGGTTTTTTTGTTTTTGTAATTTGTAAATTTGACTATCTCTCATTATAAAAAATATTGTTGGACAATAGATGAAACGAGGTTCGATTATAGATCTATAAACCATAGTCTTTTATCTTCAACCTAAATATCTGCAGGTTCGTTGCATAAGGTATAATTTTTTGGCTATATTTCCCACCGTAAAATCAATGTGCTCGTTAAAATTCAGTTTATCATCGATTTTTACTCCTAAGTATTTGAATGTTCTAACTTTTTCAATTGCTTCGTTGTTTATATACAAATTCTGCAGCCCACTGTCCTCAAGATTTCTACTTGATATAACCATAAATTTGGTTTTATTATCGTTTAATTTAAGTCTGTTCATGCATAGCCAATCGTAGACTTTATTTAGGGCATTTTGTAACTTAGCGAATATTTCACTAATATTATCTCCACTCAGCATAAGTAAAGCCTGGTTTCCATTAGGTCATATTTGACGTCAAATGTTGTCAAAATAATGAAAACGGGTAGTCAGCAGGCGTCATTTGCGTTTGGTGTCATATAAAATGACAGCCCAGTGCAAACGGCCCTTAACGTATCATCAGCGAATAATTTCATATCACAGTATTTGATGCAATCAGTAATGTCATTAATATAAATATTAAACAAAATGGGAGCTAGTACAGACCCTTGCGGCAGCCCAACTGATACACCTATTTTAATTGATGCTGATGATCCAATTAATGTTCTTTGACTCCGATTCGTAATGAAGTCCTCAAACCATCTTAGTTCTGTACCAGCGATACCTATATTAAGCAACTTCTTTAGTAACAGATTTTGGTCGATTGTCACAAAAGCACGTTTCAAATCTAGGAAAAGAGCTACAATGTGTTTATTTCTACTCAAATCTTCTTTCCAATTAGCAATAACCAAATTTAAAGTGCTTTCAGAGGAATGTCTTTTACGTAAACCAGATTGCTGTGGGATAATAATTTTGTTGTCTTCTAAATACTGGACAAGTTGGTTTTTTACCACCGTTTCAAGTATCTTCTCGTCACACGGTAACGTATTTATATGCCTAATCTCCTCTGCCCTAATAGTATTTTTAATTTTCTCTATTGGTTTTCCAGACATTTGGAAATGCACCTTTCTCTAGGCTTTCATTAGCTATTTGAGCGTAAAAGTATCCAGTGTAAAATATGGAGTCTTTAATAACTCCTTCGGATAAGAGTTTTGTTCCCCCAATTTTATTTTTGAACTTGCTAGTTATTTTAAGTATGTCATTTGTGGAGACTTTTTGAAATTTAAATGTGAAGTTGATGTTTCCAATAACAATAATGTCACCATTACCAGCATCAATATTCGCACTAATTTCCACTACACTATCAATAAAATAGTTATTTAGTGAGTTGGCTA
>NW_023458571.1:3192133-3193347 GCF_013731165.1 Rhagoletis pomonella
GTTCAAAGTCAGAAGCGTTAACCACTGAGCTATGTACATCCCGTTAACCACTGAGCTATGCACATCCCGTATAAACAATCGTGGTACAAAGCTCAATAAAAATATTAAAAATAAAATGTTAACAAGCCACAATAACATTGACAAAAAAATTACTTGTTTTTATTATTTTTAACTTATTTTTAAACCGCTTTCCAAGTCCCTATTTTTTTTTAAATAAGGCTGTTAAAAAAAAACAATTAAACGACAAAATCAAAAACACTTTTAATGAACAAAACAAGCCAAACGGCAAATTATACAACAAAAAAATTTATTGTTTTTATTATTTTTAACCAATTTTTAAACCGCTTTCCAAGTGCCTATTTTTTTTCAAATAAGGCTGTTTAAACAAAAACAAATTTAATGACAAAATCAAAAACAGTTTTAGTACACAAAACAAGCCAAACGGGAAATTATGTCACAAAAAAATTTATTGTTTTTATTATTTTTAACCAATTTTTAAACCGCTTTCCAAGTCGCTATTTTTTTTTAAATGAGGCTGTTTAAAAAAAACAATTAAACGACAAAATCAAAAACAGTTTTAATGCACAAAACAATCAGCACTGGCAGCAAACATTTTTTTAAATCTTTTTTTTTTATATTGTAATTATAGTTGTTGCCACTTCTTTAATTAAAATTTTGTCAAAAAAATTAGATTCACTTGTTCTCTTCATATGGATAATACACGACGGGGTAAAGGACAAGGGGCGCCAAGTAAGGAATAATTACGAACTAAAAATAGAAATGCTAATTTATGCCAAAACTTAAAATCTACAGAGAGAACCGAATAAAATTTGCTTTATTAGAACAATTTCATAATTTTGGAAAGCGGTTTAAAACTTGGTTAAAAATAATAAAAACAATTAATTTTTTTGTTGCATAATTTGCCGTTTGGCTTGTTTTGTGCATTAAAACTGTTTTTGATTTTGTCGTTTAATTGTTTTTTGTTTAAACAACCTTATTTAAAACAAGTAAGAAAGTCTAAGTTCGGGCGGAGCCGAACATTAAATACCCGGCGCAAGTATTAAATATATGTTTTTTCACCTTTCCGAAACCTGCCGCTAGATGGTAAGCCGGGGTGTATCAATTTTGAGTAAGTTAGCGTCCTTCAATTTCGAAATATTGAAGTTTCAAGCATTTCTGAAATTTACCGTTATATGAAAAGCGGCCGTAATTTT
>NW_023458571.1:3193447-3193957 GCF_013731165.1 Rhagoletis pomonella
TTAGAGAAATACGAAATCTTCGATAAATCAGTGAATATTAAAGCTAATTTATTCAAGATTGACGTTTGGAACAATTCTTTACCAAGAAATACGCTTATGATACATTTTTGGAAAATGGGCGTGGCACCGCCCACTTATAATCACATATAGGTATCTCGGTAGCCGTTCTACCAATTTGTACCAAACTCGGTATGGTTATTGTGCTTGCCACATAAAAGCAAAACGTTGAAAACTATTGATATCGGACTAAAATTACGGCCGCTTTTCATATAACGGTAAATTTCAGAAATGTTTGAAACTTTAATATTTCGAAGTTTAAAGACGCTAATTTACTCAAAATTGATACACCCCGGCTTACCATGTAGCGGTAGCTTTCGGAAAGGTGAAAATCATATATTTAATACTTGCGCCGGGTATGTAATGTTCGACTCCGCCCGAACTTAGACTTTCTTACTTGTTAAATAAGGCTGTTTAAACAAAAAACAATTAAACGACAAAATCAAAAACAGT
>NW_023458571.1:3193967-3194583 GCF_013731165.1 Rhagoletis pomonella
AAGGCTGTTTAAACAAAAAACAATTAAACGACAAAATCAAAAACAGTTTTAATGCACAAAACAAGCCAAACAGCAAATTATGCAACACAAAAATTATTTATTTTTAATATTTTTAACAAGCGGTTTACGCTTTCCAAGTGCCCTTTTTTTAAATAAGGCTGTTTAAACAAAAAACAAATCAACGACATAATCAAAAACAATTTTAGTGCACAAAGCAAACAAAAAATAACATAAAATAAGGCTGTTAAAAAAAAAACAATTAAACGATAAAATCAAAAACAGTTTTAATGCACAAATCAAGCCAAATGGCAAGTTATGTCACAAAAAAATTAATTGTTTTTATTATTTTTAACCTATTTTTAAACCGCTTTCCGCTTGGAAAGCTGTTTAAAACTTGGTTAAAAATTATAACACCAATTAACTTTTTTTGTTGCATAATTTGCCATTTGGCTTGATTTGTGCATTAAAACTGTTTTTGATTTTATCGTTTAATTGTTTTTTTTTTTTAACAGCCTTATTAAAAAAAATAGGGACTTGGAAAGCGGTTTAAAAATTGGTTAAAAATAATTAAAACAATTATTTTTTTTTGTTGCATAATTTGCCGTTTGGCTTGCTT
>NW_023458571.1:3194683-3211392 GCF_013731165.1 Rhagoletis pomonella
ATAAAAATATTAAAAATAAAATGTTAACAAGCCACAATAACATTGACTAAGTATTTTATGTTGGTAATGTGAACATAGTTTAACACTTTCCTTAGGTTAATTAAAGCGGCAAATAACCACCAAACCTTAATCTTAGCAGACAAATGTGCCAATGGAAATCGTAAACGTGAATTGTTGGTAAAAATGTTGGACCAAAAATTTTCAATAAAATATATAAAAATTTTGGGCGGAACGAAGTTCGCCGGGTCTGCTAGTGCTCATTAAGTTGATAATTGTTATTCTCACGTGCATACTTCATACCGATATTGAACATTGAAATATTTTTTAATTTTACCCAAATAAACAACGTTATAGTTTAATGGTCAATCACATATGGAGGTGTTAAGTGTCGTAACGTGTTAAAGTCTTAAAATTTTTAAACTTAAAATAAAGCCTAATACCTCTTTAGGCCATTTGTAACATAGCCAAAATGTTTTTAAACTAGTAGGAAATATATTTTACCCAACGAAACTTTCAAATCGCTTTTAACAGTTAATTTATATTGAACAAATTTACGCCTTTAAGACATTACGACATCTAACACGAATTGTGAATCCCCAAAATATGCATTAAATTACACATAAAAATTTGTAATTTCAGTGTTCGAATTATATCAGAAACAATCGTACCCAATATTGAAAACTGTAATAGTCCTGGCTAGTTACATTGTGAAATAATCAGACACTAAATATTTTTAAAATATCTTCATTAAAATTTTATGAACCTAAATGTTAAGTTTTTGTGAAGTGTTTATCGAATTTAATGTAAAATTTAAACATTTTTAATATAAGATATGAACTATTCTTAAAAGGTAAATGTTAATACAACTATTTTATATATAATCCCAAATTTATGGTACATAATTCCCTATACCAAAAAACTTAAATTGGGTAACAGCGCTTCGAATTTTTACAATTCAGCAATTGTCAAAAATCTGCCTTTTTATCAAAAAGTTGTTTACCAGGGTGTCTTTGAACTAATGATTGGTACTGAATTAAAGAATGCACACACATAAAAGATTGCAGCCTTTTCAATACTCATTCAGTGTTAAACCTTTTTTGATTGGGCATTGTTTTTTTTCAATCTTGCTATGAGTATGTTGATGTGTGAACTCATAACTGCTTTGAGTGAATGGAAAATTTAAAAATTATAAACCTCAATCTTAAGCGAGGAATAAGTAATGAAAACTGAACAGAAAAAAAATTTATGATTTAAAATTGAAAATGATTTCACACTTACACAGCTCTGATGTATAGACATCAAGCATGTAGATAGTTACCCTCAACTCGGACGCTTTGTTCGTTCGCGGGACGCTAGCGCGAGCGCGTCGTCGAACGCGGGGTTGCGCGGGGCGGCGCGCGAACTCGGACCGCCGCGATGCTAGGCACTTTCAAAATTGTATACTTACAAATCCGTCCATTTAACTTGTTCATGTACTACTTTTTGTCAAATGTAACTGGGCGACTACCTACATATGTGCACTATTTTGCTTTATTACTCAAATTGTTAAGTATAAAAGTTGATCTTATTGCTCAACGAGAAATGAAATAAAGCAAATTTGTGTTACTTCACATTCAATTGCGAAATAACAAAAATTTGCGTTATTGCCGTTTGTGTTATTTCACCCCCCCCCCCATCATACCATGCATTTTTTTAAACAAACCTTCTTACAGAGAACTTATTTAATTTGCAAAAGCCGAAAAAGAAACATTTGCTTAGTAAACAAACCAAAAATTTGTATTGCTCAATTTATTTCAAACGTTTTATTCTTTTTTTTTTGAAAAATTATAAAAATTTAATTTTATTTATTTATTTCTTACAGCTTTATTAAGCTTAGCTTATACATATTCCTTAAAATCTATGTATGACTTATAGCCTAAACTAAAATATAAAGTAAAAGCTACGTATATGGATCGCCCAATATTAGTGACTGACAATGTTACTGACTTCCAAATCATGTCAAAGCAAAGTTTGTACGATGTAATGACCGATTATGCATGTAGATAAAGTGCGCAACAAGCATCCAAACGGCAATGCACTGATTCGATCTAGTGATGCGCTTTGGGATGAGCTGCGGCTACTTTCCAGATGCTTATGGGAACAGTATACTTACTTATGTTGACGTGGTGCAGCAGTATACGTTGTACGTATGCATTGCGATGGATAGTCCAGAAGCCTGTCAATGCAGCACTAAATTTGAAGCGTCCTACAATAATGGTACAACTTTTGTTTAAGCTCATTTATATTGCTACATTTAATATCCTTTGGCAATTCATTATAATATTTTAACCCTTTGTAATACAAGTTGCATTTATAAGCCTCTGTTTTATAGGCAGGAAGATTGAAATCATTTTTGCTTCGAGTATTCTTAGAGTGTACATTATTGACGTACTTTATGTTACTATTCAAATAATCAGGCAAGTTTCCATCAATAATATTTTTATTAAACTTCATTGTATAGTAAAACAGCTGCTGTTTAATGCTCAACCAATTTAGAGTGGCCAACATATCTCTGATAGGTGTGCCATAGCGCTTAGTAAGGATGAATCTCATCGCTCGGTTTTGTTGTTTTTGTAATTTGTAAATTTGACTATCTCTCAGTATAAAAAATATTGTTGGACAATAGATGAAATGAGGTTCGATTATAGATCTATAAACAGATCTATAACAGATTTTGGTCGATTGTCTCAAAAGCACGTTTCAAATCTAGGAAAAGAGCTACAATGTGTTTATTTCTACTCAAGTCTTCTTTCCAATTAGCAATAACCAAATTTAAAGCGCTTTCACAGGAATGTCTTTTACGGAAACCAGATTGCTGTGGGATAATAATTTTGTTGTCTTCTAAATACTGGACAAGTTGGTTTTTTACCACCGTTTCAAGTATCTTCTCGTCACACACGTATTTATAGGTCTAATCTCCTCTGCTCTAATAGTATTTTTTAATTTTCTCTATTGGCACAACAATGGGGGTTTTCCAGACATTTGGAAATACACCTTTCTCTAGGCTTTCATTAGCTATTTGAGCGTAAAAGTATCCAGTGTATGGAGTCTTTAATAACTCCTTCGGATAAGAGTTTTGTTCCCCCAATTTTATTTTTGAACTTGCTAGTTATATTAGGTATGTCATTTGTGGAGACTTTTTGAAATTTAAATGTGAAGTTGATGTTTCCAATAACAATTTCCACTACACTATCAATAAAATAGTTATTTAGTGAGTTGGCTATTTGATTCTCTTGTGTAAAAAGTTGGTTAGATATGCAACTTTTCAGGTGTTTCCACATAGCTTTGCTGTCCCCAACCTTAAAGGTAATTTTGTGCTCCATGTATTTGGCCTTTTTGACCTTAATTAATCGTTTATATCTGTCCCTAGTTATGTTATATTCATTCCAGTCCCCTGTTTGTAAAGCCGTGTTGTACAGACTCAATTTATGTTTGTTTAGGTCGGATAACTCAAAATCGTACCACTTATGCATCAGTTTCACGCTGATTTCTTTCGAATACGTTAGAGTGTTCATTGCATTTGATATGATGTTAACTAAGAATGTAAACTTATTGTCAATACTCTGATTCCCAAAATCACAAAAGTTGAATTGTGTTAATATGTTAACAAGACTTTCACTAGTATAGTATTCCCAGGAAGTTATAGTTTTTCTAGTTCTCTTCTGGAATATCTTTTCCAACTTGACTTTAAAATAAATAGTTTCATGATCAGTACTTAATTCGATGTTCTGCCAATTTTTTACAAGTAATGCTGTTAAAGCTGTTCGTAAATAAGAGATCAATCATTGTTTCAGTGTGATCACTTTTTGTTGTATAAAAATCTATGCTTTGATGCAAATAAGTCCACTAACTGTTTACTGTAAGTCGTTGTTTTGTATAATTTTATTTAAAATCACCAATAAAGACTATATTATTATGTGTTAAATTATTATTATTTAAAATTTCGTGTAGTTATGCAATGAAATCTGCATCACTCGAGCTAGGTGAATGGTAAAGCAATCCAAATTGATATTGGGGAAATATATTTTTAATTTTTAAAATTAAACACCAGACATTTTTATTAAAAGTGTATGTACATCTTATTGTATATTCCATCGAGTCGGGTATATATACTAAAACACCGCCAGTATGCCTACTATGTGAGTCACATCTAACGAGTTTGTATGTTGTAATCTGTAACTCTTGATTTGTTAAGTCTTCAGTCGTACAAGTCTCTGAACAAAAGACCAAATGTGGTTTCTTTATTTCCATTAGACGCATTGAGCGAAAACCAAAAGCAAAGCCAACTAAAAGTAAAAGAATCAACATTGAAATGCGTTAAAATGAAAATAAGGGAGCACGAATTTCGATATGAAGCAAAACTCTCTAAGAAGACAACACCTTTAATAATTGTACCATGGATCGGAATATGCGCTCTCTGGGAAGACAATGCCTGTAATTATTGTACCATGATGAACAATTTCCTTTTTTATACCCGAGCGCACTTGTGCATAAGGGTATTTTAACTTTGTTCACATGACGGTTGTTTGTAACAGGCAAAACGAATCGAGAAGATATAGACAAATGTATACATAAATGATCAGAATGAACGACTACGGGAACATGGATCGGAAGCTCGGCCTTTCCGACCATGATCAACGGCCTGTAAACAGGGCGGAGCGGAAACTAGGTCTTTCCGCCCGCCGCACATAAAAGTAGACTGGAGACAAGGCCTCGCCAGCTACCCAAATTGCTATAATATCATTGTTATCTTTACAAGTTAATATTTATAATTATTTCACTCTGTAATGTATCACACATACTTAAATATTCTAAATCTTTTTATCTCAACTGTCTGTAAGAAAACATTTTTCTGTAGACTAAATAAATAAATAAATAAAAGAGAAATCGATTAAGCGGTGACTGTCTGTCCGTCCGTCTGTGCACACGATAACTCGAGTAAAAATTGAGATATCTTAACGAAACTTGGTACGTGCACTTTTTTCTGGCGTAGGACGGACGGTATTGAAAATGGGCCAAATCGGACAATAACCACGCCTACCTCCCATATAACGGTATTTTTCAGAAATACGAAAACTGCGATATTTTAGTAACTACTGCAGATTATTCACTCAAAATTGATATTTACAATAACTTTTAGACGAAAAATAAGAATATTATAAATTTTTTGAAAATGGGCGTAGCCACGCCCACTTATGGTTACATGTGTATATCTTGGTAACCGCTGCACCAATTCCTTCCAAACTTGGCACAGTTGTTGGCCTTGGCACAATAAGCACGCCCACATCCCATATAACGGTAATTTAGAGAAATACGAAATCTTCGATAAATCAGTGAATATTAAAGCTAATTTATTCAAAATTGACGTTTGGAACAATTCTTTACCAAGAAATACGCTTATGATAAATTTTTGGAAAATGGGCGTGGCACCGCCCACTTATAATCACATATATGTATCTCGGTAGCCGTTCTACCAATTTGTACCAAACTCGGGGTGGTTATTGTGCTTGCCACATAAAAGCAAAACGTTGAAAACTATTGAAGGACTAAAATTGCGGCCGCTTTTCATATAACGGTAAATTTCAGAAATGCTTGAAACTTTAATATTTCCAAGTTTAAGGACGCTAATTTACTCAAAATTGATACACCCCGGCTTACCATGTAGCGGTAGCTTTCGGAAAGGTGAAAATCATATATTTAATACTTGCGCCGGGTTTTTAATGTTCGGCTCCGCCCGAACTTAGACTTTCTTAGTTGTTTATTTTCAATTTTATATGATTTTAAAATGCTTGCAAACGTCAGAAAAAAATCATGGCCGACGAATTGAGAGAATGAATTTTTTCCTGAATTATAATTTCCGTTCTTCGGAGGCAACCAGTGAACCAAAATAAAAATATATATAGAATTCATATAAAAAGACAACTCCAATACGCACCGGGTATGCCACCTATGATAATGCATAACTAAACAAAAACTGTAAGAGCACTCTTGCGTTTAGATGAATTTCCGTATTCTATAAAATTTTATATTCGCGTTTTTGGGGTAACAGGCCAAGGTTTGACGACAAACCTAACAATCACCCTGTGAAAGTCATTTACGATATGTACGTTGCTTTACCTGGCCGTTACACATTCAATTCTCCCCTTTCAATACTCTAACATTTTTTCACTAACACACTCTTATTTATTGCTTGAATGGGCAACTTGCTTTCAATTTTTCCCTTTCAATTGGTTTCAATTTTGCTTTAAATTTTGATCAGCTTTTCAGCATTGGCATGCGAATTTTGTGAAAATAAAAAAATACTAAACTTATGCATGCTAAAATGTTAATCTATACTCTATACTAATTAGATAAAGAGAAGTCCCTTTTTTTTGTAACAGGTAATCTCGCGAACGGCTGGTCCGATTTTCATGAAATTTTGTACACAAATAGCTTTC
This sequence comes from Rhagoletis pomonella, assembly GCF_013731165.1. NCBI lineage: Eukaryota > Metazoa > Arthropoda > Insecta > Diptera > Tephritidae > Rhagoletis > Rhagoletis pomonella. Next base: position 3,201,160 of record NW_023458571.1, read on the forward strand.
GGTAACCACCATGTTTTAGGCTAAAAGAATTTTACTTTTTTCGGGTAGGTGGACCAGGGCCCGGTCTATTCGAAAAAATCTTATTATAGTCCGATTTTCTTAAAATTTAGTACGTAAGTAGCTTTTTAGACTATATTAGCATATATGACCCACTTTTTCCGGGAAGTGGTCCAGGGACCGATCTATTCGAAAAAATCGAATTTACGGTACGATTTGCTTAAAATTCGGTGCGCAGGTAGCTTTTTAGCATGTATTAGCACATGTGATAAATTTTTTCCGAGAAGTGGACCAGGGACCGATCTGTTCGAAGAAATATTTGCTTAAAATTCGGTACGTAGGTAGCTTTTTGCCAGGATAAGCTTATAGATTCCTGTTTTCCAATTTTCATGCAATTTCGAATATAAATAGCTTTAAGTAACGACCATATCAAGGGGCGAATTCGTCACTAGGCAAGATTTTTTTGCGCCAATCAGAAACAACGGATACTGTCAAAATATAATTATAATATATAATATATCTCAACTAATATATATTTAGAAAGCCGTTTGTTAGTTTTCGCAAGGCTCGAGAGCGGCTGAACCGATTTTTTTGAAACTGCCACATGCAGCACGTGTCCCAAGGATGGTTTTAGGCTGAAAAAAATCTATATGTAAAGGGGGCGTGGCACTTCCCATACAAACCGAATTTCTCATGCTACATATCTCTGAAAGTGTGCATGGTAGAGTTTTGGAAATTGGTATGGAGATATACGAAATCAATCGCATACCCTTGGAGAAAAATTTTAGCTATTGTAAAAAGGGGTGTGACATCTCGCATACAAACCGATTTTTTCATACTGCTTATCTCTGGATATTTTTTGGTAGAGTTCTAGAGTTTTGTATGGAGATGTACGAAATAAATCGCATGCTCTTGGAGAAAAACTGGAACTATTGGAAAAGGGGGCGTGAAATCTTCCATACAAACCGAATTTTTCATACTGCCTATCTTTGGAAGTGTTCATGGTAGAGTTCTGAAACTTGGTATGGAGATATACGAAATCAATCGCATACTCATGAGGAAAGAGGGCAGCTTTTGGAAAGGGGGGCGTGGAACCTCCCATATAAATCGAATTTTTATACTGCATATCTCTGAAAGTATTCATGGTACAGTACCGGAACTTCGTATGGAGATATGTATATAGTTGAAATCAAGCCCATACTCATGGAGAAAATTTTGTGCTATTTGAAAAGGGGTGTGAGGCCTACAAACGTACCGACCTTTAGCTATCTTCGAATGAATTTTGTTATTCTTCTGTAGGTGTGTTTGTGAGTGAAATCCTCCTAAATGGTTGCACGGATTTTAACGAAACTTTTTGTGTATTTGAGTGGGTCCTGCATGGTTTAGTTTCACAATTTAATCCGACAGTTGGCGCTGTAGTTGAGTTATTACTAAAAATCTTATTTATGATCCGATTTGGATTGCAAAAACGTGCTGCCAAGTGGTGCTGAAGTCGAGCTATTACTAAAAATAGCCAAGTGAGAAAAGGGGCCGTGAAGGTCAGATTAAATCAACCTGTTGCACCATTGAGTATATCGAACGCTCCTGCGTTGCAATTGGCCCAATGGATGTGATTTTCCTATATTATTATGCGTTAAAACTTTTAAGGTATTTCGTCTGAAATAAGTATATGTATATTGCATTTCTGTAGAACAATGATTCGCACCCATTTTGAAATTGCCACCTACTATACTGTAAAGCTTCTAGGACATTCACTATAGAACCGGGTATTGTTGCCGCCGGGGAGTGAAGAGGAAAAAATTTATTTCGCTTTGCGAATAACCGTGCTATGAAGTGCCGCACAACTGGAGAATTTCAAGAACGGATATAACACTTTCCTTAGGTTATTTAAAGCGGAAAATGACCACCAAACCTTAATCTTAGCAGACAAATGTGCCAATGAAAATCGTACACGTGAATTGTTGGTGAAAATGTTGGACCAAAAAGTAAAATATATAAAAATTTTGAGCGGGACGAAGTTCGCTGGGTCTGCTAGTCTACAATAAAATTAAAATGGAAAATGGTCTTCAGAAGCTAGTTAGTTCTTGAAGAATATGAAATTGCTTCTCAAATTGACTGCTGCTTACGCAATGGCTTTCAATTTTGATGATTTTTGACAAGCAATGTGTATGAGGAAATTGAAAGACAAAACTGACTGTGTGTCATCAGCGATATTCAATGGGTGTGGTTAGACGCGGCGATGCAAGCGCTTTCTCTATAAGTGTTTGCTGCGAATGCGAACTAAATATCGAAAATACGTGTAATTACTTTATTCTCCTGTTGTGCATGTATATAAGTCTACTCATTTAAAGGCGCTAAAAGCTGTATGGAAAGCCATTTGCCCTAATGCCCAAATATACGTGCCCTTTATGAATATTAATGTTTTGAGCATCTTGTTCAAAACTTTTCAGGTCATTACTTCTCATATCAGCGTAAGTATGTATTAAGCACTGTTGAAAGCAGAATCTTCTGCAAATCACGCCAGTCGTTTCTCTTCTGTGCCAACTGACGCCAATTGACAACGCCAAGTGAACAAGTCCTTCTCCACCTGATCTTTCCATCGCAGTGGGGACCTCCGACTTCCTCTGCTACCTCCAGCGGGTTCCGAGTTGAACACTTTCAGAGCTGGAGCGTTGTTGTCCATTCGAACGACATGGCCAATCCAGCGGAGCCGCTGTATTTTAATTCGCTGCATTATGTCCATGTCGTTGTAAAGCTCACAGCTCATCGTTCCATCGTCTGCGCTACTCGCCGTCGCCAACGCGTAAAGGCCCGTAAATCTTCCGCAAAATCTTTCTCTCGAATACTCCAAGAACCATCTCTTCAGATGTTGTCATTGTCCATGCCTCTGCGCCATATACCAGCACGAACATGATGAGTGACGTATAGAGTGTGGTTTTCGTACGTCGAGAGAACACTATACTCCTGAATTACCTACTCTGTCCAAAGTAGCACTTGTTGGCAAGAGTGATTCTGCGTTGGATTTCCATGCTGACATTATTATCGGTGTTAATGCTGGTTCCCAAGTAAACGAAACTCTCTACTTTCTCGGAATTATAACTGTCAACAGTGACGTGGGTGCCAAGGCGCGAATGTGCTGACAGTTTGTTTAATGACAGGAGATACTTCGGCTTATCCTCGTTTACCACCAGACCCATTCGCTTTGCTTCCGTATCCAACTTGGAAAAGGCAGAACCGAATTCGCGATTTTTGTTACCGATGATGTTGATGTCAACGGAATATGACAGCAATTACACGCTCTTGTAGTAAATTGCTCCTGAGCAGTTCAGTTCTGCAGCTCTTATTATCTTCTCCAACATCAGATTAAAGAAGTCACATGAAAGGGAGTCGCGCTGTCTGAAACCCCGTTTGGTGGCGAACGGCTCGGAGCGGTCTTTCCCAATTCTGGCGAAGCTGGTGGTATTCCTCAACGTCATTTTACACAGCCGATGAGCTTTGAGGGGATGCCAAATAAACCGCGTATATGCAGCTAGTAATGAGCGATATTTCACTACCTGTGATTTAAAATCGCTTATAGTGATTGCTACTGCTAGGCCACAATATCAGTGATTGGTGATTTTTCTACTCGCATGATATTTCAATGTAAAAAAAAAAACTCATCTGGCTAGTCCACAGAAGTTGCGAATGATGATTTTGCTCGTATGTATATTGCGTTTTTTCATTACCGTTGCACTATTGCTTTAAATTAACGTTTTCAAGTACGCATATTGATTTGCTTGATCGCGTTATTTGCGTTTCAGTTTTTTATTTCAAAATTTGTAACCACGTGTAATAAAAACGAAGTGAAATATGGCAGCTTTTGAGCGAATAGATGAGGCCTTTCCCTTTTTTCCCTACACTAATTTTTCCGACTGAAATCTCTACATCTACCAACACTGATTTGCCATCATTTACTAGAACTATTACACAGTTCTGTGTTATTAAAAAAACAAGCGATCGCAATAGCCATAAAAAACCACTGTTATTCAAAAATCGCAATCACTCTTTTCACTGATATTGAAAAATCGCTATTTCGCCCATCACTATAGGCAACTCCTTTTAGTGCTGTCGAAAGCGGCTTTAAAGTCGGCAAATAGGTGGTCCTTTTCTTGCGGGTCTTTTCCAAAATTTGGCGTATTTTGAATACCTGGTCTATGATGGATTTCCCAGGTTTAAAGCCACACTAATAAGGCCCAAACATTTCATTGACGGTGGGCTTCAGTCTTTCACACAATACGCTCGATATGACCTTGTACCCCATGCTTAGAAGGCTGAACCCGCGGTAGTTGGCGCGAATGGCGGGGTTGCCTTTCTTGTGGATTGGGCAGAGTACACTTAAATTCCAGTCGGCCGGCATGCGTTCATCTGACCATATTCTGCACAAGAGTTGATGCATGCACCTTATCAAGTCCTCGCCGCCGCACAGTGTGTGATTTTTGGATTCTAGCGGAACTAAATTAATTTCTTCGCCGTGGACATATATTTCAAAACAAAAAAAAAGTAATTTCTGAATAAATTTTGGCTGCTGAATTCAATAATGATATTAGTTTTAACATCTGCAAAATGGTTTTGAAGCTACAGAATTTTTTCTCTCATGGCATATGGAAAAATTTATTTGTTACGGTAGTGCGAAAGGTTATTTTATTAAAATATTTGCTTTGCAAAATATTTTTGTGTTACAATATGACAAGCATACATACACACATATGTGCATATATACATGCATAACAACCTATTTATATTAAATACTATTTACAAAACATTTTCATTATAAAACAAGTAAGAAAGTTTAAGTTCGGGCGGAGCCGAACATTAAAAACCCGGCGCAAGTATTAAATATATGATTTTCACCTTTCCGAAAGCTACCGCTACATGGTAAGCCGGGGTGTATCAATTTTGAGTAAATTAGCGTCCTTAAACTTCGAAATATTAAAGTTTCAAGCATTTCTGAAATTTACCGTTTACCGATTTCAATAGTTTTCAACGTTTTGCTTTTATGTGGCAAGCACAATAACCATACCGAGTTTGGTACAAATTGGTAGAACGGCTACCGAGATACATATATGTGATCATAAGTGGGCGGTGCCACGCCCATTTTCCAAAATTGTATCATAAGCGTATTTCTTGGTAAAAAATTGTTGCAACCATCAATTTTGAATAAATTAGCTTTAATATTTACTGATTTATCGAGGATTTCGTATTTTTCTAAATTACCGTTATATGGGATGTGGGCGTGGTTATTGTCCGATTTTAAAAATTTTCGGCCATTTGATATGTTGTAGCAGGACCAACAACTGTGCCAAGTTTGGAAGAAATTGGTGCAGCGGTTACCAAGATATACAGATGTAACCTTAAGTAGGCGTGGCTACGCCCATTTGCCAAGATTTTTTAATATTCTTATTTTCCGTCTAAAACTCATTGTAAATATCAATTTTGAGTGAATTAGCTTCAGTAGTTACTAAAATATCGCACTTTTCGTATTTCTGAAAATTACCGTTATATGGGAGGTAGGCGTGGTTATTGTCCGATTTCGCCCATTTTCAATACCGTCCGTCCTGTGCCCAAAAGAAGTCCACGTACCAAGTTTCGTTAAGATATCTAAATTTTTACTCGAGTTATCGTGTGCACAGACGGACGGACGGACGGACGGACGGACAGACAGTCACCGCTTAATCGATTTATCTTTTCATTCTGATCATTTACGTATACATTTGTCTATATCTATCTCGATTCGTTTTGCCTGTTACAAACAACCGTTATGTGAACAAAGTTATAATACCCTTGTGCACAAGTGCGCTCGGGTATAAATAGGTTCTCGTCAGAGCCATCTTCTGAGCATTCTCTCCTTTGCTTATATTGCCTTTGTGCTGAACTCCCATCATAGCCCCATTTTGACAGAAGTCGAAACTGTAACACATTTCCTCAATAAGGTTTTTTCACAAATTCTTTTCGCCGTTAGATCGAGGAGCTCTTGTAGCTTTATTTCTGCGGAGGTATCAGTAATAATAATACTTTCTTCTGGAGGGTAGCACTTCTTTTTTTTTTTCTTGAACAAGATTATATGCCGGACATATGTTAGCATGTACGCTTTTCGATTGCTGTCGAATAATATTGTACTGTTTTATACTTGGCATCAACCAGACCAAGGACAGCTTCTGGAGAAAGCTCTGGATCTGTTCTATTAGAAAATTCTCGAGCCTTCTTTATTTTTGTAGCGTGCGAAAGTGGCGAAAATGAAACTTCCTCTACAATTTTAGCAGCATCCCTCCTTCTAGAAGACATCAACTTCATCCTTGTCGCAAGAGGTAGTTTCTCTTGTGATGAAGAGAAGACCACTTCCTTCAATTTCCTTATTTTCACTTTTAAGTGGTAGTCTTCAAAATGTTTTTCGGGCCGACCAACTCAAGAAATTTTACTACAAGACGGCAGATTATCGAGAAATTCAGATGGAAATGAGATTTTTCCTTCTAACCAGTCTTGGTTTTCTAATTGGAATCTTGCTTTCATCCGCTTACATTTCTCCCACTTTTCCTTAAGTTTGCTACTAAGACGGCTAACACAAATTTCCACAGCCCTTCTATTAGATTCAGAATCTCTTAAGTTGTTTGTTTCCAGTATTTTGTGAATAATACATTTGTTCTTCTCAGTTTTTTTTTGCTTTCAACCAAGTTTCAAATATATCTTTTCGCTTCATTTTATGCTATTAGTCTTTAAAAAATTTAAATTAATTAAAGATGGGCCAATCTGGGCAAACGATTTTAGTTTTCCTAAAATGTCTATGAATTGCAGGAGGAGTAAAGAGTACTTTCAAAAAGGGGACATACGGAGAATTTTTTAAAACTAAATGCAAAGTGGAGAATTATGATTCACATAAATTGATCTAGAGAGTTGAAAACATTGCAAATTTTCGATATGATGAGTAGTAATAAAATAATAAAACTTACCTGTTTCCCTTACTTAAAGATTCAAGGAAATGATATTCAATAAAATTTTACGTAACTATTTATTAAATATGACACAATACACTGTTTATCAATTGTTGCGAGATTGCTATTGAAGCAAGTGTTTTTTTTTAGTGAAAAAATTCTGTACTTCGGGACTTCTCCTACAAAAATCTGAGCCGATAAGGGTTTTTATTATTACCTTCCTTTTATTAGCTCGGGATGTAACTATGTAATATTGATGCGCCTAAAAGATGCAGCGATTTCTATTCTCAAGTTACATACCTGATGATAGTACGAATGGCAGTTATAATAGGGAGGGTTTAGTTTTTTAAACTATAATTTTATTTCTTTTTAACATTGCATTGTAATTCGTAAAAACATTTTTTCCCCGATTTGGAACACAAATTTTTTTAATAAAGTTCCACTAGATTCCCGTAATATTACACTGTGAGCCGTACTTGAATAGCTCATCTGGCAGGCTGTCAGCTCAAGCAGATTTGTTGTTTTTCAGCCGCGTTATTGTTATTCGTACTTCGTCGTTGTCAGGCGGTGGAACGTCGATTCTATCATCGACTGCGGGCTCGGGTTCTTCTTCAAAAATTTCCGTGCTGCTACCATTCAGTAGGGCGGAAAAGTGTTCCCTCCATAATTTAAGTAGGTTCTGAATATCGGTTACTAGGTCGCCATGTTTGTCCTTACAGCAGTACGCCCTGGTCTTGAAACCTTCCGTAAGTCGCCAGAATTTCAAGTTCTTTGCATTCACGTATTTCGGCCTCCCTCTTCTTATTGCGGCAATTATGTCTCAGCGCGCGCGTTGCGCCCGATCGCAGCGTGGCCCTTTTGGTGGCATCTTTTTTCTCTGCAGCTTCCTGACACTCCTTATTGTACCAGTTGTTCTTTCGGGCTCGCTGAAATCCGACTACTTCTTCGGTGACGGTACTTACTGAGCGGGAAATGTGATTCCACTGCTCGCATATCTCGGTTTGTTGAAGAGAGCTCTCTAAGAGCAGGTGGGAGAGTCGAGTAGCGAAACACTGGCTGTCTGTTGTGACTGCAGCTTTTCGACGTTGAGCTTTCCTTGCATATTTGGGTTGCACATTTTGCTGCACAGGGGCGGGTGCGTATCTTGGCTGCAACAAGGTAGTGGTTCGAGTCGATGTTTGGGCCTCGGAGTGTGCGTACGTCTAAAATACTGGAAGCATGCCTTCCGCCTATCATAACATGATCGATTTGGTTTCTCTTTTTTCAATCCGGAGACAGCCACGTAGCTTGATGGATCTTTTTATGCTTGAACCTAGTACTGCATACTACCCCCGGCGAAGTCGATCAGCCTCAATACGGTCTCGGACGTTTCTATGTGGAGGCTGAATTTTCCGACGGTGGTTCCAAAGATCCCTTGCTTGCCCACCCTGGCATTAAAGTCACCAAGTGTGCGCTCCAAGCGCTCATAGAAGAGATCCTTGGATACCTCATCCTTCTCTTCCGTCGGGGCATCGGCGCAGATGAGCGAGGTGTTGAAGAATATCGTTGTGATGCGGATTGTGGCCATACGCTCGTCCACCTGGGTGAACGACAGTACTCGGCGACGGAGTCTCTCTCCCACCACAAATCCAACTCCGAATCACTCTTTTTAATGGCAGCTGTAGTAGACGTTGCAAGGCCCCATACATTGCTTGCCTTGCCCCGTCTAACGCATTTCTTGGAAGCGGGGGTACCCCATTAAGGGTCCCGACATTCCAGGTGCATGCCCTCAAATCGTAGTCCTTTAAATGTTTGCCGTGGTCGTCATCATAAGGGGGTCCAATCCGATAATCCGAGGCTTTACCTTGCTTCTTCACTGGAAGTGGTTTTTACGTGGCGGGTGCCAAACTCAACGCACAACCCGTTGCTTGGACCGGGGTGGTTTCGCAGCTAAATAAACGTTTATATAGCGAGCTGTTTGCTACAAGCAGACACCCGCTTGCAGCCGCACCTACTGGTGAGCAGACGCTGCAGACTCCAGTGAGCCCTTAAACCGAATAAGTCGGAGTGGCTCCACCGAAGCTCCCTCTCTTTCTCCCGTGACCCAAGGCTCCACTTGGATTGGTTACCGCATCTTGCACATGGGTTGCGCACGTTGCCCAGAGTGCGCGAACGAGGACGCAAGAGTCGAATTGAGTATAGCCGTGGAACTGTAACTGCATACCAGTTTGCACATAAATTTAATAGGCTATAAAACTGCATACCTAAACTTTTTATAGAAATTCTTAAAAAAAGTTTAAAATTTTTGGGTGTAACTGGCTGATTGTATTTCAATTCAAGGAAGGTGAATGGGTTCAATATTCGAAATCAAGGTTATTACGATTTTTAATGTTTTCTAGGTCAAATAAAGCACGTTTTGTTTTGTTTTGCAAAAAAAAAATCGCTGAGATATTCGAATAGCTGCGCAGTGAAATCTCAGCAGCAACTGATTTTATTTGCTTGCCGAAGTGATAGCAAAGCATCAGTGAATCGTCAATTATCGTAAGATGCACGAATCATACATGTGTGGATGTCGAAGCAAGCAATGTTACTTTTTATTGTCGAAAATGCTCATTCATTAATGCGCAGATGGACAAATTAAAAAAAAGAAGTTTTAAGATATGGTAGTTTTTTAGCTTACGGTGGTAGAAGTAGTAGAAATGTAATTTAGCAAAAAAAGTGTTATCTCTTCCACAAATGTGGTATAGTCCGAGCCCTGGCTGTTGAGCAAGACTTCGCTGCTTCGCACACAAGCGCATGTGTGTGATAGTGTGAGTTTGCCCACCTCTGATTTGTACCAAGGCATATTCAACAAGGTAGAAGTGACAATTCAGTGGAGCTCTCTCATAGTTGACTGTACTGTCAAAAAAATTAAACCTTTGTTAGGCATTTACCATATTTGATAAAACTCAATATCTTTGAAATTAAAGTTTTTGTAAATATGAAAATATTTAAAATCTCATTAGAATCAGCTTCATTTTAGTTATTGTATTTTCGTTTTAATGTAAATGAGGAAATGCATACTAACACAAAATTACACTCTTAATGAAACACACTCATTTATAAAACCGTTTTGACAATTTTCTTGCTTTTACTATCCCAATGTTTTTGATTATTTATTTTTTTATTCAAGTACTTAATTCTAAAGTATATTAGATATTAAACAAATCTTCTAAATTTACATCAGTACTTAACTTCAATAATTTAGCTATTAAGTTTTTGCAATTCGAAATTGCCTTTCCATTAAATTTAT
>NW_023458571.1:3211492-3227212 GCF_013731165.1 Rhagoletis pomonella
AGCTATTAAGTTTTTGCAATTCGAAATTGCCTTTCCATTAAATTTATAAAAATAAAAAATAAATAAAAATAGCGTGCCGCTTCTGCGAGGGTAAGCACCTAATCTGACTATGCCCAGCATATCAGGCAAAGATTCAGGAAGAGCTCTTGCGGGAGGCTCTGTTAGGGCGGTTCTGCGGCCATTGCTTGTCGATGACGCATCGCGACCGATGCCGCCGATGCCATGATAAGCACCATACGACCGGAGACCTTGGAGCCAGCAGGTTGCCAGCGAAGAGGAGCGAGACAAGGTACTATCGATATACGAGTTAGACTTCAGAACGGATTCCCAAACCCGCCACCCTGAAATCGAAGAGGGCGAAATAATTGAGCGACAGCGTTGATCGGAAACACAGCGATGAACGACGGGGTGGACTGGAGACTCCGCCTCGCCAACTACCCGTCCCCTTAAGAACCGGCCAAGTAACGATAGCCGCTAAGGGCTTGAGACCATTTACGGCAGTTTCCCCCACAGCCGTTGTCAAGAAAAAATCTAGAGGACGCTTACACCTCATACGCGCCTTAATTGATGTGTGCGCGCCAGCGTCTATAATATCGGCCAGTTTGATGTGAGAATTGGGCTTAAGGGAGATTGGCTTCGGGCACCAACGAAGCTGCATGATTCGACTGAGACGGAAACATGGTCAAAGCGCTAAGCTGGCGATCCACGCAGCAGTAGTCGCTAACTATGTGCAGCTAAGCCCTACCGCTAGCGTCGACTGCTAGATAGCCGCGACATACAACAACATTCGCCTGGCAGATCCTAACTTCTTCACATCGACTTCAATACATTTGGTGCTAGATGCGGACGCCTACCCGGAGATCGTTCTGCCGGGCGCCCTGCCTACTTCCTTCGGCCATCTTGTGGCACAAAATAGCTTAATCGGCTGGCTATTGTCAGGGGCTTGCCAATCTTAAACTATGTATAACTGATTCATATGTGGTCTCCGTTTTTTTTACTATACCGTTTAATTTTTTTGTTTGTAATTCATGGAAACATACGCTATTTTTGAAACTTGAATAAATATATTCAAAATTTGTGCACTGAAATGTCAAGCCATGTACTGTTTATTTCATTTTTATTCTACAGCCTTAGGAAACCATGACGAGCACCAAAAAGTGGCAACTTGCAACGGCATGTTTAGGCTTTCAAGCTCAACCAAATAAAAGAAGGGGGAAGTACCCTAACGTAAAATTGCACTTACATGCAACAGAGCACACACATTTACATACATGTGTACATATATATGGCCAAATAATTGCTACGCCGTTAGCAACTACATATGACCCGACCAAGGGCTGTTGATTCGGCTATCGAACCCCGTTTAGGTCGGCGAAATAGCTCAGAAGTTGTTCGTCCATAGGGCTAAATTTGCTACGTATTCTTCGGCTCAGGGCTAGCATCGAGCCAAACCCAGGGCCAGAAACCTACACCTGCTGTGTATGCCAGAGACGACTACACCACAACTCCACCTCAGTTAAGTGCAATGCTTGCGACGGGTGGAGTCACCTCAGCGACTGCTCAGGCCTACGGACTCACCGGCAGTGGACCACATCATTTGTGGCCCCCTGCTGCTCAAACAGAGCAGCCTTCATGGCTAACCCCAGTCCACCTCAGCAACTCAACACAAACACCGCAGCACCACAACACAATATACCGCACCACAACCACGACAGAACACACAACCGCACCACCACCCACACGCCGCCGCCAACAACTTCTGGTTCCTCCTACAACCTGTACGGTATGTCAAACCAGGATATCCCGTAAAGTGACATCAGTCAAGTGCAACACCTGCGTTGGCTGGTGCTACTGTAGCTCATGTTCAGGGCTGCGCACCACGCGAGATTGCAACGACACCCACTACCATAACAGGGATGCATCCTCCACAGCATCGCACACAGCCAATGCCGGCAAGGCAACACACATCCCTCACATCCCGCATAACAACACGTCTCCCGAACCACATGAAGCTCCTTCAATTTAACTGTAACGGAATTCAGAGCAAGATCGAGAAGATAACCGTCTTCATGGGAAGGCATGGTATATTGACAGCTGCGGTCTAAGAGACGAAGTTGCACAGCAATTCAACATTTTTGAATTGTGCCGGATACAACGTGTACCGTCGAGATCGCTAGCGAGATAAAGGTGGTGGCTTTGCGTTCATCACGCACCACACCGTGCAGTATCGTCATATTGAAGCAGACATCGACCGCAGCGATACCACCCTATAATATCAGGGCATTGCTATCCTATCCGATCAGGCGATGTCGAGCTCGAAATATTTAACGTTCATATACTTCCTGTCACCAGCTGCCTGGCAGGATATCACCTTGATATAAGTGCGCTCCTCAGAGGTGAAAACCGTATGGTAGTAGGTGACTTTAATGCGCCCCACGATCATTGGCATTCAAGCCTGCCAAGCGATCGTAGGGGAACAGACTTGGCTGAGCAGATAGGCGATTCGACATTCTGCACAATGAACGACGACGCACCCACCGGGATTATGGGCAGCTACTGCAGCTCGCCAAACATATCAATAGCCAGACCTGGTCTGATAAACCGCGTATCATGGCGACCTATGCTGACTTTGGCATCAGACCATATGCCCATAGTCATATCGATCGATACACCACCCGACCTATATCAACTTTTCTAAACCTGATTGGAAAGGCTTCGCGGAATTTATTGAGAGCACCTTCGCTGTGCACCCCTGTGCTCGATAAATACATATGTGCATAGATACATACATGACATATGTGCAGTGCGGACGTAAGCTGTTGTTTTTCTCTCGAAAAAAATTGTGTTTACAGTGTGATTTACGAACTGAAAATTGCCAGAGAATGTAAATAGAAGAGTGTGAAGATAGTGCCAGTGCCACTGTTAGAAAATCGAGGCCACTCAGGTATGAAATTTGCATTTTTCTTGAAAGGTAATAAATCCTTATTTGGGTAATATTTAATAAGCAAAAGCTTTTTACTGAGTTTTGGCGCCAATGAAATCAGCTGATTGGATAATTTTGACATACGTCAAAATTCATCATATACATAAAGTTCTGATTAGAGCTTTTAGCCGGGACACAATCCAACAAAAGCCAAAGCTCAAAGCCTAAAAGTTAAAAGCTTTACTCCCCTTTAAAGTTGATGCCAACTCACCAAAAAGGGCCGAAACTAAGGGAAAAATATGGAGGGTAATGAAATCGAAGCTGATCCCTTTAAAAGCAGCATGAGCACCTCAAGGTCACCTATTTTGGCCGCAAATAGTAGGCTAGGAGAGTGTTTATCACCTTTGGGGCCCTCGGTAGAGCACGCTGGAGTTGCTGCTCTTGATTTAAGTGGTACACACCACGAAGAGGGAAACAACGCAAACACAGCAAATAGTAGCGAAAAAGCTGCAGAGAAAGATGCTTTTGTGCTCTTAGGTAGTAAAGTTAAGGACCTTATTGGTATGATGGCCCCTCCAAGGCGCAGCATTCACCAGCCAATGAGGTACTTAGTAAGTGAGGTAATGTGGCTCTACGAGAAGGCAAACATAGCAAACGGAAGAAAGAAAATTAGATCTGTTGTGAAGTATTGTAAGTTTACGCAGACCTCTCCTCCTTTTAAGAAAGGGAGTCAAACTGGTAAACGAGGGCTAGAAGATACATCCGGGATTGTGATGAACTCGCCAAAGCGAAGGAAAGCACTACTATAAAGAAAAATGGTGAAAAAGAGGTAATTGCTGCATCCTATAGCGAACATGTGGTGAACTCGCCAAAGCGAAAGGAGAGCTCTACTACAAAGAAAAATGGTGAAAAAGAGGTAATTGCTGCATCTTATAGCGAAACGTTGGCAAACGCAAATCAATTGCAACCTAGTGAATGGGTTACACAAACGAGGAAGAAGGCAAAAAAACCAAGACCCAAACCAGTTAAGCCGAACGCTATCATTATAAAGAAAGTCAATGAGAAAGGCATGTCTTATAGCGACATTCTAAGGACTGTAAAAGGCTCTGCTGATGAAACAAGCTCGGAGAACAAGTAAAAAGAGTGCGCAAAACGGCCAAAGGTGAAATACTACTTGAGCTTAAGCACGCGTATGATGAAAATACGCAGTTATTCAAGGCAGGCGTACAAAAGATACTGGGAAATGTGGCGGAGATAAAGGCTCTGTCCAATTTGACCACGCTTGAGATACATGATATGGATGAGATCACGACCAAGGAAGATGTAGCTAATTGTATAACTGAACAAATATCGGCGATTGATGATTTTGATGTAAACTGGGTCAAAACCATCCGAAAGGGATACCCAGGCACACAGATAGCTTCACAATCTGTCCCACAGCTTATCGCGCAGAAGATTTTAACGTGCCAAAAAATTTGGATTGGTTGGTCAGTTTGCCGTATCCGGGAAAAAACTCCTCTCTCCAGATGCTATAGGTGTTTAGATTTTGGGCACCAAGCGCGGACCTGCAAAAATGAGGATCGCAGCGGTTGCTGCTTTAAATGCGGGGGTGGTAAGCAGTGCCCATTCTATCAGCGTGCATTAAAGGCTAAAGTATGAAGTTTCTACAATTAAATCTTAACCACTGTTCAGCTGCTCAGGAGCTACTCTGTCAAACCGTTATAGAGGAAGACATTGACATCGCTATTTTAAGCGAGCCATATAAGACAGCAAGCCAGGGTACATGGATATCAGGTAAAAAAGAAACAACTGCTATATGGGTCAATGGGGAGCAGTGTCTTGCTGAGAAACCTTATAGTCAGGAGTATTTTGTCAGAGGTAGGATCGGCGGGATATATATCTATAGCTATTATGCACCATCGAGCCTGAGTTATCAAGAATTTGAATCTTTTCTAGATAGACTAGTTCAAGACGCCATGTTATATTCTCCAAAACTTATAGCGGGTGACTTTAATGCATGGGCCGTTGAATGGGGAAGCGTTAGAACAAACCGACGAGGGCACGCCCTATTAAAGGCATTTGCACCACTCGACTTGTTCTTACTGAATACAGGTAACAACAAGTAAGAAAGTCTAAGTTCGGGCGGAGCCGAACATTAAATACCCGGCGCAAGTATTAAATATATGTTTTCCACCTTTCCGAAAGCTACCGCTACATGATAAGCCGGGGTGCGATATATTGCAGTTTCAAGCATTTCTGAAATTTACCGTTATATAAAAAGCGGCCGTAATTTTAGTCCGATTTCAATAATTTTCAACGTTTTGCTTTTAAGTGGCAAGCACAATAACCACACCGAGTTTGGTACAAATTGGTAGAACGGTTACCGATATACATATATGTGATCACAAGTGGGCGGTGCTACGCCCATTTTCCAAAATTTTGTCATAAACGTATTTCTTGGTAAAGAATTGTTGCAATCATCAATTTTGAATAAATTTGCTTCAATATTTACTGATTTATCGAAGATTTTGTATTTCTCGAAATTACCGTTATATGGGATGTGGGCGTGGTTATTGTCCGATTTTAGAAATTTTCGGCAAGTTGGTATGCTGTACCAGGACCAACAACTGTGCCAAGTTTGGAAGAAATTGGTGTAGCGGTTACCAAGATATACACATGTAACCATAAGTGGGCGTGGCTACGCCCATTTGCCAAAATTTTGTAATATTCTTATTTTTCGTCTAAAACTCATTGCAAATATCAATTTTTAGTGAATTATCTTCAGTAGTTACTAAAATATCGCAGTTTTCGTTTTTCTGAAAATTACCGTTATATGGGAGGTAGGCGTGGTTATTGTCCGATTTTTAAAATTTTCAGCCATTTAGTATGCTGTACTAAGGCCAACAACTGTGCCAAGTTTGGAAGAAATTGGTGCAGCGGTTACCAAGATATACACATGTAACCATAAGTGGGCGTGGCTACGCCCATTTTCCAAAAATTTTTAATATTCATGTTTTCCGTCTGAAACTCATTGTAAGTATCAATTTTGAGTGGATTATCTTCAGTAGTTACTAAAATATCGCAGTTTTCGTATTTCTTAAAATTACCGTTATATGGGAGGTAGGCGTGGTTATTATCCGATTTCGCCCATTTTCAATACCATCCGTCCCACGCCCAAAAGAAGTTCACGTACCAAGTTTCGTTAAGATATCTCAATTTTTACTCGAGTTATCGTGTGCAGAGACGGACGGACGGACGGACGGACGGACGGACGGACGGACGGACGGACGGACAGACAGTCACCGCTTAATCGATTTCTCTGTTCATTCTGATCATTTATGTATACATTTGTCTATATCTATCTCGATTCGTTTTGCCTGTTACAAACAACCGTTATGTGAACAAAGTTATAATACCCTTGTGCACAAGTGCGCTCGGGTATAAAAACACTTTTGAGAAAAATGGCAGGGGCTCCGTCGTTGACATTGCATTTTGCACCCAATCACTGGCACCAAAAACCACTTGGAAGATTAGTGACATTTATACCCAGAGTGATCATTTAGCGATTTTAATTGAAATCTGTGATGTAAGAAACCCTTCTAGCAGATGTTTCAAAAAGTATGGTAAAGGATGGTATAAAGAATCGTTCGACCTAAATATGTTTAAACTAGTACTGGATGGTATCAGAGACGTTAGTGAAACACCAGATAATGCGGAAGCTCTTTCAGAAGAGCTCTCAAAAGCTGTTATCAGGGCATGCGATGTGTCAATGAGCAAAAGGGCAACAAAATTACAAGAAAGCGGGTTTACTGGTGGACACCGGAAATAGCTGAGCTTCGATCTGAATGCAATAAAGCCAGAAGAAAATGTCAGCGAATAAGAACGGACGCCCAAAGAGACCATTTTAAATCTTTACGAAAACGGTTAAAGGTTGCAATTAAAAATAGCAAGAAAGCGTGTTTTAAAGACTTGTGCAACGAAATTGATGAATACCCGTGGGGCGGTGCCTACAAAGTCGTTATGAAAAAAATCAACAGTAGCCAAATGCAGACACCTACTTGCCCGGTACTACTTAAAAAAATAGTCGAAAAACTGTTCCCGAAAGCGGAAGCTAGCCCAGGGCCTGTACCAAGTGAAACACATACAAATGTTTACTATCCGCCACTTGAGCCTGATGAAATCAAATGCGCGGCCAAGCGGCTAAAGAACAATAAATCTCCTGATGGTATTCCCAACATTGCTATTAAAACTGCAGTTGACGACTCTCCGTCAGCGTTTTTAAAAGTGTTCGACTCCTGTCTTCGTAGCGGAGTATTCCCGAATAAATGGAAGAAGCAAAGATTAGTCTTACTTCCAAAGCCCAATAAACCACAAGGTGAACCTAGTTCTTATAGACCCCTATGTATGATTGATTCCTTAGGTAAGTTACTCGAACGCATCGTTTGCAATCGCTTGTGGAAGCATATCGATACCAAAGAATGTCTGTCAGACACTCAATTCGGGTCTCGAAAGGGTAGGTCAACTGTCGATGCTATACGCAGCGTTACCGACATTGCTGAAGAAGCTATTAAGGGTAAGCGTTGGAAAAATGGGTCCAAGGAATATTGTGCTGTAGTCACCCTAGATGTAAAAAATGCTTTTAACTCGTTGAGCTGGTTGCACATTATAAATGCGTTAAAAATTATTCATACACCACAGTATTTAATTAATATAATTAACAGTTATCTATCTAATAGAGTTTTGTCCTACAACACGGAAAGAGGCAAAGTAAGCTATAGAGTCTCCAGAGGAGTTCCCCAAGGTTCCGTCCTTGGCCCACTTTTGTGGATCATTGGCTACGATGGCGTATTGCGTCTACCCATTCCAAAAGGAGTTAAAATAATTGGCTATGCCGATGACATCGCTTTGGTGGTTGTGGCTAAAGACATAAATAGGGTGCAAATGGCCACAACAAATGCTTCCAAACTAGTCATCGACTGGCTCACAGCGAGGGAGCTGAACTTAGCAATCGAGAAAACAGACGGTGTACTCATAACAAGTAGGAAGAAAAAAGAGACCGCAACCTTGAATATAAACGGGTATGTCTTTGATACATTACCAGCAGTGAGGTATCTAGGCGTAATGATTGATGAAAGGTTATCTTACAAAGTTCACATTGAAATGGTAAGTACAAAAGCGGCAAAAGTTCAAAGCGCGTTACCTAGACTGATGGCAAATGTAGGCAGTCCAGGTCAAAACCGCAGAAAACTGCTAACAAAAGTTACTGAATCAGTTATAATGTACGCGGCCCCCGTCTGGGGTCATGCACTGCAGCAAAAGTCCTATGCTAAGCTTGTAAACTCTGTTTTCCGTCTTAGTGCCCTGCGCGTTTGCAGCGCTTTCCGGACAGTTTCGCATGATGCAGCCTGCGTCATAGCTGGTATTATGCCTGCCGATTTGTTGGCTAACGAAATCCGGCGTACCTATATGACGGCCCGAACAAAAGGTAGAGCCCTCTCAAAACCCGAGATCGCGGCCGAACACCAAATAAGCCTATCACTATGGCAGCAACGCTGGGCCTCGTCTTCCTCTGGGCGCTGGACTTTCCGACTCATTCCGAGCATCGAAGCTTGGCTATACAGATCGCATGGCGAAGTTGATTTTTATATGACTCAATTGCTTAGTGGCCATGGCTGCTTTCGACAGTACCCGCAATATTATGGTCACGATGACTCGACGACATGTAATACATGTGAAAATGTCCCGGAAACCGCTGAACATGTACTTTTCGAGTGCCCTTCGTTTTCATTAGAAAGAGAGAGATTAAATACTTTGACTAAAGAGGGCCTGAGTACGGAAAATATCATTGAGCACATGTTGAATGATAAAAAAGTATGGGGCACATTAAAGAATATAAGCAGAGAAATAATGACAAAGCTAAGGATCAGAGAGCAACGCCGCCGCTTAAAAAGAGGAAATAGTTGAAGTTACTTGTGTTCAAAATTTCTTCTTTTATCTTATTTTTTGCATTTCTTTGCAGGTAAACCCTGTGAACACCAAAACGCTCCTGAACCCCTAATCACATTAGTGGATGGGGAATTATGGAAAGGGCGGTATGACGTGGGGCATGTTTATGCTACGGCCTCACCCCGATGTAATACGCGAGTGGTTCCGGGGAGGTGGCTTTTGGAGAGTTTCGCACGGGCCACTTGATGGATAGTTTCCCTATCCCAACGTCCGTTAAAAAAAAAAAAAAACCACCCGACTTTGCTTCCGCGGAACACCCGACCTATATCAACTTTTCTAAACCTGATTGGAAAGGCTTCGCGGAATTTACTGAGAGCACCTTCGCTGTGCTCCCCACACCAACCGCCGTCCACCTTGGTGGTTCCGCAGGGTTGTCACTGCTGCTGCAGCTCGCTTCGTACCGGCAGGATGCATTACGGAACCCCGTCCAAACTTCCCCGCTGAGCGGCTGTTCTAGCCGATGAGCGTGACAATCTTCGTCAGGCCGATCCCGGAAATCCCCGTATCAGGGATCTCAACGCGGAGCTTCGGGAGCTTGTGAACGTACATAAGCGGAAAAAGTGGGAAGAGCGTCTGAAGGTTGTAACTTCGCCTCTGGTGAGAGTAAGCTTTGGTCAACCGTGAGGCCACTGTCCAATACGACGAAGCACGACGACAGGGTCGAAATTTCTTTCGGCGACCGTGCTTCGTCGGACCCGGAGCGATGCGCGAGCTATTTTAGCCGGCAGTTCATACTGCAACCTCCGGCGGACTAAGCCAAGCATCGAGTGACCAGAAGGCTCAAATTGCCAACAACTTTTGCCCCTCCTGCTTTCACTAGCGGTGAAGTTCAGGTAGCCATCGGGAAGGCGAAAGCCTCCAAAGCCATGGGGTCCGACGGAATATGCATGTTGATGCTGAAAAATATGGGGCCTGCGGGAGTAGCGTACCTAACGGAGGTCCTCAATCTGTCAATGGCCACTCTCATCATCCCAGGCATCTGGAAGATGGGGAGAGTGGTTCCACTGCTCAAACTGGGAAAACCAGCCAACAAAGGATAATCTTATCTTCCGATAACACTCCTTTCCCCGGTAGCGAAGACACTAGAGGCCTTGCTACTCCTGCATTTCACGAACCACCTGAACCCAGCGAAGCATCAGCATGGTTTCCGTAAATCTCACAGTACAACAACAGCACTTAACGCCATAAACATGCAGATAACACGTGGCCTAAACCGCAACCGTCCCTGTGAGAGAACAATTCTAGTAGCGTTGGACCTGTCAAAGGCGTTTGACATCGTCAGCCCCTCCACGCTGCTAGAAGACATAAAGGCCTCCTCTCTCCCACAGAGGCTCAAACGGTGGTCGGCGAATTATCTAAGTGGTCGACACTCGTCAGTAATGTTTAATGACAAATCGAGTAAACCTAGAAAAATAAAACAGGGGGTTCCACAAGGTGGTGTCATTTCCCTATTATAGTTTAACTACTACATTACAAAGCTCCCTCAACCACCAGAGGGAGTCTCGATTGTCTCCTATGCTGACGATTGTTCGATAATGGCATCTGGGAATGGAATTGATGACTTGTGTTTGAAAGTAAACGGGTATCTCTCCGAGCTTTCTCGCTTCTTCACTGCTAGGCACCTAACCCTCTCCTCTACAAAATCCTCTGTGACCTTGTTCACCACCTGGACAAAGCAGGTCAGACTACCGCTAGGAATTTACGTCGATGATACACCAATTCTGACGGTGAATAACCACAAAATACTCGGAGTAACCTTCGACAGTGTTCTATCCTTCACAGCGCACACAACCGCTATTGTCGGCAAAGTACACAGCCGCAACAAGGTCCTCAAGTCGCTAGCCGAGAGTACTTGGAGCAAAGACAAAGAAACGTTGCTGACAAGGCAATAGGCTACAATAGCTCAAATTCGCACTGGCTACTGCAGCAGGTTAAACTCATACCTGAGCATATTAGACGCAGATGTGCCAGATGAGTGTCCGGCATGCGGAGAGATACCCCACGACTCGAAACATCTCTTCCTATGCTCGGAAAATCCGACAACTCTAACGCCTTTGTGGCGTTTGTGTAGGTTAGGTGTGGGCCGACCCCATTGAGGCTGCACGCTTCTTAGGGCTTCCGTTAGTGGAGCTTGACGGCAACGCTACTAAGATTTCAACCAATCTGGGCGGCGTTGGTGTAGCCGCTACAACATCAACAACAACAACAATGTCCTTTTTCCGTTTTGAATAAAGTTTCGTAAAGTTTCCCCTCCAACCAGTTGTCTGCTTGGCGTATAAGCTTATTTCTATTAAAAACGAGCTCGGCTACTTGTAGCAAGCACTTGGGGGACACCGGACGCGATCCAGCCACCACCCCTGCATAATTATCAAGCTAACATTGTAACCCAACTTCAATTTTAATATAATAAATAAACCGCCAACACCATACATTTATATCAAGTATATTAAAGCCTGGCCTTTTATTTTTTCTCGTTTTTCAAATAAAAACACTGGTGATTTATTGGAGTTTCAAAACCAAATAAACGCCACGGGTTTTCAGGTTCTATACATAAAATAAGCTAAACGTGTTCGAGGAATTTTTTTTTCTTTTTTTTCTTCGGAGGTATAATCTGTCAAAGTTTGCATTTCTGCGTGATTCGAACTAATCATGTACTTTTTAAATCGTTATATCTCGGGTTTTACTCATCATAGGGACTTCATCTTAACGTCGTTTTAAAGCTTAGGTAACGGGCTTAACACTTCTTTATATAAGCTAGTCAAGATTGTCGTTAAGCTAACTTTTCTATTAACAGTTGGACTTTTTGAAGTTGATTTGCATAGTGAATACCAGTATATTAGGGATTTGAAATTACACTATTGTAATCCTTGTTTAATTTTTTATAAAATACGTGGTTAAAAAATTGCATTTTTCAAGAAATATTTTTAAAATATCTTTCTTTATGGCGAGATGGTTTATTGTAATTTGTATTCGAAAACTTATATTGAAATATATTTAGTAAGGTGTTAAACATCGGGATTTTGCAAAAAGTAAAATTTAATTGAGGATTCTGACAGAATACCTATCCAGATATAACATTTGTACGGCAAGACTTTTATTTAAGGCGCCAAATCCCTGGAAATGGGCCTGGAAATTGTTGGACTAATGTTAGCAAAGCGCAGATTTCATTGCGGATTTCGGCTAGAATATCGTTTCGTTAACAACATTTGTTCCACAACTTTTTCAATCAAATAATATTATAGAAATGGGCGTGGCTATATTAAAACTGAAATTCAAAAATTTTGACTTTATTGTAAATTTCGCCAGAATATCTATATGCATTGAAAAAGTTGTGGAACAAATATTGTTAACGAAGCGATATTTTTCCGAAATCCGCAATAAAATCTGCGTTTTGCTAACTTTAGTCCTGCAATGACCACGCCCATTTCTAGGGGTTTGTTGCCTTAAAGAAAAATCTCGCCATACAAATAATATATCTGGATAGGTATTCTATTGGAATCCACAATAAAATTTTACTTTGAAGCAAAGACCCGATGTTTAACACCTTACTAAAGAACTTTCTAGAAAATTTATAAAAATTGAAAAAATTTAAAAACAAATTGTAGCCAATTCAGTTTCAGAAGAAGACGAGCTCGAGTCAGAATCTGTTTGCATATTTTAAGCTACAAATTTAAAACATATTTAGTTAGTGTGCTTATAAAATACAACATTCACATTCAAAGCTACATATATCATATCCAAGGTAGTTTGTACCTTTTCAAAATTTTTAGAACTTACATTGCACCGTAGCAGTAGCCGTCTTAAGTTTGACATACTGCCAGCCGATTTCTCAGTGGATGTTTAATTATAATCAAAACATTGGGCCTCATGCATAAAAAGTGAGCTTAAGCTCCGACTCGATTTTCAGTACAAATTCTTGAGCTTGAGCTCACCCTTTCAGTGCAAAAATTGAGTCTGAGCTTAAGCTCACTTTTTATGCATAAGGCCCATTATCTCTTATTGTCATCTTCTCAGTGTACTTAATATATGATTAACTCACCACCACCTTTCATAAGATTTATTAATGACGAAACCAGCCTTTCCTGTAAATTCAGTAAAACCTGCAAATCGTGAAGTTGGGTTGGGTTGAATCCAAACAGTTTGTTATTTTGTGAAATCCTAGGAAATGAAACAATTGCAAGCTGACACCTTTTTTAGTAATGGTTTCAATCTGCTGACACGTATGCGTTGTCAAAAACCATTGTTTTGAACATGTAAACCTCAAGCAAATGTCAATTACACCAATTTACAAAAGTATTTATCAGTACAAAATTAGTAGAAACTCAAAAAATCAGTAGATTTTGCGTACTGATTTCTGGCTCTTAAAAATCAGTACAATAGAAAAAAATCAGCACATGTACTGATTAAATCAGCGCATCTGGCCACCCTAAGTGGATGTCGAGTGATGAGTGAAGTTTTTTGTTAGTTTATATGTAACTACAATATAAGTGTCTGTCCAGTAGCAAATTGTACATATATAAGTATGCAATACTTTTATATATTTATGTCTAATTGTTGTGCTTTTATGTTTTGTGTTTTTCAGTAAATATCAGACTCCCTGATGAAGGCGTGAAGGACGCCGAAACGCGTAGGAGGGAGAAGGAAAAATAAATTTTGCCTTTTGATTTTACCGGCCGAAAAGTTCCGCATACAACCCAATAGGAAGATTGAATAACTGGCCCTAGAAAAGTATCAACTATTCTTAATATATATATTTTTTTTAATAAAACATTTGCAAAATTTTGTCTATTGACACCCGGAATTAGTTTGTTTGCTCTCCTGAAAAGTTATTAAAAAACACATAACTGTTTTTGTTGGCGCAGCGACGGTATATTCCTTTGGTTTATTTATAAAAATAAGCTATCGTGGATTTCTTCTTCTTATGTAATACGTTATATCAATATGGCTTTGCTGCGTCCTTTGAACGCTTATGTTGCACCTTTAAACGTTTGGATCCGATATGGAAACCATGCATGGCTTGAATGGCTGCACTGGCCGAATGGGGATTATCGTAGGAGACGAAACCAAAGCATTTAGACAGATTGGTTTGTTTGTCGATGAAAACTTTGGCGGAAAGCACATTACCGAATGGTAGAAATGTGGATGCGAGATCAGTGTCGGTGAATTCTTGGGGTAGATGATAGATGAAAAGATTGCTGCCTTCTGGTCCTGAAAAACGTAATGGTTTAAATTAATAGAAACATGTAAATAATTGTTTTAAAAGTTGCATAATAATGTAGTAAAACTTAAATAATTTTAGAGTTACTAAGCAGAGTAGAAGGAACTGCAATAGTTATTATCTTATAAGATAGAACTTATGATTATCATTATCAATTTTTACACATCATAGGACCACCAGTCCTTTTTGTGGACTTTTAAGTTTTGCAGCAAATAAGCGTTGTACGAGTAGTGTTAAGTCTACAAGGCACCCTAAATGAATTGCAGGGACTGATACATATATGTTAAATATTATTATAATCTTTAAGGCGTAAGAAAAACAGTTGTTTTACGAATGGACTAGGTGTTTTGGTTAGGTTAGGTTAGGAGGCAACCCCGTGTATGCGAGGCTCACTTAGACAGTTATTAGATTGTCCTTTGTGATACCACAATCTTAACCGGCACCCAATACTTAATCGATAAATCGCCCTGAGCCGATTATATATTTACTAATTCGGCTAATCTCAATGCCCCAGAGCTCCTCGGCGCTATTGAGGATGTGAGAGCCAAGGTACTTCAACCTTAGCCTCGAAAACGCTAGTCACCCAAGAAGGTGGTGTTGAGGTGATTCCACCTCGTTATCTTCCATGCAACCTCGACAAGCGGGGTTCGCTAGTATTCTCAGCCCTACTGCGTGCATATTTACCAATTGGACAGAGACCCGTGAGTGTGTCCACCCTCGCCCAGCAGGACATTGCGATCGCGCATGTCCTGGTGTTTGCCCAGTGCTCGCTGAGCTGACATGTAGGTGTTTTGAAGAAGGTTTTTAGAAATATTGGATGCTGATTACGTATTTATTATTTTAATTAAAAAAATGTGTCTAAGTAAAAGCATATTTGTTGAATAAATGAAAAAATAGGAACAAAGATCAAATGAATAAATAAGACAAGAATTCTATTTTTTTTTTTAATATATTTGTATGTGTAACCTTTATCTGGATTAGAATTTTTCTCGATATTTGTAGTAAGATTTAGT
Organism: Rhagoletis pomonella; assembly: GCF_013731165.1. Classification (NCBI taxonomy): domain Eukaryota; kingdom Metazoa; phylum Arthropoda; class Insecta; order Diptera; family Tephritidae; genus Rhagoletis; species Rhagoletis pomonella. Next base: position 3,226,653 of record NW_023458571.1, read on the forward strand.
ATTTTATTGTTGTATGTATCAAATAAAACACGTCTTTGAGATAAAATTTTCGAGTGACGAAAGCTGAACTAAAAACACAAAATTCATGACATCAATTTCGTGACAAAAATTATACAATTTTTATACCCGAGGGCACTTGTGCACAAGGGTATATTAATTTTGTTCACAAAACGGTTGTTTGTAACAGCCAAAACGAATCGAGATAGATATAGACAAATGTATACATAAATGATCAGAATGAAAAGAGAAATCGATTAAGCCATGTCTGTCTGTCCGTCTGTCCGTCCGTCCGTGTACACGATAACTCGAGCAAAAATTGAGATATCTAAACGAAATTTGGTATGTAGGTTTCCATTTATCCAAGGTAGGTTGGTATTAATTACCAGGAAGGTAGGTTGGAATTAATGCATGTGTACATTTATATATATGATAAAAAAAATCCCTAAAATAAAAAGTTTGGGTTTTCCAAGGTATGTACGAAGTGATAGAACAGCTGCATTCGTCAACTTTTATTTAATCGTAGTAACGCTAGCTCGGTTCACCAAACATCCTATCCACGA
>NW_023458571.1:3227312-3228666 GCF_013731165.1 Rhagoletis pomonella
AATTAGATCGTCTGTAAATGAACTTTGAAGTAAAAAGAAAAAAAAAACACTTGTCGATATATAAGAAAAACATTTTTTTTTTTTGTAAAATCAAAGTTTGACATTTGTTTGCATTGTCAATAGCTTTGAAAAAATACCACTGCTGATTTGAAGTAAAGTATCACATAATTTAAGTGACCCGTTTCAGAAATTCTGACTCAATGCTGCACAGTGGTTCGGATCGCAAATCTAGCTGAACGAAACTATTTAAACAAATACTCGTTGATGGATCTTTACACCACTTCTTACCTAGGAGATTTTCTTTACCATGACTAAAAATTAAGATCACAGCAAGAAAAACAAATAAATTTGAGAAAAAATTGTATAACAGCGCTTAAAGATTTGCATGCCTGTTGTATAATTTTTTAATTTCAGAAAGCAGAAAACTCGCGAGTTACTATTTTTTTTTAACTCTTACATAACCAAAGTTTTTATAACTCCAAGCATTTTTCTGTTTTAACACACAACCAACCCGCCCCTCCCTTACATAATCAAAGCTTTTATAGCTCCAAGTATTTTTCTGTTTTAACACACACCCTTTTACCTTTTTTTGTTGGTTTTCATATGTTAATGCTTTAATAAATGCAATTTCTATTTGAATGTATTGTCAGGAATGTATTCCAAGTACCATTGAGTATTTTAAAAACAAAAAAATTTTGACTTTCGTCCAGCTAGATTTGCTATCCGAACCACTGTGCACTACTGAGCGGATTTAGACAAGACTTTTTATGTATATAATAAACGAAGTACAAGATGACATATGATAACTTTCTCCAAATACGTAAATGTACATACATATGCATACATGCAGCCCGTGGCCGGCTAGTAAATATATAAAATATTTTGATGTAATAATTTGCTTCACTTTTATATACATATCTGTGCTCATATGGAATAGTTGCTTATGTCAAAGGCTGATTTTAGAATAATGCGGCATTCGCAGCATACGATTCACGGTGCAGCGAACAGAGGTGGCGCCGTCAGTGTGTGTTAAAACAGAAAATGCTTGGAGTTATAAAAACTTTGGTTATGTAAGAGTTAAAAAAAAAATAGTAACTCGCGAATTTTCTGCCTTCTGAAATTAAAAAATTATACAACAGGCATGCAAATCTTTAAGCGCTGTTATACATTTTTTTCTGAAATTTATTTGTGTTTCTTGCTGGGATCTTAATTTTTAGTCATGGTAAAAAAAATCTTAAGAAGTAAGTTGTTTGACATTTGGAGAAGTGTTGCTGAAACTTCTAAAAGACAACAAGGTGTCCGTGATTATGTGATTAGTAAATTGAAAGAAATATCTGATGAAAATGCTCGTTCC
>NW_023458571.1:3228766-3232735 GCF_013731165.1 Rhagoletis pomonella
GAGATACATGATATGGATGAGATCACGACCAAGGAAGATGTAGCTAAGTGTATAACTGAACAAATATCGGCGATTGATGATTTTGATGTAAACTGGGTCAAAACCATCCGAAAGGGATACCCAGGCACACCGATAGCTTCACTATCTGTCCCACAGCTTATTACGCACAAACGCGTAAGGTTTTCGTTAGCGAAGAATAACCGAGTCTTGACAAATCGTGAAATTTGCTTGAAGCGGCTTCTTTTTAACTTCAGCTATTTCTTCGTTGATGAGCAATTCAGTCGTGCTAAATTTCGGCCAGGAATCTTCATCTGACAGCAACCACTCTGGGTCAGACTACCATAGTCTGAAAGTTGATAAACTGACTGGTGTTAGGCCTCGGGTTGCGCAATCAGCTGGATTTTGCATAGTATCGACTCCTTTGTGACGGTGAAGAGGTTTGTAGTATCTTGCCAACTCGGTTTGAAGCCCATGTTTGCCATCGATTCGGATCGCCATTTATCCAGTAAAGCACAATCGTAGCATCGGTCCAATAAAATGTTTTTAGATTTGTATACGGTAATAACAATGATTTTTTGGTCTATTCCATTAATTCAGTCGCCAGCACTGCTCCGCACAACTCGACTCGTGGTATAGTCAACGGTTTTGTCGGGGTGACTGTGCTTTTTGCGATGAGAAAAAATTTTACCATCACTGCATTCTACCCGTAGATAAACACATGCTGCATAGGCAGATGTCGAGCCATCGCAAAATACATGGAGTTGTAATGATTTAACATGATTTGGCTCATAGTTCAACCATCTCGGCACCGTGATGCAGGACAGCTCCGATACAGTCTTTAGAAAACATTGCCATTGGTGGTTTAGATTTGTTGGTAGCGTTTCATCCCATTCCAATGGTGTGAACGTGTGCTCATCGCGTTGTAACTTAAAGGACCATACCGATTTCAGGATGATTTTGGCTGCTACAATAACCGGTGCGATTAGTCCCAGTGGATCATACAGACGAGCTATAGTTGAGAGCACTGACCGTTGTGTGGCAGTAAAATCAATTTCGAAGTTGAGCCGGAATTTAAAAACGTCCTTGTTCGGTTACCACAGAATACCAAGGGTTTTAACTGTATCGCTGCTATTTAATTGTAAGGCATTACTGTTGACCTGTATTCGGTAGGAATACCGTCCAGCACCGCCGATGAGTTGCTGCTCCATTTTCTAAGTTCCATGCCAGCGGAGCGCAATGCTACTTGTTTGCGAATTTCGGTGGCGGTCTCAACTGAGTGACCACCAGATAGTACGTCGTCAACATATATTTCATTCCGAAGGACAGGTGCTGCTAACGGATATGATGTACTTTCGTCTTCAGCCAGTTGGTGGAGGATTCGTATCGCGGTATATGGAGCGGAAGCACTCCCAAAGGTGACTGTCGTGAGACAATACTCCTGAATTTCATTTGCTTCGTTTCGCCACAAAATACGTTGATATTGCGAGTCATCTGTGTGCATGTCTATGCACCGATACATCTTTTAGATATCAGATGTAAACGCGAATTTGTGTTTTCTCCAATTTAAAACTACTGCTGGCAGATCATTTTGAAGTGCGGGTCCCACACACAGTACGTCATTTAAGGACTTGCCATTGCTAGTCTTGCACGATCTTTAGCTTCGTGGTTAGACTTTCCTCTTTGATCACAGCGTGGTGAGGTAATACACATGATGCGACTGTTGGAGCACTTGAGGCAAGTTTCACGGAATGCTGCTCCTCAGTTGTCGTAGCAGGAGTTATTTGATTCAGGGTGAAATATTCCCGAATACCCTCTTCATACCGGGCTCGCAATTCATCGTTGCGTTGTAGTTTTTGCTCCAGTGAATGAAAGCGGTTGAGTGCAATTTTTTTTGGATTTACCGAGGGTTTGAGATTCAGCAAACAAATTTTTCAATGGAAGTCTCACTAAATATTTCCCATTTGGTTGGCGCGTATGCGTTTGTTGAAAATGTGTTTCACACCAGTTTTCTTCTTGCGAGAGAGATCTCTCGGTGGGTACTTGATCGATTTCGAAAAAACGTTGTACAAGTGATTCCAGATCGAGAGTGACATGGTTGCAATGAATACTAGCAGCATCAATTTTGGGGGTGGAAGTAGTATTGCCAGACAATATCCATCCTATATGGGTGCGCTGGGCTATTGGTTCATAAAGTCCTCCAATACGTGTTTCTGACAATAAAAGGTTAGCGAACATGTCGGCACCCAGAAGTAATTCTATACGACGTTGATGGTAGTACATAGGATCTGCTAACTGCAGTCCTCGAATATGAGCCCATTGCTTTGGCTCGATTGTTTGACTTGGCAATTTATTGGTGAGGGTCTTTAAAACAAAGGCGGTGTCGACCGCGACATGATATTTAGGGTTCACATGTGAGTGCATTGTGAAATTCACAGTGAGCTTACAACGATGCGCGAAGTTGCTGCCCACCCCAGATATATCTGCCGAAGCACGGTTGCGTGTCACACCGAGTGTTTGAACGGCATGCTCTGAAATGAGTGTGCATTCAGAGCCTTGATCTAATAGCGCTCGTACTACCATGGACTGACCCGTGCCGTCGTTCTTGAGCGTGACGAGAGCGGTGGCTAAAAGCACCCTGCGAGTGTGCTTCTGTAACGGTTCTGTAAGAAGCTGAGCAGTGTGCGTTAACCTGGATGACGTGGGGTTTTGATGAGTCGTTGTCTGCCTCTGAATGCTTTCAACTTGGAAGGTTCGAGCTGATGGCTTTAAAGCTTTTTGATATTTGCCACCCTCGTGCGATTGAGTGGATTCATTTTGCTGTGGGGGCTTTGACATTGGAAAATGTAGAAGAGTGTGGTGTCTTTGACTACACTGTAGACATTTCTTCGTGCTGGTGCAACGGGAAACTGAATGAGCCCTGCTCAGGCAATTTAAACAAAGTTTTGCTTTGTCCGCGATAGACTTTCTCTCAAAGCAATCTTTGGCGAGGAATTTGGTACAGCGCCGAAGAATGTATGCTTGGCCACACAGAAAGCATGAATTGACGTTTTTCGGTTGACTAGTGGCGTGAAAACTATTACTATTATGTCTGTGTAAAGCCTTTGTAGGTCGACTTTGGCGCTTAGTTGACGAAGTATGGTCAGCCACATTGCTGGTCTTTGACAGTAAGTTATTACCACATGAAATGTTTCTATTTTCAATCACATTGATTGTCACCAGACGCTTATTTAAAAATGCTTCTAACATTTCAAAGGTGGGGATGTTAATATCACTGCCGAGGTGATATTCCCAAGCCTGATGGGTATCCTTTGGCAACTTTGTTGACAAAAGGTACGCAATCCACTGATTGCCCTGTGAAATAGGTACTTTCAAACGACTGAACTCATTTATACAGACATTTGCTACATTCAATAAAGACTTGATGTCGTCTGAGCACTCTATAGTAACTGCAGGTTGGGTGAAGAGCTTGTTCATGTGGTGCATGAATAGTAGACGGGGATTATTATAACGATTTACAATTAAATCCCAGGCAGTTCCATAGTTGGTCTCAGCCATTTGCTGAACATCTACATCGTTTTCTGCTGGCAGTGCCTTCTTTAAAAAGTAAAATTTTTGAATAACACTTAAGTCGGTGTTGGTGTGGATTAGTCGGACAAATGCATCATGAAACGCCGGCCATTCGATGTATTTGCCAGAAAACGATGGCAACGGTAACTTTGGCATTTCTATTGGTGACATTTTGTTTGGCACTTGCAGTTGAGAACCGGCAGATTGTTCTGAAGATGAAGGCGTTTGTTCGTTGTATGCTTCTAAAAGTGCAACCCGGCTATCGAAATAGCGTTCTTCAAACTCCGAAGCTACCCTGTCAGTGTCATGGGCTACAATGGTGGTGTGAGTTTTGTTAAACTCTCCATGTACGGCCTCTATCTTTTCAAGGCGAACCTGGCAGTATACCCTAGTTTTTCTCGT
>NW_023458571.1:3232835-3233973 GCF_013731165.1 Rhagoletis pomonella
AAAATAATAATAATAATAATGATTATTTTGTTTTGCTTTGATGTTCGTTTTCTTTGGGTTTGCGGTTTTATCGGGAGTGTCGGGAAAGGATGTTGGTCCCGTCCCGCCCGACGATATAATAATAATAATAATAGATTGGCGCTTACACATATGTTAGTGTTTGGCCAAGCTTCTCCTCCCTCCCGACGATATACAGATATATAAGTATATCCTACTAATTTAAAAGAAAACCTTATATATGTACATTAGGGCGGGTCGAAAAACTAATGTTTCTCAAATGCCTTGGTAATAGCGAAAATATATTGTATCATGAGTTCAACAACAAGCCTGCAAAATATTAGTCTTTTATTTTAATTGTAAGAGCCCGCGCATCGACCGCCATGTGACCCACAGCTCACTAGTCGAATAAGATCAATTCTTGTTAAAAATTCTGGGTTCAGCAAAAAGGTTTGGTGGATACTATTAGATAATGAATCCGTTAACGCAAAAGATAAAGTCAAATATAATTTCTCGCAGCTCTTTAACTTATCGTTAATCACAAATTTATCTTTTTTCAATAAAATTTTAATTGTTCTCTTGATGATTTCACTGGCCTGTCAAGAGATGTAAAGAACAGCGTTAATATTGCTGGCGTGCATTTAGGTCGCTGGTTCCAAATTATTCTTTTTTTTTTAATATTAGCTATAGTTTGCGAATTTTTGCAAATTTAGGAACAATTTCGGTAGCTGTAATAGAAAAGCCATTATTTTCCATCGTGGAACAATTTTGTTTATGCAAATGGGTATGGCAACACTGAAAAGGCACAACTTCTAGAAACAGTAATAAGTTCACTTATGTTTACGCATACAATATAAAAATTTCAAATATAGGAAAATTACAAAAAAAATTGTTCAACAGTTTTTTATTTTAAAATAATTTCTTTATAATCTGAACGATTTTCATCATATTATTATCATAAATCGTAACGGTAAGTCTCGCCTTCAATTTGGTAATTATTACGTACTGATCGAGTAACCTTTACCAAAGTTATATCGAAAAACTTAAGTCAATCTCCAGTTTTTTTCTAAAACAAAATATCTTCAATTGTATAAATAACTTTTAAATAAAAGAACCGGATTACAGAAACGTGTGCCAGGGA
>NW_023458571.1:3234073-3254851 GCF_013731165.1 Rhagoletis pomonella
TTCAAAGTTTTGCGATACATACGACAAATGTTTTATGATTAAAAAAGCATTACATTTGTATGAGAATTTGTCGTATGTGCCACATACGACAAACGTTTTATGATTAAAAAAAAGGTACGTTTGTATGGGAATTCGTCGTATGTGACGCATTTTCAGCACATACAACAAAAGGCATACCCAATCATTAATATTATGTAACATACGACAAAATGAGCACGAAATATCTCAAAAACTAATGGAGATATAAAAAAATGGATTGCAGAAATCGAAAGAGCATGTCCAACTTAGTAAATCTGCATCAAAATCCCAAAATCGTGATTTTGCACATTCGTCATCCGTTTTCTGAGGCGACGATATGTACACTCGCTGTCAGCTCCAAATAATTTGAAACACCTAGCACACTTACCGTTTTCTGATGTCCGTAGTTGACCAGGTATGGATAAGAGTAAGGAAAATGGTAATTGCTGCCGTCTTCCAAACCTTCTACTCTTGCTCTTCTATGCTACGACACCCGCTTTTCTCGGTTTGGGTTTGCTGGGAATCAATGTGCGCCCTTTTGTTCCTTGCTTGGTGTCACTAATTTTACACAATTCCCCTCATGGGCCACCAAATTTATGTGCGGTTCGCAATATTAACAGGGGTTTCCTTTTATTTTTAACTCAATAATTCCAGACTAATTTGCTTTAAACTGTACGATTTTTTACTAGAGAAAATGTCTTAAATTAGCGACACAGGATTTGCATCAGATCTGAGCACACTTAACAATAACTTGTACCGATTTATTTATTGCCTCAACGGTTCTCAAATTGCGGGTGGGTACATACAAAGGCTTTATACCTCTTCCTATATACCTTCATGCTATTGTATATATGTATACATATGGGGTGAGCATGAAGTCACTGGAAATTCAATGCTCGTTGTGGATTTCATCGTGGAGAGAACTTGTTCTCCCGTACTTCTCTTGGCTAGGGTGGTTCGAAACCGTACAGTCATAGAAACTTAAAGATTAACAAATGTTGCGAATCAAGAGTTTTGTGTTAAGATGGCATCGATTTGTTAGTGCATATTCTTACATATTTCGCCTTAAATGCATATATAGGCATATTTTGTCAAAAAAGCATATTTAACTGCATTTTTGAAGTGAAACTTCTTAGGCGGCGGTATCGCAAAAATGGAGAGTGAATTTTTTAAAACTGAAAACGTTTCATGAGTGAGAAGGAAGATATAGGTAGTATAGGGAAGGGGAAAAAAGAAATAAAGCGACGCATGACGGTTACGAGTACCTACATATGTATATATGTATGTTTGAATGCACGTATGTATGTATACATATATATATGTATACATATATATGTATGTATGAACGAACTCATTGCACATTTCAGCGCTGCCGCTACCAAGCAGTATATGTATAAATGATGCAAGTGTGCTTCGCGTAACTACATCCATTCGTACATATGTACATTTGTTTGTATGGATATATTTATGATGAAGCAAACGGGCTTCGATGATGTAATGATGGGCATATGTATGTACGTATGGGCAGCAACCCTGCAAAAAGTGGGACTAGGTTAAGTACTAGTACAGGACCACACTACCTTGTAACCAACACTAGTAACCAAAATGGTCCAAATATATGGAGAAAATATGGTTACATTAACATTGCGATGTCATTGGACCTGACTACCTCTGGTCCGACGCTGCATAACATGGGACCACTTTTGGTCCACCACTGCGTAACATGGGACCACCTAGACAACTACTCCTTTTGAACCATGGCACATTCGGCAACCGAATCATATTGCCGATCGGCCACGAAGAGGTGGTGTTCAACACATATATCAGTTTTTTACGTTTGAAGTGGTCCAGGTCAGCATAACAAGTTACTAGTATGCAACCTGGTCCTTGTGCTCATACTTTAAAACTACGACCCAGTGGACCACCTGGTCCTCAAATTTTTGCAGGGAATGTTTTCATGTATGTACATATGTTTGAATGGTTGTATATATATTTGTATGTATGTACATATGTTTGTGCATATACATATGTTTGTGTACATGTATATATGCACATATGTAGTACAAACAAAAACAAATCTAAGAAGTCCCCTTTCAGACATGCCAAGTCTTGCTTTCAAGTCTGCTTGTTCGTTGGCGAATGAGGTGGGAAGAGAGGGGAAGAGTGCAGATACCTCCGTACCGTCAATTCGTTTCAAGTTTTCTTGATCTCTTTTGATCTTTTCGTTGCTTCCCATTTAAAGATCCAAGGACTTGAATGCAATAAAACTTGACGCGTGTGGAAGCAAAGAGAAAACACAAAAGAGAATGCGATAAAAATTGCTTTCAAGACTGATTGTTAAAAATTATGTGTTTGTTGTACATTTGTTCATGTTTGTCATTGTGCGTGTAATTTTCAAGAGCAGTTTTGTGCTCTTGCTATCTCCTTGTATTAACTCGTCCTTCGTTGGTATACTCTGATGAACATATGTGAGGATGATAGCAAGACCAACTTATATAAGGTAGTGTTACAGGAGCAGTCGAAATTTTCGCCCGATGTTTCTTTAAAAAAGCCATAAACGTAGCGACCGTTGGTTTAACTTGGTGTTGTTTTGCTCTAGATTGCACCGTTTGTGGGCCTGTTGAATGAATTTATGTCTTGGTTGTATGAAAGATCAAAAAATTTGGATTTTCTGGCAAGTTGTACAACTTATCGCTACATTAATGGCCATGTTGTAGAAACTTATTTAATTTGCGTTTATCTTGTGCACTAAATAACCGAAAATGGATAACTCAGCCGAAATAGGTTCGTGCTTTCGTTGAATTTATAAATGTAAGCCGAAACTATGAAATTGGAAAAATGAGATTTTACAATGAGAGTGCTCGCAAAATTGCAATGTTTGTGGGCAAAACGTTAAACTTAATTGCGGATTGATTTAAACCAACGTTTTGGCTTGCATTATGTCATAAGGATGATTTTGTTGTAATTCATTCTGTCATTTACTACCACTATGCGTAGGCCAATTCATGAAATCATTTCATGCATTTGAGTAGAAATTGAATGAATGAATACCATTTCATGATTTCAATTAACGCGAAATAGAGCTTATGAACTTAAATTTTACTCAGATGAAATGATTTCGTGAATTGGAGTACGCATACATTTGATACTAATGCTTTTAATTTACAAGGTAATTTTATGTTTTTATACTCTTGCTACCACATGAATATATGAATTCGTGATAAGAATATCTGAATTCGCCTTGGAAGATAGAAAACGAGTAAGAATAAATGCCGAACAAAGGAATTTGTCTTCTTTCAACTTAATAAATGCATTTCGCAAACAAGAGTGCGTACGTTACTTAGTGCCTTGGTAATGGCGAATTCGTAAGGATTGCATTATAAACACTTTCATTTATTTGTTAAACATACAATTACTTCCATTACAACCCGGTCCTATGGATGCTAGAAGCGCGAATTCATGTAAGGTGGTATTACCGGAAAATGAATAAATAAATTATATGTATATCAGAAAATTAATAAGACGAAATGAAATTATTGTTTAGTTTCTAACCAAACCTATGTATGTAACTCAATCGCCTAATGGTTTGCCGAACCGTAAACATATGTATGTTTACACATCCAATTTCGTGAGTAGGTACCTGGTACTCACACCTTTTTAAGAAGTTTCACTTCTATCATGTGTACGATGATACACACGCATTTTTTTTTTTAAATGCCGTTTGTCTAAAACGGACGAATCGCTCCACAATTGCAAGAGCATTTAATGATGCCATGCAATTAATGGGTACTGATTTCGAGGAAAATTATTTTAATATCAATCGCGCAGCGCCATATTTCGAGCCCCAACCGCCAAAAAACGTAAGCGACATTTTTTTCAAAATTTTCTTTTTGATGCTTAATAACATCTAGATGCTCTACGAGCATTTCTGCATCAAAAAGAAAATTTTTGAAAAATACGTCGCTTACGTTTTTTTTTGGCGGTTAGGGCTCGATATGGTATAATCAGCAAAGGCGCTGAAGGTATTTTACCCAAAGTTACTGCACGTTACTTGTTTGGCAGGCAATGCACCGAGTGGCCGAAGATGTAAGTGCGAGCTTCAGTGATGTTGACGATTTAATATCGAATGGAAAAAAATATTTTTAAAATCTGCTTTGCGCGTTGAAGCTTTTAAGACCATGTTTCCCAATATCGCTCTTCCGCCACAGCCAATATTAGCGAGATGGGAAACCTGTGGTGCTATTCTGTAACCAGTTAACGACAAATTTCGGATCGATATTGCAACTTTGCGACAAGTTTTTCGAGTTTCCTATTCTATAAAAATTTTGTAACGATTTCTATCGCAAAGTTTGAAATTTTCTTTTCGATAATTACACTGCCCAACAAAATTCGGAAGCTGAAACCTTCATCTAAGAGAACAGAACACAGGCTAGCAAAATTTATGTTGACTAAAATATTATTTATTTATTTATTTATTATTATTAGTATCAACAAACAGGACGCTTACTGACTATATGACAAATATGTACATAGAATAAGGGAAACCCTTATGACAAGTGCCTTATGAGTAAATTCTTAAAAGTAAACTTTGAGTAAGAAAAATCGAAGTTTAAAGATGAAGAATAAGCATTAAATTGGGAGAGAGTCCTCCTTAAAGGAGCATTAATACCATAAACAGTTTTAACAACACCCACAAAAAACAATTAATTACAACGAAGAATACGTGAGGGAACATTAAAACGAATTTTCATAAGGAGGTGCGAGCAATCTATAGAGCCTACAATTATGTCAAAGACAAAGCACATCGATAACAAAGTACCCCTGGACTCTAAGGACATGAGATTTATCAACAAACAACGAGAACGAGAGGACGGAATAGGGTCTACAAATTTCAACGGACGCAAAGCAAAGCGTATAAAAGCCCTCTGAACAGACTCCAATCTGTTCACATGAACTGTATGAAAAGGTCTCCAAACAAATACAGCGTATTCTAACCTTGACCGAACTAAAGACGAATACAACAGTTTGAGAGTATAAAGATCGGAAAATGACGAGCAGTTGCGACGAATAAAGGCCAACATCGCGAATGATTTAGAAACAATAAAGTTTATGTGGGTGGTGAAGGTGAGCTTGGAGTCAAAATAAACACCCAAGTCTTTAAAATCAGTAATTGATTTTAGCGCGACATTCGAAAAACAGTAAGAGGTTGGAACAATACTAATCACTTTTGCAAAAGAGGTATAATGACATTTACCAATATTGAGGGACAAACGATTACGCGCACACCAACAGTACAAATTATCAAGCTCACCCTGGAGAATCAATGAGTCTTCTCTATTTTTAATTTCATAGTATATCTTCAGGTCATCCGCATAAAGAAGAAACTTACACTTTGAGAAACAGGAAGATATATCATTAATAAAGATAACAAATAATAACGGACCTAAGACACTACCCTGGGGAACACCAGAGGAGGAGACAAAAGAATAAGACGATACATTATCCAAACGAACAACACAGCGTCTGTTATATAGATAGGATGTGATCCACTTCAGAAACTCTGAATGAAAGCCCAGGGCTTCAAGTTTAGCTATCAGTATTCGATGAGGCACCCTGTCAAAAGCCTTAGAGAAATCGGTATATATAGCGTCAATTTGGAATCCCTTTTGAAAGGTTTCCAAACAGTCCTCTGTAAAAGCAGCTAAATTGGTTAACGTAGATCTGCCCGGCACGAAACCATGTTGGTTGGGACATAATAAATGTTTAACAGCAAAGTAAATTGTATCTTTTACTATGGACTCAAACAGTTTTGAGACATTGGTAAGCTTAGAAATCGGCTTATAATTCTCAATACAATTTTTGTTACCACTTTTAAGAATTGGCGTAATAAAAGTCAATTTCCAGTCATCGAGGAAAACTCCGGCAGATAGAGACATGTTAAAAATGTGCCTCAAAGGCGCAATTAGTGAAGGACAACTTTTAAATAAAATAACCGAGAGGCCGTCTACATCAGTGTTAGTGGATAGTTTAAGCTGGTTAATGCCATTAGCTACATCCTCGTCCGTCAACTTTAATTTCCCGAAGTTAATGGGAGTATCTAAATTTGACAAAAGATCTTCGGGAATAAAATCATTATCAGAATTACCTGAAATAAAGTTGGAAGAAAAAAATCAGCAAAAAGATTAACAGCTTCGGAGATGGAGTTGGCTGACACCCCGTTAAGCTGGACCGATGCAGGTATATTAGAGCAATTTTTCTTTGATTTAATATAACTCCAGAAGAACTTGGGATTAGATTTAATATTGCTTTCTACACCGCGAATATAATCCTATACAAAGATTTATTGATCCTGTTAAATTCAGCTCTATAAAACACGTAACGCTCACGCAAATTAACATCGTTGGAATGCTTTTGTCTTTTGTAGAACTTATTCTTCTTATTCCTTATACGTTTGAGTTCTTTAGTAAACCATGGACGCTTAGCGGTTTTCGAATTGAGAATTGGGATGTGACCCACACAAATATCACAAAGTTTAGACTTAAACATATCATTGCAACCAGTTACATCCACATTTCCAAAGAGCTGGGACCAATCCAAATCAAACAAATTATTCAATTCAGCAAAATTACAACAAGAGTAGTTAAAAGCAACCGTCTGACTAGCAGTCGGTAATTCAAAATATTGGTAAAATTCAAACTCCAAAACCATAGGGCTATGATGCTGATTTGGAGGGGAGATGTAGCTGGCCGCATGAGAGAGCTTGAAATTTATATTAGAGCTAATAAATATTAAATCTAAAATTCGGTTTAACTCATTAAAAAACCATTGATTTGAAATAATTCAATACATAATAAATTATCAATTAAATATGATTCAGATAAAGTAGTAACATTTGATGGGGTGAGGAAAATATTGTTATCAATAAAGCTCCAGGAAATATTACATAAATTAAAGTCACCTAAAACACAAAGTTGGCTGTTTCCAATTTTCTCGTGGAGTGCCAGTATATTGTCAACATGTGCCTTGTATATGACATCACAGCTGCCCGGCGGAATGTAGGACACACAAATGTACAGCACACCACAGGTGCCATGTAATTTTACACAAAGCTGATCCAACAGGGAGTTGGCATCTAGCAGCGGATAAAAAGAAGCTCGAAGATATTTGCGCGCAGCTATCAGTACACCACCACCCCTACTAACACCAGTTTTAGCAAAATCTCTGTCTTTGCGAAAAACGTCAAAGAGAGCTCGATTAAAGAACTCCGCATCGAAAAAGTTAGCATTCAGCCAGGTTTATGTCAGAACGAAGCAGCCATAATCCAATTGTGAGCTGAGAATGTAGACAGATTCGGATTTTGTCCTGAGTCTCGAAGTATTTTGGTGATAGATACTTATTTTCCGATCACCAGAGGTGGAATGAATTTTTACTTCTTGGGCTGCGGCTGGGCATCTTTTTGAAAAAAATCAAAAGGCCGGACAGCAACGTTGGAGGGCCAAATATCCGATGACAGAATTTTTGAGTAGTCAGATTCTGAAACTCCAAGCTTGAAATTAATGTGCTTAATAGTTTCCAAATCAGAATCCTTTTTGACCAGTTTATAGCATACAATTGTCTTCTTATCGATAGCTGCATATTTAGCCACATAGCCAATGATGTCATCAGTCCTTACAGTAGGCAAAAACGATGATAAGTGCAGCCATTTGCGGCGAACAACAACTCCCAGCTCCGAATTCTCATTTGACCCAAATACACACCGCCTATGTCTCTTATGAGTACGCTTTTTATCCATAGCGGACCACTGTGCATTATTTGCTTGCGCATTGTTAGTTGCGTTTTTCGGTTGTGCGTTGCTCAACCTAGCATTGTTCGCCAAAGCCGCAGCAGCGGCATACGTAGGCACAGCGTTAGCGGGGCCAGCAGTTGGTGAACAGGGAGAAGTACAAGCAGGCGGAAGAGATGAAGCAGAAAACCGATGTTATTACCAGGAGTAGTTGGCGAGCGAGTAAAAGCAACAGCAGCAGAAAAACCGGTATTACTACTAGGAGTAGTTGAAAAACCGGTATTAGTATCAACTACATCAAGAGCGGTATAACCAGTATTTATACCCGGCGCATCAGCAACACAATGCATTTCAGAACTTTTTCGTACTGCCACGGTATTAGAGTCAGCAACAGCATCATTAGATGGCGCAGTGAAAGCGCGCTTTGGCAATTTACCAGGCTGAGCAACAACACTATCACTAGCTTTTGCTTGCGAACGCGTCGTTCTTTTGTTTCCACTAGTAGCAGGAGCCGGCGAAATAGAATTATCATTTGCTGGTTCAATTAATGCGATAAAAATGCTTTTTAATTTTTCCAAATCCGAAATCGCGTTTAAGATTTTATCTTTCAGCCCACAATGGGCCGTACAATTAGTACATAAAGACATTATTGCGAGATAAATGAAAATAAACACAGAGCGATAGAAAACACGACCGAACTATTCTGCAGTCACAGCCGATTCTTTTAAGATTTGTACCGTAGAGCCCGAATCGGATGTTGAAAATTTGTACTTGGCTCTAGTTTTCAAGCAATTTGAGTATAAAGGTGTCTTCCTCATCTTCAGTTCAACTGCTAGAGTCAGTGTCCATCGGTATTTGGTGATTAATCCATGAAACCTCGAGTCGTACTTCAAAAATTGGTATAGGAATTTCTGCAGTATATGGATAAAGGCCGTTAACCCCTCGTTTTTTGGTTTTGAGTATAAAAGGACAGTGTTTAGGCTTTCATATCCTTCCACACAGATAGATATATTGCATCAATTTATTGTTTTACAAAACTCCAAAAATGTTCAAAAACGCGTTTTCGGCACTTTAACTAAGTTGATCGAAAACTAGAGCCTATCTAATATCTTTAGGGTCATTATAACATTGTTTAAATTTTGTTGGCCTGTGTTATAATTGTTGATAGGTTAGCGATGAAAAAAATTCGGTTGTTAACCTTTTCGACAAATGTTTGATTCGAGTTTTTTGCATCCTTACAGACACCCTAATGAATGATACATGCATACATATAAAGTCGATGACCGACGCATTCCTACTACTCGAAGAAGTCAAATAGCGCCAAGGGACGCCGTTTTGCACGTTTAACGGACAATAATATTTCTTAAATGGTCATTTGCACAAACTAGTTATTTGGTCAAATATCTTTACTGTTCTGTGACTGAGTCAAATACACTTATACCCCTTTTAGTTGCTTACTAAAGCGATGCTATTTCGAGATGCCGCGAGTGGTCACTATAATAACGCATTAACTTCCTATTAAACAGCTGCACAAGCACTACATCTCAGTATATCCAGTAAACAAACTTAGCAACTTTTTTCCACCAAATTTGGTCCCCATAAAGGACTAGTGTTGCAAGCAACGCTTTTTCGTCAAAAAGGGTGTTGTGCAGCAATTTTATGTGGTGAAAATTATTTTAGCGCTGTAAAAATGGATAGAAAAATATTGCAGTGCGATTGAACATCTCAGGTTTAGCTGAAATATAAATGTATATATAATGTTGAACAAATATTTGTAATTTAGTATTTAAGTTAATTGTGAAATATACCGAATGCACAAATTAAGTTATGGGAGCTATTTATTCATAGAATTGGAAATAAGGTTGATGATATACTCTAAATAAATTGTGAGTCTGCGAAAATATCTTTTCAGCATATGAATATACTTCTTAACATTTTCCCGAAATTTTACATACAGGCTCGAAATTATGCCAGTAACATTCAAATATCGTCGCTTGGATGGAAAATTTCCGTAAGCGTTATTTTGACAGTTTTTAGTTAAAGATGCAGTTATATATTTTAAAATCGGATATTTCGTTTTTTTAACATTTTTTTGGATATCTTCTTTAGTTTCCGAGTAATTGACTAAAGTCATTTGGTACAAATTACGTTAGTAATGCTGTCGTACTAAACTAATCAAGATAGCGTCATCTGTTTTTAAATATCTGCTTTAATTTCCGACATATTCAGCGTCATCATGAGTTTCATTTTCTCGAACCGAGCTACCTTTTCACTTTTCGTTTCCGTGTATTCACTACGGGTGGGTGAAAGAAAACATATCTGCCGATTTTTTTTTTTGTTTGGGCGAGACTCACGATTAGGCTGATTAGTGTAAAGTATCGTTACTTTATAAAAAATATTATCACATTTGGCGTATACGAAAAAAATTTTATTAAACTCATAAATGGTTGACAGTAAACTAAAAAATAAGATAATTAAGAATTTCGTGAACTAGTACATAGCATTCTTCAACACTTTGGAGAAAATATGTAGTCGAGTTTCTGAGAAACCTGCCGAAAGTAACATGCAACGATCTTTTATCTAGCCGACGATATAACATTTAGCTAAAATATGCATCTAAATAAATTATGTCATTATTTTCGCAGTTGAAGTATATGCCAGGCGAGTAACAGGTAAATACATACATATGTAAGTATATCTAAATTACCACGTTGAGCTTGTATAATACTAGGTTTGTATAGTAACCAATAGTCAGTACTAACTTGTACTGGAACCTGCAAATTTTTAATGGAAAAGTGTATGATAACCCAAAAAATTTGCAAGAGAGCACTGAATCGAGAGCATAATAACACGGGAGAGCTGCAAATTCTTGCTAGTGAAATTTTTACTAGCAGAAATTAGCTAGCAGAAGAAGAAGAAGAATAAATGTCAAAAGCCGCCATTTGTTGATTTGGTTTAGCACAAACAAAAGTAAAATGAGTGGAAATCAAAATATTAATTATGTACTAGACTGTGTAAGTGCTTGTGTGGAAAGCAAACAGTTTAAAACTGATTTATAAATAGTAAAATGTTTACAGCAGAATATCAAAAGGGTGCAACAACTATTCATTTGCAAGTTTTTACTAGTTTTGCGTTCAGTAACTTTTTCTGCTAGTTTTCTCTTCTTGTAAATTTTACGCTCTATTTTGCTTTTACGCTTTGGCTGCAATGTTTTACTGGAGAAGTTACTATACAAACCTAATCTCTCTCTAATGCCTTAATTCTATATACGTCAGAAGCAATGCCCGACACGGTTATGTCTTTATTTAATAACGGCTCTATGACAAAACATTCAAGAATTATATTCTTAGATTTTTATTTACTTCATTTCATACATTAATATTGACCTGATTTTTTTTTTAAATAAATACCAGGAATAAATATTTAATAAAAAACTATTTCACTTAAGCTTAACCAACTTTTAGTTGCTCGGAGCTAATTTTGGAACGCTTCATGAATATTTTCATAGACGGTAAATGCAATCCTGGGTGCATCGTTAATGAGCTGAAAAACCAAAACAAATTAACTGCCCGTCTCCACAGGATAAAGTTTATATCTTGACTTATATGTCAGAATATAATTTGCCAATGGAGACCGCTCATTGCTCTTCGAGAGCAATATATATCAGAGCTTATATCTTGCCATCTATTGCCGGAAATTTGGTAGTTTGACAGCTACATTTTCATTTGCACGAAAACTTCGTGGCTGCAACATCATTACTATTTTAATATAAAGGCAAAAATTGAGCTGATTCCTGTTAAAATATTTGTAATTATGTATTTGGATGTAAAATAGCCTATTTTCTAAATTTTTTAAGCGATTAAATCCGGCAAAAATACGTTTTCGAAGCTATCTTACAAATGCTTATATCAAGATATAAAAAGCCCACACAAATATTGCCACTGATATAAATTATATCTAGCGACCAAAATGACAGCTGGGCAGCAATAAATTTTATCCTGTGGAGACGGCCAGTAACCGCCCTATTCCCACACCACTGACAAAAGTCAGCGGCTGACTATTGCCTTTACTACTGGGCCTAATATTTGGCCGCAAATTTATTTTGAGCTGTCGTATGACAATTGTCAGTTTTATTGTTATCACCTACTGAGTAGGTGAAAACGGCGAAACAATGTTTATATTGTGTTTTAGGCGCAGTAATTGTGGCAATAGCCATATGATGAATTTTGTCAGTGTTGAGGGAATAGGGCGGTAAATTTGTGGAATGGAGCCTTTACAAACGGCAATGGAATTCCGACATTATTCAAGGAATCGTGAATATAAGCTGCGTTCCATTTGGCATATTTGCGGGTTAAACCTTCAGAAAGTTACAAAAAAAAAAAAAACATTTTCCTTATATTTTTTTTTTTGTGAAATAAAAATACTCCACCTTGGACACCAAAAATTTCTTTAAACCATCTTGCGCATGCAGTTTGTTGATCTTATCTTCACGGTTACCGAAATCACCAACGTAGTGATTAGCCCTCTTTCGCCAGCCACCGGTTGGTGTTGAGCTTGAATGGCCACAGGTAGTTGGATGCTTTCTTGAACTGGGATCCAACAGTGAATATTTCGTGCGCTAAATAATCAACGCACTTAATATCGTGCGCTTTGTGCAATTTGCGTTCGATCACAAAGTTGTCAGAGATTGGGCCACGTTGATGGTTGTGCTTGACAATTCCACGTTTGTAGATCAATTCACGAACTGATTTAAGATTTGGATAACCCCATGTGATATAGGATTCGGCAATGCGTAGCATATTAATGGCTAAATTTGATGAACAAACCGTGGTTAATGTGGCGAAAACGGAACAAACTGTCGCTCTTTTGGTGCAACTTTGTTGATACCGCGGATACAGATCACAAAAGCCAATTTGTCTTCCGCAGGCACGTAGAATGAGCCGCGTTTCTTTGCCAGGCGGCGCAACTTATTCTCACGGCATCCACCACGGAGATATTTTGCTTGATATTTCTCAGATGCATCAAGTTTCCACGTTTGCGGAGTGCAATCACAGTAGAGCGCTTTAGTTTACGCTTGATCAGGGTAGCACGTTTGCTGACCTGCTTCTTGCTGAACTTCAGCTACGACTTGGGGACAGCAGGCGGCTTCCTGGAAGGTTGTTTGCCCTTTGCTTCGGGCTTCCTACCGGCCGTGGAGGCAGTCATCTTAACTTGTAACTTAGCACGTTGAGAAGGCGAAAAAAAGTTCGCCAAATGTGTGGAGCACCTCTTAACTAACGCCACTCGATTAATAACAATTCTATTAAACACAATTTCATTTAATTAATTACTTTTTTAATACATAGATATGCTGCAACCAGGCACTTACTTTCCCAAATTCTATCTTGCCTGCGCTGCTACTTCGTACTAATCACTTCATTTTCCAACTGCGCCTTCTTTTTTGCCTCAACATATCCTAAAAAGACATACAATTTACATTAAACAATAGAAATCGAAAAAATTAGCACAAAAAATACTCACTTCGTTTTGTTTTGTTGTCAAATTTCTGAGAAATGTGAATTCACCACGATGCAATACAGAAAGAAGACGGACCAGGGATGTAATTTTAAGTAAACCTATTATTCAGTGGAAATGCGCAGAGCGTCCCGAGTGTCAAAATTAATTTGCATCAAATATAACATTAAATGGTGGTTCTTATCCATTTTTCATATTATTAATCAGAGTATATACATTATATGGTATTTCTTTCAAAAATTAATGCACTATACGCATATTTTTTTTTAATATCTCTTAAGTTTCTTGCATTGGTGCTGCAACCATGCGTGTAAGAAATTGTATGCTACCTGAAATTTCACCTCTGGAAACTTTATCCCCATAAAGGACTTCACCACAGTTTTTTTACTGGATATACTGAGCACTACATAAATGGATTGCACACCAGCAGCTCTCATTTCAAGCACTGTATCTTCCCTTCACACGCATAACAAATCAACTGTTACACTGGCGAAAGGTTTTGTGATTCGAACGATTGCTGCCCAACAGGCAAAAGAACAACAGAATAAAACTGAAGTAGAACCAAACTGAAGTAGAGCTTGCTTTGTATGAGTACATACCCAAATGTAGATAAGTACATGTGTGACCGCGCACTTCCTATGCTGAAGTGTTTTACAAAAACAAAAGTTCAGAAGTGCTTATTAGGGATGTTGCGAATGTGGAATTTTAGGCATCCGCGGATGCGAATGCGGATGCGGATGTTTAAAAGCTAACATCCGCGGATGCGAATGCGAATGCGGATGTCAAATATTTTTAAGAAATAATTTTGGTGAGTACATTAGGGTATTTAGGTAAATAAGAAATGGAAAAGTTATTAATATTTAATAATGTTTTTTTTTTTATTTAGTAGAAGGAGTAATTTTGCTGCCTTTTCGGGTTACAGCCGGTTTCCTAACGGGTCGTAAATCAAACCTGCGCCACTAAATAACTGAGGCGACAGACTTGAAAAACTTGAAACTTGACAAAATTGTAAATTCTTTTCGATTGACGCTGCACCAGTTGAGAGGACTTTCAGTTATATTTCTTTTTTTATTGCGGTGCAACCATTCCTTTTTGGGAATTGCATCAAGGCTGCAAAGGTCGGATGTATCCTCCTGACTCTCATCTTCACAATCTAGCGTCACCTAGCAAGATCGCTGTTTAAACGCCGTTATGTTCCAATTTGGAGCACCAATTCGTTTGGTTGTTTCAGAATTTGGAGAACGTTTTTCGATTTAAGTTTTTGTAATTCATTTTTAATCCTTTCTTCTGTGACTGGTTTGAAAAATGTGCGCTTATAGCGAGGTTGTGAATATGTGGATATGCTATTTGCTACTACTATTTCCTAGGAATGAAAATTTCGAAAAAAATCTGTTTTGAAAGTCGTGGCTGCCAGCAGAATTAGTTTAAAATCTTGTTTAAAATCGTGTTTTTGAATTATGGAATCACGGACGATAAAGGTCTAAGATTTGCTTAGTTCCCGAGTGACTTCTTGGAAAGGTTCGCCTATAATGAATACCTTGTAATTAGTGTCTCTTATTAGTTAGATGAGCTCGGCTTTTCCTTGTTGCAGGCAGTCACAATTAATTACTCACCGCTGTCCGTACCAAAAGCCCTCAAATCCATTTTGTTGTTCCATTCCATGCGCTCAATGTGTTTTGATATATCTTTTGAGGCGAATGAACGCAAATTTTCAACATACATATGTATCAGGGACCTTATTAAACAGTTACAACAGCTAAACTTGGCCAGATATTTTTAAGTCGAAAATAAAAGTCCTAAATTTAACAAGTGTGGTATCAGCTGAAAGAGGACTAAAATAGCTTTAAAACTGAAATATTTAAACGAGGAAAGCCAGCAGAAAGCCAGCTATTGAACAATATTTAAATTAAAAATGTTTTTTAACTACCATCGAACAAACCTTGGGTCAGGTATATGTATTTCTTTTGTATTATATTATTAAAAAAAATATAAATAGAAGTGGTAGCCTTCGATCGTTATTTCTGTTTAAAAGCTATTTGGGTCCTCTTTTATTTGGTACCAAATTTGTTTAATTTGGATAAGCGGTTTGTTTACTATCCGGAAAGACTTTTATTTCGAACTTAAAAAATATCTGGCCTAGTTTAGCGGATATTTAGTTAGTTACGGCTTTATGTTTTTCAGCGACGATGTTAGTTAAGCCCTTTCCCTACTATACTAACGATATATTACCTGCCAAGTCCAACTCCTCAATATATATATAATTCACCTTGAATTAATTCTTATTTAATTTGAGAACTTGGCTGTCGACTTATTTACATATAATTTGATCTTTATTTCGATGCGTGCTAATTTTGACAATTTACACAAAATTAAAATAAATGTTTTTCTTTTCGAGCTGAAAGACTAATAAAAGGAAACGAGTTTAAGAATAATAAGTTTTATGAGAAAAAAATAATTGAACTTTTTTAGGAAAAATTAGAAAAATACTAGCGATGCATCCAGTTTTTTCAACAGACCTTTGACAAATAATATTCGATAGTTAAATAATTCTTACGTAATTAAAGGTAATCTTTTAATGCGCAAATAGTCGACTCTCGTTATAGTCAGCCGTTGAACATAAATTACGAAAGAAGGTCGACATAGGGGACAGTCTTAACGTAGCATCTCCACAGGCAAAAAAATTTTAGCTAACATTTTTTGTTTGCCAAATATACGTTTTATCACCGCACTTGCACAATATTCGCATTCCGCATTGATTATTGCGAATGCGAATGTTCAAATTTATGCGGAACTTCCGCGGTTGCGAATGCGAATATTCGCAACAACCCTGGTGCTACCTAAACGAAGTGTGATATGTTTCCTTTTTTGTCTTGTTTTTGGCTAAGCATCTGTGAGTTTGCCTGCTCTTACATAGACTCTTATGTATTTACGTAAAAAACTATACAGTTTCAAAATATGCGTTTTTATTAATTAATTTATTAATTTGTTATATTTCTTTTCTTATTTTGGAAATGTTACACATTACGAACACCCCTAATGAGAGAAGGATCAACTTTAAAACGGACACAGACAATTGCGCACATGTGTATCGCAATTTGGTGTTAAATCGGCAACAACAATCCTCAACGTAGGTGTTCCGTTCCGCCTTCCATAATCAACATTCGTTGCGTTTCCCCAACATACCTTCATAGAATAACAATAAAATGCTTTGCTTTTACATGTACATATGTTTGTACATATATATATTGTCTTACTGCTCAATGTTCCGTGTATTGTTGTTTGTATGTTTTTTGTTTACAATTACGGTATTTTTAATTGTCTACTTCTTATGTTTATATTCATTTGCCTAAAATTTCACTTGTTTAACTTTTATTTCTTTACGCCTAATTAGCCCACCAGGCACAATCAAGAGTGTAAGTTGTGTTTAATGTATGCTTGTAATAATTTAAAGTTAATAATAAGTTATCGCGTTTGTATATTTAAAGTCCTGAAGATTTATTTATTTATTCATAAGTTGTACAAGTTAAGACTAACACATCCAAATATTCTAATCTTTTTTTAATATTAGCTATAGTTTGCGAATTTTTGCAAATTTAGGAACAATTTCGGTAGCTCTAATAGAAAAGCCATTATTTTCCATCGTGGAAAAATTTTGTTTATGCAAATTGGCATGGAAACACTGAAAAGGCACAACTTCTAGAAACAGTAATTAGTTCACTTATGTTTACGCATACAATATAAAAATTTCAAATATAGGAAAATTATAAAAAATTTAGTTCAACAGTTTTTTTATTTTAAAATAATTCGTTTATAATCTGAACGATTTTCATCATATTATTATCTTAAATTAGTAACGGTAAGTCTCGCCTTCAATTTGGTAATTATTACGTACTGATCGAGTAACCTTTACCAAAGTTATATCGAGAAACTTAAGTGAATCTCCGGTATTTTTCTAAAAAAAAAATCTCTTCAATTGTATAGATAACTTTTAAATAAAAGAACCGGATTACAGAAACGTGTGCCAGGGAGTGACTTTTTTCGTTCAAGCCGAATGCAAAGCAATATTGTCCAATTGGGGAGTCCTCAGGATTTCCCAGGATATGTTAAGGACTGTTGTATTTACCTACAGTCACTTTTTCACATAATGGAATTAACTAAAATATTTATTGCACGTCCCCTACTTTCATATAACGGCAAATTTAGAAACCGCAAAAAATGTGCTTCTTTGGTGACTAATGAACCATTCCGCTCCGATTTTCAAGACTGCATAAATGGACTTAAAATGAGAATTTCTTACCCTAATTGTATTTTGTTAATGTATGTAAATACTATTGAAACTACGCTTGAAACTACTATTGTTGACCAAATCGGCGTGACCAAGTCCATGGTCCTTTTAAGATTATATAAACATCCGAAAACTTTAAAACGTTTGACATAATCTCGTCCGCCTTTTTCGTGTTTTTCACTTGGTTGCTGAAGTAGTGAAGAATTGAAAATTCATAAGGGAAAATTATAGTTTTTGTAAGTTTTATCTTAATATCTTAAAAACTTGTAAACTTATTGAAAGAAAAATTTTTCAACATATATCGTGTATATAAATTTAAAAATCACCGCAATTTAAATATTTTAGAGTTTTGAGTTTCTTGAAGTTTCCCCTTTTTAATAACTTGAGTGGAATTTCAAAATTTTCTAAACTTTCAAAACATTGTGAATTGAGAAATTTTAGTAAATCACAATAATTCAATATAATGAATACTAGATTTCTAGAAATTTTTTATTTTTCAAAAATTTTGAGAATTGTAGTTCTAACAAATTTGTTCTAAGTAAAAGTGTCGAATATACAAATTTGATCAGACGAAATTAAAAGTTTTCGAATGTTGAAAATATTCTCATAATTCGTCGTTTTTGAAAGTTTAAAAAATTTTCGTAATTCTTGAAGATTCAAAAAATTTTTGGACGTTGATGTTTTCAAAATTTTCAAAAATTTTAAAATTATCAAACTTTGTTATATCAATACAAAATTTTGGAAAAGTCCCGAATAGTGGAAAAATTTTGGAATTTTTCAAAAATGTTAATATCTTTTAGAATTCTAAGAATTTTCTATTTTTACACACAAGTACAGTAATAATTTTTCGACAATTTGTGATGTTTCACATTTTTACATTTTAGGCTGGATTTTAGGATAAATAAAATTCTCAAAATTTTGGAAAATATAAAAACTTCTAAAATCTCAATAATTTTGTACATTTCAAAATATTTTCATTTTACCAAAATTTCTAGAATCTCCCGGATTTAGATAGTTTTTGAAATCCTAGAAATAAGAAATCTCAAGAAATTGAATAATATTAATTTTCGTTGTTTTCTGAACCTGTGAAAATATTCAAACTTGTTGTGACTTTCAACTGTGTAAAATAATACAAATTCGAATTTCCCCAATTTCCCCTACCTGGGTTCGCCTCTGTAAATATCGATAGTTTTATGGGCATTTCGCTGGGTCGTTACGTACCAGTTGCGATAATATGACAGAGCTTAAATTATTTAAAAAGAAGGCTTACGTTTTTTTGTCGAGTGTTGTTAGTTATCTCGAAAATATCTTTCAGCTTAATAACAGTAAATTTGAATATTCGAATGGCTTTTGCCTATAACTTAAGCTGCCTTTAGATAAGGCGATTTTTTGGAAGGCGCTAATCGCCTGAAAAAGTTGACCTTCTGTCTACTTTGAGGCAAGCGATTTTTGAATCACCATTTACACGAGAGATTTTTCTTGAGAAATGTTGAATCGCCTAAAAAATCGCCTCGTGTAAATTCAGCTTCAAAATTCTTTCTTCTCAATTTACTCAATTTACATAGCGTTAAATATAATTTTTAGCACATTCTTAGACTTTCCATAAGGAAATACAGAGGAAATCCTTAAAAAGTGGTACTTTTACACAGTTTTAAAAAAATATTAAATTTAGTTTTTTTCAATACCACACTCAAACGAATCAACTGAGGGGATCTTAAGTATAAGGTTTGCTTCCTTGCGCAAAGAGAGAAACCGGCTTCTAATTAAAATTTTTGAAGCTGAACTTCAAATTAAAAGTAACTTTAAAATTAAATGTATAGAATTCTTTGACTATTTAAACCCTGAAAATGGAAATGATCACATTATTGCTATTCAAAAATGTCATAAATATAAAATAATTTATTGGCTCCTTTGTACAATAGGGTGGTCCAAAAACAGTGAATTCGGAATTGTAATGCTCTCACCCTCTAGGATTGTTCTATATCCAAAAAAAACTTTTCGTAGAAATGATATATGATTCTTAAAAATCAATATTTTTCGCTGGAAAAACTCTAGTTGTCTTCAGGAGACTTTCAATAATTGTTTATTTATTGTTTAACGGACCTATAAATTATAGTTGCGATGAAAAAATTGCTAAATAAACAATTGGGTATTATTATTGGGTATCTCCTGCAGATAAACAGAGTTTTCCGATATAAAAATATTGATTTTTAAGGATTGTGTACAATTTCTGCGAAAAGTTGTTTTCTCCCATATAAAATACATGGAAAACTTTGGGCGCTTTGAGCGACCTCTAAATATTTTTGGATTTCAAAATAAAACAAACAGGGGTATACTTTTTTCGGTATAGAACAATCCTAAGGAGTAAGAGCATACAAATTCCGACTACTTTTTCACATGCATTTTTGGACCACCTAGTGTGCATTAATGTGTACACTCATGTTAAAATGAATAAAATTTTTATTTTTTATGAACTATTATTATTAATTATATACCAAAAATACCAAAATATTGTGTACTGAAAAGTACTGATTTTTTTAGCACGGAAAAGTCTAACGTACTGATTTCCCGCATAAAAAATCTGGCAACCCTACCCCAACACCATGTTGGCAGCTTCCTTCAGCGAAAAACCCCAAAACTGCCATCAATCTACCAATGATGATTTTACACTTCGCCCAAGCTCTTCCTCCATAATTATTAAAACGCTTTTAAATGCGACATTGTTGATGCGGAAATTTTTCACAATCTAAATGGATCAGAACTACTAGCAATCTCCTTTGTATATTAATGCAACTGTTAGCTGCAGCATGTTCTTCCTCCTGAGATAAAAGTGATCCGGCCACTGATTCCATTGTATTCTACTTAATTAAGGAAAATTCTTTTCAAATTACGACTAAGCAAAATTTTTTAATTTCACTGTTCACTTGCGATTATATTTATTTTGATTTGTTTCTGTCAAAGCAGCTAATTAAGAACTTCGAATTTCGCGCTTTTAGCTGGCAGTGCCGTTGATAGTTACTATCGGATTACAGCATACCTATATTCGATTTTCCGGAACGGAACTACGATTTCGTAACTACAAAGATTCGGATTACAGCATACGGGTACAACGAAATTTATTGAATAATTCCACATAAAATTGTATACGTAAATGACTCACTATGTAAACTATTGGAAT
>NW_023458571.1:3254951-3257577 GCF_013731165.1 Rhagoletis pomonella
ACATAAAATTGTATACGTAAATGACTCACTATGTAAACTATTGGAATGGAACTTTTTTCATTGCCTTTATTGTGCAAAAGAGAATTACTATTTGAGCACTCGGAGCGCTGCCACTAAAATTAGCAACTACAGAAAAAACTATTTCTATTTATTTTGCTTCTGTTTACGCGAAAAACAATGCAGGTAGTAATTTTCATAGAATTTCTTCAAGAATCTGTGCATTTTATACTTTGGTTTTATAATTCCACGAATTTCATGTGTTAGCAAGAACAAGGGATATGGCTCAAGAAGGCTTATAGCCCTGACAGACGATGCCGTGCAATAAACCCATAGGAAATAACGCCATATGGATTTATTTCACTTTAAATTGAGAAATAAAGCCATATTTTTGCGTATGGCCTTATTTCTCACTGTGAAAGTGAAATAAAGCCATTATGGCGTTATTGCACCTTTGACAATTTTTTGTGTAATGTTTACTTAGTGCATAGCTGGTGTGCATATAAACATAAAGTAACTCGGTAATTCTCCAGTTGAAGTTACAAAAACGTCCAAAACTGTAAGGAGGGGTACCCATCGGCCCATTTTTATACCTGTAAAGGTTATTAAAAAAAAACTTTTTTGAAATGTTGCTCTCTTTATGAGTAATTGCACGTTCAAAAATGAACTAAATCGCCATTATTCTCTTTTGAAACACTAGTAAAATATATTATTTGAACAACTTTTTCAAAAAGTACATAAATTTTACAACAAAAGATTGTTTATTTTGTTATTAAAAAACAAGTAAACAATGTTCCCGAACTGAAACGAGAAACTGCAAAATGGCGTAAAGTGTTGCCACTTTATTTATATTTCGTAATAATTCAGTTTTCCTTATATGCCGCCTGCAATGTTGAGTAGTTTTCGGGTTTTTCATTAGCAATTTATACACACTTTAATTTTATATAAGTATATCGTACAGATTTAAAAGAAAATCTCATAGATATATACATATGTATGTATATATATTAATTTGTATAGATATACGTATGTACTTATGTATATGAAATTTTCTTTTAAATCGGTAAGATGCATATTAACTTGATGTATGTATAAAGTTGTTAATGAGAAAAACGAAAAGTACTCAACCTCATATATGTACATATAACGTCGTTTAAACTACAAAACCGCGTATCGTCGTTCTACCAAAGCGCGTAACTGACATGTTTTGCCAAAAATTGGATTTGCTCACCGAAGCTTTTGGCTCAAGCCTTATCCATTCGGGCTGAAATGTACTAGCCAGGAATGCGATTGCTTTTAGACATGGGCACGGGACTAAATATTAATTCCCGATCCCGCCCATCCCGAAATTCGATTTTTAAGTCCCGAACCCGCCCATCCCGACGTTTTTCAGAATAGTTCCGCGGGTCCCCTGGGTCCAGATATTTATCTCTAAAGCAGGCTACAAACGGACAACAAATTGAAACGATCGGTTGATATTTCAACGTGTGTGGCGTGGTTCGCAAACCGATCGAAGGTTGACAAAAATGTTCATGTCTTTCAAATTAATTTAAAATAATAATAATAATAATGATTATTTTGTTTTGCTTTGATGTTCGATTTCGTTGGGTTTGCGGTTTTATCGGGAGTGTCGGGAAAGGATTTTGGTCCCGTTCCGCCCGACGATATACAGATATATAAATATATCCTACTAATTTAAAAGAAAACCTTATATATGTACATTAGGGCGGGTCGAAAAACTATTTTTTCTCAAATGCCTTGGTAATAGCGAAAATATATTGTATCATGAGTTCAACAACAAGCCTGCAAAATATTAGTCTTTTATTTTAATTGTAAGAGCCCGCGCATCGACCGCCATGTGACCCACAGCTCACTAGTCGAATAAGATCAATTCTTGTTAAAAATTCTGGGTTCAGCAAAAAGGTTTGGTGCATACTATTAGATAATGAATCCGTTAACGCAAAAGATAAAGTCAAATATATTTTCTCGCAGCTCTTTAACTTATCGTTAATCTCAAATTTATCTATTTTCAATAAAATTTTAATTGTTCTCTTGATGATTTCACTGGCCTGTCAAGAGATGTAAAGAACCCCAAAACTGCCATCAATCTACCGATGATGATTTTACACTTCGCCCTAGCTCTTCCTCCATAATTATTAAAACGCTTTTAAATGCAACATTGTTGATGCGGAAATTTTTCACAATCTAAATGGATCAGAACTACTAGCAATCTCCTTTGTATATTAATGCAACTGTTAACTGCAGCATGTTCTTCCTCCTGAGACAAAAGTGATCCGGCCACTGATTCC
Organism: Rhagoletis pomonella; assembly: GCF_013731165.1. Taxonomy (NCBI): domain Eukaryota; kingdom Metazoa; phylum Arthropoda; class Insecta; order Diptera; family Tephritidae; genus Rhagoletis; species Rhagoletis pomonella. The sequence goes on from NW_023458571.1 coordinate 3,257,258, forward strand.
ATTGTATTCTACTTAATTAAGGAAAATTCTTTTCAAATTACGACTAAACAAAATTTTTTAATTTCACTGTTCACTTGCGATTATATTTATTTTGATTTGTTTCTGTCAAAGCAGCTAATTAAGAACTTCGAATTTCGCGCTTTTAGCTGGCAGTGCCGTTGATAGTTACGATCGGATTACAGCATACCTATATTCGATTTTCCGGAACGGAACTACGACTACGAAGATTCGGATTACAGCATACGGGTACAACGAAATTTATTGAATAATTCTACATAAAATTGTATACGTAAATGACTCACTATGTAAACTATTGGAAT
>NW_023458571.1:3257677-3259554 GCF_013731165.1 Rhagoletis pomonella
TTTTTTTCGGGGAACTGGGTATGTTATTTTTATATCTTAAATTAACCAAATCAGACGGATATGTTAATTTTTAACCATTTGACCCTTTTTGCAGCGACATTTTTTCAATTTGAATAGCAATATCTCCACAACAAGAGTTTTCCCAGATATAAGCTAGATACCAGATGAAAGCTAAGGATTCGCGCTAGACCTGCGGAAACATAGAATAAAATCGACTGACCAGTTTTTGAGAAAATGCCCGAAATCTCTATTTTCAGCAGCCCGATTTTTAGTTTTCAGGCGATAACGTTATGGCGTATCTAAATTTTATAAACACAAAAGACAGCGTTAGATAGCTGGTTTGAATACCCTTCTACTGATATCCACACCAATGACATGGACTGAGAAGTGCGGCCTCAGTGGTAGTTTAAAAAATTGCCTTTTTACGAATTTCAGGCAGCAGCCACGCCCACACAGGCATACGAATCAAAACATCCTGGAACAAAACCATCTTAGTTTTTCGTGTACTTTATTTCCTGAAAGTTTCAAAAAAATTAAATGATGGTACGTACAGACGCCACATACATACCAAAGCATCTCGTAGTGGAGACACGAGCCAAAACACATTTACCTCTATATCTGTCCAACTAGTGGCCGGAACTTAATATATAAGGTATCGTTTGAATGGTATTGGCCTATAGAATAACACTAAATATGTTGGGTGTATCCACATGGCCCCTTAAAAAGGCAAAAGCAAAAAAACGTTTTTTGTTTCGCAACAGTTTAGCCTAATTTTTAAGAATCCGGTTAATCGTTTACGAAGCTTGAATATATTTTATGGACACACTCTGCAGGACCTTTCCAACGATATATCAAACATGTCGATTGGACGTCTGGATAAAAACTTCCAAATCTCGTGTATATATAAGCGAGTCATGCTACTGTTGCTGCTTTCGTCAATCGCGCGCACTGCCGTGCGCTGTGATAACATACCCAGTTCCCCTAAAGAAATCGCCCATTCCCCGATTGCCACTTAAACCGAAATTCCCTGCAAATCGGGGAATTCCCCCCGAGTTGACAAGTTGAAGGATGCAGCTGTGCTAATCCCTTCGTACATGCCTTGAAAACCACAATTTGTGTGTATTTTAGAGTTTTTTTCAGTCACATGCCGAAATTGTAACATTCTTCCGTATTTTAATTGCAGGTATGTACACAGCAGGGTTGTTGCGAATATTCGCATTCGCAACCGCGGAAGTTCCGCATAAATTTGAACATTCGCATTCGCTTTCGCATTCGCAATAATCAATGCGGAGCTTTTGCGAATGCGAATATTATGCAAGTGCACTGATAAAACGTATATTTGTCAAACAAAAAATGTTAGCTAAAATTTTTTTGCCTGTGGAGATGCTACGTTAAGACTGTCCCCTGTGTCGACCTTCTTTCGTAATTTATGTTCAACGGCTGACTATAACGAGAGTCGACTATTTGCGCATTAAAAGATTACCTTTAATTAGGTAAGAATTATTTAACTATCGAATATTATTTGTCAAAGGTCTGTTGAAAAAACTGGATGCATCGCTAGTATTTTTCTAATTTTTCCTAAAAAAGTTTAATTATTTTTTTCTCATAAAACTTATTATTCTTAAGTTCCGCGTTTCCTTTTATTAGTCTTTCAGCTCGAAAAGAAAAACATTTATTTTAATTTTGTGTAAATTGTCAAAATTAGCACGCATCGAAATAAAGATCAAATTATATGTAAATAAGTCGACAGCCAAGTTCTCCAATTAAATAAGAATTAATTCAAGGTGAATTTTATATATATTGAGGAGTGGGACTTGGCATGTAATATATCGTCAGTATAGTAGGTAAAGGGCTTAACTAACATCGTCGCTGAAAAA
>NW_023458571.1:3259654-3262396 GCF_013731165.1 Rhagoletis pomonella
GTTGTTGTTTTAGTGGCTTTGGCGTTTGCGCAAACCAGTTATCAAGCATTTAGCCGGTAGTCAATCAGCTGCTTTTATACGCACGCTTTATCGTTTTTCTTAATTTTTTGCAATATTTTTAAGGCTTTTGTTTGTTTCTTTGCTTTAATTTACTTGCTAATATTGTTGCTGTTTGTTTTTGAATTAATTCTGCACTCGTTAACTTTATTATTTACGTGCGCCAATGTACGAAGTGGTTGGAAAATGCCAAGTAAATATTCAGTGCTTGAATACGCATGCGGGACGGTTTAATTCACGTCGATCATTCAATGCGGCGGTCATACACACATGTATACATATCTACATACTAGGGATGTTGCGAATGTGGAATTTTAGACATCCGCGGATGCGAATGCGGATGCGGATGTTTAAAAGCCAACATCCGCGGATGCGAATGCGAATGCGGATGTCAAATATTTTTAAGAAATAATTTTGGTGAGTACATTAGGGTATTTAGGTAAATAAGAAATGGAAAAGTTATTAATATTTAATAATGTTTTTTTTTATTTAGTAGAAGGAGTAATTTTGCTGCCTTTTCGGGTTACAGCCGGTTTCCTAACGGGTCGTAAATCAAACCTGCGCCACTAAATAACTGAGGCGACAGACTTGAAAAACTTGAAAGTTGACAAAATTGTAAATTCTTTTCGATTGACGCTGCACCAGTTGAGAGGACTTTCAGTTATATTTCTTTTTTTATTGCGGTGCAACAATTCCTTTTTGGGAATCGCATCGAGGCTGCAAAGGTCGGATGTATCCTCCTGACTTTCATCTTCACAATCTAGCATCACCTAGCAAGATCGCTGTTTAAACGCCGTTATGTTCCAATTTGGAGCACCAATTCGTTTGGTTGTTTCAGAATTTGGAGAACGTTTTTCGATTTTAGTTTTTGTAATTCATTTTCTTCTGTGACTGGTTTGAAAAATGTGCGCTTATAGCGAGGTTGTGAATATGTGGATATGCTATTTGCTACTACTATTTCCTAGGAATGAAAATTTCGAAAAAAATCTGTTTTGAAAGTCGTGGCTGCCAGCAGAATTAGTTTAAAATCTTGTTTAAAATCGTGTTTTTGAATTATGGAATCACGGACGATAAAGGTCTAAGATTTGCTTAGTTCCCGAGTGACTTCTTGGAAAGGTTCGCCTATAATGAATACCTTGTAATTAGTGTCTCTTATTAGTTAGATGAGCTCGGATTTTCCTTGTTGCAGGCAGTCACAATTAATTACTCACCGCTGTCGGTACCAAAAGCCATCAAATCCATTTTGTTGTTCCATTCCATGCGCTCAATGTGTTTTGATATATTTTTTGAGGCGAATGAACGCAAATTTTCAACATACATATGTATCAGGGACCTTATTAAATAACAGTTACAACAGCTAAACTTGGCCAGATATTTTTAAGTCGAAAATAAAAGTCCTAAATTTAACAAGTGTGGTATCAGCTGAAAGAGGACTAAAATAGCTTTAAAACTGAAATATTTAAACGAGGAAAGCCAGCTATTGAACAATATTTAAATTAAAAATGTTTTTTAACTACCATCGAAAAATCCTTGGGTCAGGTATATGTATTTCTTTTGTATTATATTATTAAAAAAAATATAAATAGAAGTGGTAGCCTTCGATCGTTATTTCTGTTTAAAAGCTATTTGGGTCCTCTTTTATTTGGGACCAAATTTGTTTAATTTGGATAAGCGGTTTGTTTACTATCCGGAAAGACTTTTATTTCGAACTTAAAAAATATCTGGCCTAGTTTAGCGGTTGGGAAAAAATAACTGCTATTTACGGTTCCTGATATGTATCGTTAATACTATTTCACATTGTCGCTGAAATGCAAAAAACCACAACTAACTAAATTTTTGTATTGCCTAAAACGATGTGCGGCTATGATTCGATGAAATGCATCATAATCAATCAACAAGTTTATTTTGGATATTTAGTTAGTTACGGCTTTATGTTTTTCAGCGACGATGTTAGTTAAGCCCTTTCCCTACTATACTAACGATATATTACATGCCAAGTCCCACTCCTCAATATGTATAAAATTCACCTTGAATTAATTCTTATTTAATTTGAGAACTTGGCTGTCGACTTATTTACATATAATTTGATCTTTATTTCGATGCGTGCAAATTTTGACAATTTACACAAAATTAAAATAAATGTTTTTCTTTTCGAGCTGAAAGACTAATAAAAGGAAACGAACTTAAGAATAATAAGTTTTATGAGAAAAAAATAATTAAACTTTTTTAGGAAAAATTAGAAAAATACTAGCGATGCATCCAGTTTTTTCAACAGACCTTTGACAAATAATATTCGATAGTTAAATAATTCTTACCTAATTAAAGGTAATCTTTTAATGCGCAAATAGTCGACTCTCGTTATAGTCAGCCGTTGAACATAAATTACGAAAGAAGGTCGACATAGGGGACAGTCTTAACGTAGCATCTCCACAGGCAAAAAAATTTTAGCTAACATTTTTTGTTTGCCAAATATACGTTTTATGAGTGCACTTGCACAATATTCGCATACGCAAAAGCTCCGCATTGATTATTGCGAATGCGAAAGCGAATGCGAATGTTCAAATTTATGCGGAACTTCCGCGGTTGCGAATGCGAATGCGAATATTCGCAACAACGCTGCTACATGCACACATCCTTACGTATATATGTACGTTTCCATACACAATTGACGTTAATAAATATTGA
>NW_023458571.1:3262496-3265712 GCF_013731165.1 Rhagoletis pomonella
TTTTTTTTACTAGAATCCGTGGCTGTCTTTTTAGGTGGACTAATAACATGCCCACCTTTATTTTCTCGGCTATCCTCAGAGTGTGGAGGGTCGTCGAGACAAGTGAAAGACCTAAACATTTTTTCGTAATGCTTAAATTTCTCAACAAGCGCCGACAGATCCTTCCCGATCTCAGAAAAACCATTTCTGGACTGCCTGAAGAATTTAAATAAATCAACTTCGGTTGATCTACATTTTTGACAAGACCAACGAAGACCCTTACCCTCGTTAATAGCGTCTAAAACTCTACCGCTCAAACCAGCACATTTAATATGGGCAATCCCATCGCAGAGCCAGCATGACACATAGGAGTCGCTTTTAACGTGGCAATTGGTGTAAATACACGACATGTTTAAAATTATATTTATTTTTAGGTTTTAGAAGCAAAAAAGCAAAACAGTTTTGAAAACGATGTATTAATCAGTGAACCAATCAGCTGGTAAATATCAGTTGGAAAGCTATGTAGCGAACAGTTTTAAATGCACTGTATATTTGGTACCTAATAAACACAACGCAAACAGCTGTGACAAAGATGAAACAGCAGAAATGACAAAAAGACAAAAAGAGCAAAATCAATGTGCACAAACAAAGAAAATTGTACAACAACAATATATTATATGAAACAAAATACTCGGCACATGCAATTAAGAATATCAAGTTACATTAATCAAATTTACAGGAAATTTTGATGTTTTACTTATCTTTAAATTGTGCACCAGAAGTTTATTAACACTTTTTTTAATTTTTTACTTTATTAAGCGTAAACAGCTTTATAAAACACAAAATTTAAACAGATCACAGAAAAACACAGCTTCGCAGCTTTGACGTTTGCGTTTGTTCCGCCAAAAGAAAAACGCTCGCGGGATGCCACGCCTTGCCATAAAATTTCGTATAGTCAATAAGCACGTGAATAAAACTCCATAAAGTTTTCCTTTGTGCCGATTTATCGTAATCAAAATGGGCCCAAAGAAATCCAACCCCGTAAAAGTAAATGGCACAACATGCGCAGCAAGACGAGCTCGAGGTAACTTGGCCATTTGTGGCATCTGCGGTACAGTCTTTTGAATTTTACACATTTGGCAGTTTCTTGAAAACGACGCGTAGGCGCGGTATATAGTAAAATTGACGAACTTCATTTTCAGCGGTTTCATGATTTAAATAGCGATACAAATTATGGTAGTGCATTATTATTAATGTAGTTATCGGATTTTACTTCGGAAGAATTATCAGCCTTTTTTCCTGTAATACATGCCATGTCGATTAGGCCATCAATGCTCAGAATGTTGTTGTCATCCAAATAAGGTTACTGGATTTAGTCAATGAGTACAAAAATTATTCTTACAGACTAATAAGAAGTTTACAAAAATTAATCTAAACAAGAAAACTAGCAAAAAGCAAAAATTCATTTCTACAGACTGAAATAGCAGTATCTTTACAGCTTTCAATGCAATAGGGATCTGTTACGGCTCATTGTAATAGGAACAATTTATATTTATTTATTTAGTTATACATAAGTCTAAGAACTAGACTTCATTACAGACTATGCAAACTGCATAGCTACTTTAAAATGAAAATTAAAGATGGTTTAAAAAGCGTGTGCTTGATAACCCAATCAAGCTGGATTATTACAAAAATGAGTAAATATAATATTGCGGATCGTAGTCCTTGATAAGGAAAGGTCCAAATCTAGAGAACTTGAGATAAGGATTAATTCGGCCAGTGTTCTTCTGATCGGCGCGTTCATGCTATAAATCGTTTTACTAATGCTAATGTTAAATAATTCAGTGCATCGAAGATTTCTATTCCGAACATTAAAATTAACTCTACCGAGCAAGGCAGGACAATCAGTTTAGCCGGAAATTATGTCGAACATGAAAGAAATTGAGAGAGCTAATCTTCTATTCCGCAGTGTCATCAAGTTAATTAGTTAACATCGAGAAAATTAAGAAGGTAAATCTGTATCTGTTTATACTGCGACCTTTTTGATTTTAATCAAATAATCCTTTTTAATGCCGGCTTGAGGTCTGGGTGTTAATGGTATTAAAACACATTCAAATACATTATTTCCCAATATATTTCAATCTCCCCCGGAGATCGTCTTCAGGGGCTACAACAATTACACAAGTTTTTTATTAACATACAAGAAAAAGCTAACACATCAAAAACATACATAAATACACACATACATTAATTAAATTTTAGCTCCACGACGTCCGTTTCGTTTGTCGTGCAGTTTAGAACTAATATTACAAGTGTTAAGCAGATGCCTGTATATGTGGGCGCAGTTTTCTGTGTCCGTTTTGTAGTTTAGTCTCTTGTTTGGTGGTGTGTTAATTATGTGGAGCATTTCTAATGTGAAACGTTTATTATAGTGTTGTTCTTGCTGTAATATGCTCACAGCTTCAAAATCGGGATTGTGTCCGCTCTCTGCACAGTGGGCCGCTAGTGCAGTTTTTTGTGTGTTAATGGATGCTCTACATTTTATGTCCGATCGGTGTCCTGATATTCTTGTTCCAAGTTTGTTCTTTGTTGTTCCTACATACTCTTTCTAACATTTGTTATTTTCCTCACCAGCACATGGAATCCTGTATATAATATTGTTTCTGTCCATAGTTGTCACTTTGCTCTTCATATTGCTAAAAAACATACCAGTTGTATAGGCGGGTTTGTGTGCTATTCTCATATTTTCCTTTTCATATATGTCTGAAGCTTTTAATCTGTCTGAGAAACCTGGTATGTAAACTACCGATTTGTACGTTATTGCTGTTTTTTCTCCACTTTTCGTATTATTACTTGATTTATGTGTTTTTATCATCTTGTGTATCAGTCCAGTTGGGAAATCATTGCTTTTTAGTATGTTTATTATCCGTTTTTTGTTTTCCGTGTGAAACACTACGTCACTTGTGTCTAATACTCTATCGATAAAGTTTTTTGCCGTATTTATTACCATGTTCTTCGGGTGTTTCGATTTAAAATTTATCATGCGTCCTGAAGATTTGGGCTTCTGATACCAGTCAAGTTTTATTTTGTTATCCATTTTGCATACCAAAGAACCCAGAAAAGGTAATTTGTTATCTGCTTCTAACTCCTTCGTAAATTTGATGTCCTTATGATATGAGTTTAGTGTATTCATTGTTTTTTCCAGTTCGTCCTCCTTAACTATGGCAAACACATCAT
>NW_023458571.1:3265812-3268906 GCF_013731165.1 Rhagoletis pomonella
TCCGACAAATGATTAATACATTATAAAAATACACCCACCTACCAAATATGATCCGGATATCTCGAAAACTGAGAGACTAGATTGCATACAAACAGACAGACAGACGGACGGACGGACAGACGGACAGACGGACATGGCTAAATCAACTCAGCTCGACGTTCTGATCATATAAGTATACATTTTCATGGGTCTATCTCTTTTTGTTCTGGTACTTACAAACATCGGACCAAAGTTATAATACCATTTCATGCTCATGAAAGGTATAACAAGTAAAAAAGTCTAAGTTCGGGCGGAGCCGAACATTAAATACCCGGCGCAAGTATTAAATATATGATTTTAACCTTTCCGAAAGCTACCGCTACATGGTAAGCCGGGGTGTATTGATTTTGAGTAAATTAGCGTCCTTAAATCTCGAAATATTGAAGTTTCAAGCATTTCTGCTGCATTTTGCTTTTTGAGACTAGAGACGTGAGACAGCTTACTCAATACCAGGGTAATTTTAGTCTCGAAAAGAAAGATATGGGGGAAAAGAGAATTGTTTTCTATCTTATTTAAAATAACGCGAAAATGAAGCGAGGAAATATTTGTTTAACAACAATTTCATAATGAAATAAACCTAAGTGCTTTAATATTTATCATAAAAATTCAATGAATAAAAATGTTTTGTTTTTAAAACATTAAAACCATCAGATTATTTAAAAAATAATAAAAACAAACTCAATAAAAAACAATTAAAAAAGTCTAAGTTCGGGCGGAGCCGAACATTAAATACCCGGCGCAAGTATTAAATATATGATTTTAACCTTTCCGAAAGCTACCGCTACATGGTAAGCCGGGGTGTATTGATTTTGAGTAAATTAGCGTCCTTAAATTTCGAAATATTGAAGTTTCAAGCATTTCTGAAATTTTCCGTTATACGAAAAGCGGCCTCAATTTTAGTCCGATTTCAATAATTTTCAACGCTTTGCTTTAATGTGGCAAGCACAATAACCACACTGAGCTTGGTACAAATTGGTAGAATGGTTACCGAGATACATATATGTGATCATAAGTGGGCGGTGCCACACCCATTTTCCAAAATTTTATCATAAACGTATTTCTTGGTAAAGAGTTGTTGCAAGCATCAATTTAAAATAAACCAGCTTTAATATTTACTGATTTATCGAAGATTTCGTATTTCTCCAAATTACCGTTACATGGGATGAGGGAGTGGTTATTGTCCGATTTTAAAAATTTTCGGCCATTTACAATGCTGTAGCAAGGCAAACAACTGCGCCAAGTTTGGTAGGCGTGGTTATTGTCCGATTTTGCCCATTTTCAATACACGGTTAAAAATTTCGGTTTTAATTTTAAACTTTTTGGACTACATAGGTATATGACCAAACTAAATTCAGTTTCAAATACAAACCTTCCAAATTTAAAAAAATAGAGCACATATGTAGGGTTTAGAATTTAAACAGTTCGGTTTAAATATTAAACCAAAACATTTTCATAATTAAGAATAAAAAAATCTTAAATTTCATGCTCCGTCTGATGGGGATTGAACCCGGACAGCCTTGGTAGCAACCAACTGTATCAAGCATCTTTGCACCATCAGCTACAACCACGCATGTAAAATGTAAATGTGCTTTCATATGTTGAGTTTGAATCAACACCACATTTCGCTGTGTGCAAACATTTTCTATTTCGGTTTAGATTTTAAACCAAATTTTCTATATATGAAACCTAGAAACTAGAATTAAAACATTTTGGTTTAATTTTTAAGCCACGAAATTTCTGGACTAAAATTTAAACCAGAATATATTGAAAATTGCTTAAAACTATTGACTGGTTTAAAAAGTAGACTATAAAAGATTAAAAAAGGCAGTAGTCCCAGCGCGGTTTAAAAATTAAACCCAAATTTTTGACCGTGTACCATCCGTCCTACGCCCGAAAGAAGTGCAGGTACAAAGTTTCGTTGATACATCTCATATTTTACTCGAGTTATCGTGTGCACAGACGGATGGATGGACGAATGAACGGACAGACGGACGGACAGACAGTCACCGCTTAATCGATCATTCTGATCACTTATGTATACATTTGTCCATATCTATCTTGATTCGTTTTGCCTGTTACAAATAACCGTTATGTGAACAAAGTTATAATACTCTTGTGCACAAGTGCGCTCGGGTATAAAAACTCGCGCCCGAGGGCTTGAACTCGGATATCTCGAGTGGTGCTCTAGCGCTCTGTTCACCCGGCCACTGCGACTTTAGGCCAGCGCGAGCAAAATGCCCTACATACATGCTATCAGTTGTGATAAAGAAACAAAACATCGGTATACGTAATAATGTCTGTCACAGCGAAATGGTATCAAAATCCATAGCATGCATACCATGGTGTACAAACCACATGTCTGTCAGGGTGCCGTAAAGCCAAAGGAAATAACGCCATATGGCTTTATTTCCCTTCACATGGAGAAATAAAGCCATATAGTTTTATTTCCATGGGGAAAGTGAAATAAAGCCATGAGCAAAAATTTAACATATGAGAAATAAAGCTGTACGATCTTATTTCAATACAAAAAGTAAATGTTGTCTCTTTAGCGGCGGTCCGCGTTGGCTCGCCACAACGCGCCGTGCCGCGATCGCGCCGCGCGGCCCTCGTATAAGATTGTTGCTTTGTTCATTCCTCTTGCTTTTGATGATATACATATGTACATTAGGCTGGGTCGATTTTGTTTGGGGGAAAACAAAAGGCATTTGACCGTATTGTAATAGTAATATTATGATATCTTAGGTCTAAGCCAATTGTTATTGGCCACGAAAGACTAATTTAAAACATATCTTTAGCCCGCGCCATTGCATCAAAGTCTATGAATTTCGAAAATGAAACTTTGGCTTGTAATATCTATGGAATGCGTTAATTGTTATACACTGGACGATAACACAAGTTAAGGGTTATTAAATTTAGTACCTCACGCTCATTTATCATTTTTCAATAAGTTTACAAGTTTGTTTGTATTAAGATAAAACTTACAAAAACTATAATTTTCCCTTATGTACTTTCAATTCTTCATTACTTCAGCAACCAAGTGAAAAATACGAAAAAG
>NW_023458571.1:3269006-3271697 GCF_013731165.1 Rhagoletis pomonella
GAGATAGACCCATGAAAATGTATACTTATATGATCAGAACGTCGAGCTGAGTTGATTTAGCCATGTCCGTCTGTCCGTCTGTCCGTCCGTCCGTCTGTCTGTCTGTTTGTATGCAATCTAGTCTCTCAGTTTTCGAGATATCCGGATCATATTTGGTAGGTGGGTGTATTTTTATAATGTATTAATCATTTGTCGGAACCGGAAGAATCGGACCACTATAACATATAGCTCCCATACAACTGATTGTTCAGATATGAGATTTTTCATTATAACTTCTCCATTTATGCAGCTACGAACATGAAATTTTGCAATACTTGCACCCATTATCAACAGAATACTTACAGCGAAAATTACAAAGATCGGGTCACTATAACCTATAGCTCCCATACAACTGATTGTTCAGATATAAAATTTTGCGTTATAACTCCTCCATTTATATAGCTAGGAACATGAAATTCCGCACTGTTTTCAATAATTATCAACAGAAAACTTACAGTGAAAATTAAAAAGATCGGGTAACTATAACCTATAGCTCCCATACAACTGATTGTTCAGATATGAGATTTTTCGTTATAATTCATCCATTTATGTAGCTAGGACCATGAAATTTCGCGCTGTTTTCACTCATTATCAACAGAAGACTTACAGCGAAAATAACAAAGATCGGGTCACTATAACCTGCAGCCCCCATACAACTGATTGTTCAGATATGAGGTCTTTTATCATAACTCCTCCATTTATGCAGCTATGAACATGAAATTTCGCACCATTTTCACTCATTATTAACAGAATACTTACAGTGAAAATAACAAGGATCGGATGACTACAACATATATCTTCCATACATCTGATTGTTCAGATATGGGATTTTACTGTAAAACTCCAAACTTCAAATAAGAACAGCTAAAACCGATAAATTTCGTAAGATATTTTATAAATAATAATACAAAGTCTACTGAGAAAATCGTCAAAATCTATGCTGTATAAGCTTTATCTCCTATAGCACTGATTGTTAAGATACCAGTTTTTACCATATATCTCCTTTATGTACGAAACTAAACCCAATAAATTGTGTTACCGGTTTACATACCGATCACATATCGGCGAAAATCACTTAGATTGGTGTCATATAAAGTATATCTTCCATACCTCTGATTGTTTAGATGCGATTTTTTATATAAGTATGTAACTCCTCTATCGATGTATGCAGATGTATTCAAAAGCAGTAATCTGTCAAAGTAAAATTTGCAGATGTTCATGAAAGGTATGAAGCCTTCGGCATAGCCGAAGACAGCGCTGCTCTTACTTGTTTTTTATTGAGTTTGTTTTTATTCTTTTTTAAATAATCTGATGGTTTTAATGTTTTAAAAACAAAACATTTTTATTCATTGAATTTTTATGATAAATATTAAAGCACTTAGGTTTATTTCATTATGAAATTGTTGTTAAACAAATATTTCCTCGCTTCATTTTCGCGTTATTTTAAATAAGATAGAAAACAATTCTCTTTTCCCCCATATCTTTCCTTTCGAGACTAAAATTACCCTGGTATTGAGTAAGCTGTCTCACGTCTCTAGTCTCAAAAAGCAAAATTAGGAGGAAAAGATAATTGCTTTCTTTTTTATTGTAAAGAACGCGAAAATAAAGCGAGGAAATATGTTTAATAATTTCATTAAGATGTAAACCTAAATAAGTGCTGTAGTATCCTAAAAATTCAATAAAAAAAATTTTGTTTAACATTATTATTATTTCTTGATGAAAATAAAATATTCCACCAACATTTCTAGCACATTAGCTTCCGATTTTTGTTTTAAAATAAATAAAATAAAAAACAAAAAAAAGGATCAGTATCGGAGCCACAGCCGCTAAACTCAAACGTAGAATACGTGATATTATTAAGATCATATTCAAGTTAAAACCGGTATAAGAAATATTCGTTTTGATTGTATTTAATTGGATTTAATAAATCAATATGAATATGCAAAACATTAATACTTAGCAATAGAGAAGCAGATCCACATTAACTTCAATCATATGTACCATCAGCTTATAAACAGATGTATGCCATGACGTGTATCACTACTACAATTCATTACAATGCTTTTATCAACTTGTTTTTATTTCCTTTCATACTGCAGAAATTTGTATTACTTTTTATTAGTATTCTCCTTCGTGTTCGTGCTCGTCTTCGCATTATCTTCGTCTTCGGATTTGCGCATAAGTTAGCTAAGACCTATGCAACAGCTGGAAACCCCTTCCAAATATAGTTAAAAAATAAACAAATCGCTTTCGTCTGATATTGTGATACCTACATACAGGTGCCTGAGAATTAAATTAAACTTTATTTTTTAAATACGTGACAACGCTCCTAAATACAGTTCAGAAATAAAGCCTTTTTAAATCCATTTCATTTGATACCCATATTTTTATAATTGCTTTAACTTCCCTGCATTGAAAGCTACTAGTTGTGAACTAGAATTCTACCAGTTTGCGTTTCAGTCCAACTAGTTCACGTTCTATCCTTTTTCAATGTTAGCGACTGATATTTTTAACATTGCGATGTCCTACGAGATGTCAATTGTCAAGCTATGCATCAGCATCTACTAGTAGAAATACTAGTAGCATCATACCAGTTGTCTGCCAATTCATCCCCCATGAAAAGCATTAGTATGCCTTTTTGCTCGCGACGCT
>NW_023458571.1:3271797-3272982 GCF_013731165.1 Rhagoletis pomonella
TTTTTTTTTTTTATATTTCTTTTATTTATATTTTTTATTTAGGTTTTTTTTGTTATTCTTAAATTTAATAAAAAAAAAATATTTTTTTATGGCACAAGTATTTCTTCCCATATATTTGTTTCTTTTTTTTGTAATGCAACTAGATTTTTAAGTTTGTTATTTATATTTAAATTGAAATAATTATTCCTACTTACATTGATCTAACTTTAAAAATCTTAACCACCTCCAAGCGGCCTCGATCCTGCGATCCCAGAACCAGAACCAGAACCAGTAGTCTTCACGTGACGCCACAGCCGACATTTGTAAGAAAAGCAATTAATTGCGATTTATTTTAGGCTTTGGCAATTCAAAGGCAGATGTCGCTGAACGCTTAAGTTCTTTGAAAATGTCGAACTGGTAGGCACATACTAGCTTGTGAACTAGTATTTTTTTCTAACTGGTTTGGGTTTTCACTGCAGGGTACTTACATTGATCTTACTTTAAAAATCTTAACCACCTCCAAGCGGCCTCAAACCTGCGATCCCAGACCAGAACCAGTAGTCTTCACGTGACGCCACAGCCGACATTTGTAAGAAAAGCAATTAATTGCGATTTATTTTAGGCTTTTGCAATTCAAAGGCAGATGTCGCGGGGCGCTTAAGTTCTTCGAAAATTTCGAACTGGTAGGCACATACTAGTTTATGAACTAGTATTTTTTCTAACTGGTTTGGGTTTTCAGTGCAGAGTTATTAAATAATTTGAGATTACCTTTTTAAACAGGTGGCAACCCTCTTTAATGTTATTAATATTCAAAGTAAGGATACTTATCACCTATACATAAATACATACATACATTAATTAAATTTTAGCTCCACGACGTCCGTCTCGTTTTTCGTGCAGTTTAGAACTAATATTACAAGTGTCCAGCAGGTGCCTGTATATGTGGGCGCAGTTTTCTGTGTCCGTTTTGTAGTTTAGTCTCTTGTTTGGTGGTGTGTTAATCATGTGCAGCATTTCTAATGTGAAACGCTTATTATAGTGTTGTTCTTGCTGTAATATGCTCACAGCTTCAAAATCGGGATTGTGTCCGCTCTCTGCACAGTGGGCCGCTAGTGCAGTTTTTTGTGTGTTGCTGGATGCTCTACATTTTATGTCCGATCGGTGTCCTGATATTCTTGTTCTAAGTTTGTTCTTTGTTGTTCCTAC
>NW_023458571.1:3273082-3274495 GCF_013731165.1 Rhagoletis pomonella
ACCGTACAAATCGGTAGTTTACATACCAGGTTTCTCAGACAGATTAAAAGCTTCAGACAGAGCGTAAAAAACAAAGAGAAGCAGGAATATGCGAGAACAAAATTATCATTACTTATAAAAGATACTTTAACAAGGCATAAAGGGAATACAACGGATCTGGCCATAAATGATACAGTGGAGCGGACAAGAAAATTTCTTAGCAAAAACAAAGACATAATTATTTTGAATGCAGACAAGGGTAATGTAACGGTTGCAATGGAGAAAAAAGACTATCGGTCGAGAATGGACAATTTATTGGGGGATTTAAAAACTTATAGAATCCTACGTCAAGACCCGACGCTACGTTTACAAACTAAAAACCATTATCTGGTAGACAAATTGTATAAATTAGGTCTTATAAATAAGAAGGAAAAATACAAGATGACCACACACACAGCCCTCTCGTCTCGCATCTATGGTTTGCCAAAAGTCCATAAAGACAACATGCCCTTAAGGCCTATTGTTCAATGATCAATTTTCCGTCCTACAATCTATGTAAATATTTGACTAATGTTTTAAAAAACCTGACAACAGAATCCATATTTAATGTAAAGAGTGCAATAAAATTTAAAGACAAGGTTAATGACTCCTATATATGTGATGATGAAAGTCTTGTTTCATTTGATGTGGTGTCACTATTTCCAAGTATACCAACGGATTTGGCTATACAGACTATACAGACAAAGTGGAATGACATTAAGGAACACCAGGATATACCAAAAAAACTTTTTATGGAAATACTGACCTTTTGTATCTCAGAAAACAGATATTTTAAGTATGAAGAAACAATTCATACACAATTAAAAGGACCTCCGATGGGATTTCCAGCATCACCGATAGTAGCCGACATTATTATGGAAGAAATTTTGACCAAAGTGACAAACACGAGATTACTTAGTAAATACGTAGATGATGAGTTTGCCATAGTTAAGGAGGACGAACTGGAAAAAACAATGAATACACTAAACTCATATCATAAGGACATCAAATTTACGATGGAGGTAGAAGCAGACAACAAATTACCTTTTCTGGATTCTTTGGTATGCAAAATGAACAACAAAATAAAACTTGACTGGTATCAGAAGCCCTCATCTTCAGGACGCATGATAAATTTTAAATCGAAACACCCGAAGAACATGGTAATAAATACGGCAAAAAACTTTATCGATAGAGTATTAGACACAAGTGACGTAGTGTTTCACACGGAAAACAAAAAACGGATAATAAGCATACTAAAAAGCAATGATTTCCCAACTGTACTGATACACAAGATGATAAAAACACATAAATCAAGTAATAATACGAAAAGTGGAGAAAAAACAGCAATACCGTACAAATCGGTAGTTTACATACCAGGTTTCTCAGACAGATTAA
>NW_023458571.1:3274595-3284294 GCF_013731165.1 Rhagoletis pomonella
CTAATGTGAAACGTTTATTATAGTGTTGTTCTTGCTGTAATATGCTCACAGCTTCAAAGTCGGGATTGTGTCCGCTCTCTGCACAGTGGGCCGCTAGTGCAGTTTTTTTTGTGTTAATGGATGCTCTACATGTTATGTCCCATCGGTGTCCTGATATTCTTGTTCTAAGTTTGTTCTTTGTTATTCCTACATACTCTTTCTCACATTTGTTATTTTCATCACTAGCACATGGACTCCTGTATATAATATTGTTTCTGTCCATAGTTGTCACTTTGCTCTTCATATTGCTAAAAAACATACCAGTTGTATAGGCGGTAAATAAGAAGGAAAAATACAAGATGACCTCACACACAGCCCTCCCGCCTCTCATCTATGGTTTGCCAAAAGTCCATAGAGACAACATGCCCTTAAGGCTTATTTGTTCAATGATCAATGCCCCGTCCTACAATTTATGTAAATATTTGACTAATGTTTTAAAAAACCTTACAACAGAATCCAAATTTAATGTAAAGAGTGCAGTAGAATTTAAAGACAAGGTTAATGACTCCTATATATGTGATGATGAACGTCTTGTTTCGTTTGATGTGGTGTCACTATTTCCAAGTATA
This sequence comes from Rhagoletis pomonella, assembly GCF_013731165.1. Lineage (NCBI taxonomy): Eukaryota > Metazoa > Arthropoda > Insecta > Diptera > Tephritidae > Rhagoletis > Rhagoletis pomonella. Next base: position 3,275,204 of record NW_023458571.1, read on the forward strand.
CCAACGGATTTGGCTATACAGACAAAGTGGAATGACATTAAGGAACACACGGATATACCAAAAAAACTTTTTATGGAAATACTGACCTTTTGTATCTCAGAAAACAGATATTTTAAGTATGAAGAAACAATTTATACACAATTAAAAGGACTTCCGATGGGATGTCCAGCATCACCGATAGTAGCCGACATTATTATGGAAGAAATTTTGACCAAAGTAACAAACACGAGATTACTTAGTAAATACGTAGATGATGTGTTTGCCATAGTTAAGGAGGACGAACTGGAATAAACAATGAATACACTAAACTCATATCATAAGGACATCAAATTTACGATGGAGGTAGAAGCAGACAACAAATTACCTTTTCTGGATTCGTTGGTATGCAAAATGGACAACAAAATAAAACTTACGCAGTGTTTCACACGGAAAACAAAAAACGGATAATAAACATACTAAAAAGCAATGATTTCCCAACTGGACTGATACACAAGATGATAAAAGCACATAAATCAAGTAATAATACGAAAAGTAGAGAAAAAACAGCAATACCGTATAAATCGGTAGTTTACATACCAGGGTTCTGAGACAGATTAAAAGCTTCAGACATATATGACAAGGAAAATATTAGAATAGCACACAAACCCGCCTATACAACTGGTATGTTTTTTAGCAATATGAAGAGCAAAGTGACAACTATGGACAGAAACAATATTATATACAGGATTCCATGTGCTGGTGATGAAAATAACGAATGTGAGAAAGAGTATGTAGGAAAAACAAAGAACAAACTTAGAACAAGAATATCAGGACAACGATCGGACATAAAATGTAGAGCATCCATTAGCACACGAAAAACTGCACTAGCGGCCCACTGCGCAGAGAGCGGACACAATCCCGATTTTGAAACTGTGAGCATATTACAGCAAGAACACCACTAATAAACGTTTCACATTAGAAATGCTCCACATAATTAACACACCACCAAACAAGAGACTAAACTACAAAACGGACACAGAAAACTGCGCCCACATATAAGTTAACCCATCACCCTAGCACACAGTCAGCATTGCCGGCTTAACAAGTGCACCGAATATGACACCTGCTAATAATAATAAACAAAGTAACGATCAACGGCTACAAACAGACAACACATAACAAAAGCCGTGTGATCTGCTGACTCAGCATACTCGCAAAGCATAAGCAGACAATTATAGCAATTATAGCAATATTTCGATAATAAATATTGTAAAAGACGCCGATGCGACACACATGCAACGATGAACGGCTACAAACATACAGCACATAGCTATAGCCGTGTGATCCAACATATTTACAACCAAATGAAAAAGGAATGCAACAACAACACAAAGCGACAGCAGTTAGGGCAGAATTTTATATAAGACGTATTGAAGTGTTTAGAGTTTAGTTTTTAGTATGAACTCAATAAATAACGATTAAAATAAATTACTGGCGACCAACAGAGGAAAACACCCACAACCAAAAGGAAAAGGGCGATACAGCAGGACACAAAAAAAACTGATAAAGGACTACGGAGCCAACGATGGAGCACTTTAAATGTAAAGTTATAAATATGTAAGTAGAGTGCTCGTTACATAAAGAATTAACAGATAAAACAAAAAATTTTTTGAAAACTGTGAAAGTAGTTATATGAAAAAAATATAATCAAACAATTTTTCTTTTGTGAAAAAACTGTGAAACTATTGTGAGGTTTGGGGAAATAATATTGTGTCAGGGCTGTAGCTTTTGCATTTTTTTCCTTTTTTCTGACCTTTTCCGTTCTTGTTATTGCAACGATTTAATGAGCAGTTCTGACTGCAAGCTAGAAGAGCTACTAGACAGAATTAACAGACTCACTCTTTCAAAAGCTAACATAATGGACGCTAGCCTAATAACCGCTTTAGTGCAGGCTGCCGTAGCTGGAGCACTGCAACAGCAAAAGGAGACTTTCGAAGTTAAGCTTCAAAGTATTACGGAACGACTAACGACATCAAAGGCTACAGAAAATAAACCTAAAATTTATGAGCCGGTTAAAATAGTAGGAAACGTGAGATGCGAGGAACCTCTTGACCTAGTAAAATCGTTGCCAGAATTCGATGGGCAAATGAGTATTTACGTCTCATGGCGCCAAGCCGCCCATACGGCATACGAGGTATTTCAAGGCTACACAGGTAGCTCTAGACACTACCAAGCGGTAGGAATAATTAGGAATAAATTGAAAGGACCCGCTGATGCTGTCTTGGCATCTTTTAATACTGTCCTTAATTTCGAAGCAATAATTGCTCGACTAGACTTCACATATGCGGACAAACGTCCAATATATCGTATAGAGCAAGAACTATCTACTCTTAGACAGGGCAACTTGTCAGTTTTGCAATATTTCGATGAGGTAGAGAAAAAGCTAACTCTCCTCACAAATAAAACCATTATGACTCACGAGGAATCTATTGCTGAGTCTATATGCACCAAGTATAGGGCAGATGCATTGAGAGTCTTCATTTCAGGACTTAGAAGACCTCTTTGCGATATACTTTTTGCATCCCGACCGGAAGATCTACCAGGTGCTCTCGCCTTGGCCCAGGAAGTCGAAGCAAATAGAGAACGATACGTGTTCGCAGCAAATTTCGCAGCTTCTAGTGACGACTCTCCAAACAGATTTAAAAAAATAAGAAATGGTAACTTAGATCAGAAAACACAGGCTTCGCAAAAGAACCCCCACTTCTCAAATAAGGCTTCAAAGAAAAACGAAAATGAACCAAATCAGCCAACACCCATGGAAGTTGACCCATCAGAAACACGACTACGTCAGAATACAAACTGGCGTCGTTCTGAAAAGACAGGTATTAACCAACGGCAACAACCTTGGAAACGGCAGGCGGAGTCAGGAAGAAACACAGGACCTAAGATGCAGCGAATTAACAAATTAGGTCAAGAAAATCCAAGTGAGAAAAATTATACCCAAGAAGCCGAAGCCGAGATCGAGGACCTCGAGGAAGAAGAACAATTGAATTTTTTAGGGGGAAATCCCTACTCCCGTGGATCGAACGAAGAGTAGGCCAGAAAGGTAGAAAAATCAAACTATTGGTAGATACGGGAGCTTCCAAGAACTACATAAGACCAATAACAGAATTCAAAAATATTATCCCAGCTTCCACACCATTTACCGTAAAGTCCTTACATGGCAAGAGTCCTGTTAGACAAAAGTATAGAATCAAAATTTTCGGCGTTACTGCGGACTTTTTTGTGCTACCGAACATAGCAACATTCGATGGCATAATCGGGCTAGATTTGCTAAATCAAGTAAACGCTCAAATAGATTCGAGCAGTGGAGTTATACGACACGATTTTGGAAACGAAAAACTGTTGTTCCACGAATGTAGAAACGTGAACTTTATAAATATAAGAAGCGAAGAAATTCCTTCTTGTGTAAGAAATCAATTTCAAAAGATGCAAGCAAACAAAAAGAAGGCGTTTGCAGACCCAAACGAGTCCTTTCCTTTCAATACAAATATTGTTGCTAACATTAGAACGAAGACCGATGAACCAATATATTCCAAACTTTACCCTTATCCCATGGGAGTCGCCGACTTTGTCAAAAAAGAGGTAGCAGATCTTTTGGCAAATGGAATTATTCGTGCCTCAAGATCCCCATACAATAACCCCATTTGGGTAGTAGACAAAAAGGGGGTAGACCAAGAAGGAAATAAAAAAAACGATTGGTTGTCGACTTCAGGAAACTGAACGATGTAACAATCGAAGATAAGTACCCTATGCCAAGTGCAATGGTTATATTGGCTAATTTAAAAGGTGCAGAATACTTCACTACACTCGATTTGAAGTCCGGGTTTCACCAGATCGAGTTGGCAGAAAGAGACAGAGATTTTTTCTCGTAAACAAAGGCAAATACGAGTTTTGCCGTTTACCTTTTGGCCTTAGAAATGCTCCAAGTATATTCCAAAGAGTTATCGATGATGTTTTAAGGGAAAAAATCGGCAAGATGTGCCATGTTTATGTCGATGACGTTATCATTTACTCTAAAACGGCAGAAGACCATTTAAAGGACATTGAATGGGTACTGAGGAGCCTGTATGAGGCAAACATGAGGATATCAGTGGAAAAATCTAAATTGTTTAAAACGGAAGTCGAGTACCTAGGATTTGTGGTATCAAGGGGAGGTGTAAAGACAAGCCCCGAGAAAGTCAATGGCATAAAAGGCTATGAGCAACCCACTAATCTACGGGGGCTCCGCTCTTTTCTAGGACTGGCAAGTTACTATAGGTGTTTCATTAAGGATTTTGCCAGTATAGCAAAACCTTTAACGGATATGTTAAAGGGCGAAAATGGAAAAGCAAGTGCAACCCAATCGAAAAAAATTAAAATTCAGTTAACAATGGAAGGTATAAAAGCATTCGAGAAACTCAAAGAAGTCCTTGCGTCAGAGGACGTCACACTGGCATACCCCGATTTTACCAAGCCATTTGATTTGACAACCGACGCTTCTTCAAAGGGCTTAGGGGTGGTGCTCTCCCAGGATAAGAAACCTATTACTATGATTTCTAGAACACTCAGAGATAGGGAAGAACATTATGCAACAAATGAAAGGGAGCTCCTGGCAATCGTTTGGGCTCTTAACACATTGAGAAACTACCTGTATGGGGTAACCAACTTGAACATTTTTACCGACCACCAGCCTTTGACGTTTGCAGTTTCAGATAAAAACCCAAATGCGAAGATAAAGCGCTGGAAGGCGCTCATTGAAAGTTTTAACGCCAAAATCCTCTATAAACCAGGAAAAGAAAACCATGTTGCAGACGCTTTGTCAAGACAACATATGAACACGATGGAGGTTGAAGAGGAAGCCAGCTCAGACTGTGCCACAATACACAGTGAGGAGTCACTGACATACACCATCGAAACGGTGGATAAGCTTCTCAATTGCTTTCGAAACCAGATAATACTCGAGGAAAGCGAAGGCATGTCAAAACAATCGTATATTATGTTTGGTACTAAAACAAGACACATTATCTCATTTAACGACGTGGAATCACTCATAAAAACAATGCAGGAAACCAAAGGGAAATTATCGTCGCTGAACACAATCGTGCCCACAGAGCTGCACAGGAAAATGTGAAACAGATCCTGTCTGACTACTTTTTCCCAAAGATGGACAAAAAAGCAAGGGAAGTGGCAGCAAATTGTAAGACATGTTCGAAGGCAAAATATGATCGATATCCGAAAAAGCATGTAATAGCGCCAACACCAATACCTTCCCATGTGGGGGAGATATTACACGTTGACATTTTTTCTACCGATCAAAAATACTTTTTAACGTGTATCGACAAATTCTCAAAGTTTGCGGTAGTACAAAAAATTGCCTCCAGAACTATAATAGATGTGAAACCTCCCATCTTACAACTTTTAAATATCTTCCCAAATGTTAAAACCATGTACTGCGATAAAGAAAATTCTCTTAATTCGCAAACCATAAAATCATTACTGCTAGCTTTCAATAATGTAGAAATAGCAAATGCACCACCACTTCATAGTACCTCAAACGGGCAAGTGGAACGCTTTCATAGCACCCTTTCAGAGATAGCTAGGTGTCCGAAACTTGAAAGAAGTATAAATGATACAGATGACTTAATTTTACTAGCGACTATAGAATATAACAGATCCATTCACACAATAACGAACAAAAAACCAATTGAGATTCTATATGCAGTGGAAAATTCAGAATCAATTCGAAACCGCATAGAAAAAGCACAAATTGCTGATCGAGAATACCATAACAAAAATCGTCAGTGTAAAACATACAACGCCGGTGACAGGGTCCTTGTAAAGGTTAATAAAAGACTTGGAAATAAGCTTTCAGCACTATACGTGGAAGAAATAATTGAAAAGGACCTAGGCACCACCGTACTTATAAAGGGGAGGAGGGTCCACAAGGACAATCTTCGACCACCTTGACAAAACCTACTTACAAATTAATTCCCACCTTTTACTTACAGGTTGATATCACTGACGCTTTTCTCGACAACCAACTCGATGGAGAAAGTTATGGACTACACTGACGCCAACTACATCCCAATCCTGGACGGGGACATGATACTATGGGAACATTGCGGATATCTGACTCACTTTACTAATATATCACTGTACGAAACCATGAATAATGAAGCAAGAAATCTAATCGACTTATTTCCTCAGTCACATATGAGAAAGCTACTAGACGCGGACATAGCACACATCGAAACACTATTACGAACCGTCGACATTCACCATCGACAAGCACGAAGCCTGAACTTTTTAGGTACGGCACTGAAGGTAATCGCTGGTACCCCCGACTTCGACGACCACCAAAGGCTACAAATGAGACAGGATATTCTCGTTGATTAGAATAACAAACAATTCAAAATAAACACCCATATTCAGCAAAAAATATTAGAAATCACAGAAAAAATAAATAAAATCATTGCAACTTCAAGGAAGGAAGAAATAGATACGCGTCACTTATATGACAATATAATGGCAAGAAATAGAATAATAACCTTTGAGTTACAGCTGTCACAATATCATTAACATTCGCCAAACTTAATTTGGTCAACCCTGTATTACTAGATAGTAACGAAATAAACAAAATCATCAACGAGCACTCGACCAATGTAACAACAATAGAAATATTAGGTATATCTAGAATTAAGGTTTTACAAAATAAAAACAATTTGTATTTTGTTATAAAATATCCTATACCCGAATTAGTTTGTAAGAAAGTTAGCTTGTTCGCCGTGTCGCACCAAGGACGAATACTGCACTTCGGAGAAACCAATACTGTCGCTCAATGCAGAAATAAAACACTAGCTGTTAGTTGCGAAAAATCGACATCTGCTACCTTTTGCAAAACGCTCAACACCACCACCTGCGGGCAACAAATGGGAGAGGTGGCAAACTGTTCAACTGTCGCTAACCATGATAAAGGTATCAAGGAAATCGATGATGGTATTGTGGTCATCAACAATGCTACAGAAAAAATTGAGGGTGAAAATGGGAACATTAGAACGGTCAACGGCACCTTTTTGTTGACCTTTGACCAAACAGTAACAGTAAATGACATCGAATACCGCAATAGAAATAACGCTGCTACCAGGTCACCCGGAACTCCAGCAGCGCAAAAAATTAATCTTTTGGGACACATAGAAACGTTAAGCCTTAACTACCTTCAAGAAATGAATGTGGAAAATATCAACCACATCGGTGCCCTGCGAAGAGAGGTTAACTCAAAATCGAATGCTTTCATTATAATAGCAATATCAGTTATAGCCCTCATAGTATTTTGGCTTGCCTTTAGTAAATACAAAAAGCAATCTCAGAAACGTGCAATGAATGTTTTGGTAAGGGAGATCACCGAGAGGATCGCGGACGATCCAGACTTAGGAAGGGAGGAGTTAACCCAACACCCTAGCACACAGTCAGCATTGCCGGCTTAACAAGTGCACCGAATATGACACCTGCTAATAATAATAAACAAAGTAACGATCAACGGCTACAAGCAGACAACACATAACAAAAGCCGTGTGATCTGCTGACTCAGCATACTCGCAAAGCATAAGCAGACAATTATAGCAAATAATAAGACAATAATAATATTGTAAAAGATGCCGCTGTGACACACATGCAACGATGAGCGGCTACAAACATACAGCACATAGCTATAGCCGTGTGATCCGCTGATCCAACATATTTACAACCAAATGAAAAAGGAATGCAACAACAACACAAAGCGACAGCAGTTAGGGCAGCATTTTATATAAGACGTATTGAAGTGTTTAGAGTTTAGTTTTTAGTATGAACTCAATAAATAACGATTAAAATAAATTACTTATACAGGCACCTGCTGGACCAGTGTTGCCAACTTTTCAGTTTCGAAAAGCACCAAACCTTGGAAAAAAGAGTGTTTTACCGCACTAAAAGCACTAAATTTTTTTTATCAAAGGATAATCTTTTTCATAACAGTTTGTGGTAAACAAACGTAAAAAAATAAACGATATTTACATGTATAAATAAATACACATTCATATTTCGAAACTGGTACATCTGGAGAAGGAACAATCGAATCGCAACAAACGAAATTGAATTTTAAAGGGGAAGAGTAATACTTAATGATATCCAAGTAGAAATGAGCGAAAAAATTTGTAGTTTTATAATATAACCTCAAATATTGCGAAAAACCGTGTTTTTACACTTAGAGGCTATATATCTCAGAATGCTGACGTGGTAGAGAAATTCTGCAGCTAGATTTGGATTCAGCGCCGAAAAATCTACACAAAACGGTTCCACTCAGGTGGCAAAAAAAGTTAAATTTTTTCGAACTATGTAATCAATCAATAATCAAGAAAATAAAAAAATAAATACTTAACTTATCTGCGTGCTAGCATTTTCAACGCGAATACAATTTAACAAAAACGCAAGAACGTGGGTTTGCAACTTCATATTTTTATCAATCATGGTTTGCATTTTAGTGCATTTAAATTTGTAGATTCTTCTAAATTCAGAAATTTTAGTTCAGAAAAAAGCACTAAAAAGGGCACTTGGCACTAAACCATTATTTTTGGCGTTTTAATTTTCAAAAAGCACTAAATCTAGTGCTTAAAGCACAAAGTTGGCAACTATGTCCTGGACACTTGTAATATTAGTTCGAAACTGCACGACAAACGAGACGGACGTCGTGGAGCTAAAATTTAATTAATGTATGTATGTATTTATGTATGTTTTTGATGTGTTAGCTTTTTCTTGTATGTTAATAAAAAACTTGTGTAATTGTTGTAGCCCCTGAAGACGATCTCCGGAGGAGATTGAAATATATTGGGAAATAATGTATTTGAATGTGTTTTAATACCATTAACACCCCGACCTCAAGCCGGCATTAAAGGGGAATATTTGATTAAAATCAAAAAGGTCGCAGTATAAACAGATACAGATTTATCTTAACCACGGAAGGCACGCCGTAAACATAAGCACCAATAAGGATGGTTTATGCAAAGCTCAAAAATACCCAAGACAACAAGACAAAAAA
>NW_023458571.1:3284394-3285510 GCF_013731165.1 Rhagoletis pomonella
AAAAAAGGCCATCAACAGGTTTAAAACCGAATCCATCCAGATGGCAAAATTAAAGTCTAGCATAAGATTTTTATTAAAATGTAGGAAAGCGAAGATTATACCCAAGTTCATTCAAAACACCACTAAACTCGACTACATATTTACCATTGACAACCACATACCGAAACATATAAAACACATACTAGACAGACACAAAGACTTTTTGCACAGCAAAATACTCACTTGTGTAATTGTTGTAGCCCCCGGAGGAGATTGAAATATATTGGGAAATAATGTATTTGAATGTGTTTTAATACCAGTAGCACCCTGACCTCAAGCCGGCATTAAAAAGGATTATTTGATTAAAATCAAAAAGGTCGCAGTATAAACAGATACAGATTTATCTTATTCAAAATATTTTAAAACCAAAACCTAGTTTAACCTTTTTCGACTGACAAACATATTGCGATACATATTTAAATTGTTTATCTAGTTCCCTTAATTCAAGTTGAATTTTATTTCTAAAACATATGGCAACCCTCTTAAACATAGTTAAGAAAAAACAACTTTAACCCATGTCAATTTATACCCATACTTTAGTAACTAATTTGACTTATTCAATAATTTGAATAATTTGATAATTTTTACACAGGTGAAAACCCTCTTTAATGTTATAAATGCTGTAACAAATTTTTTTTAATATTCCTCTGTTTGACGCCAATATTTTAATATTTCATTTAATTTAATTTAATTCAATTTTTCAAACAGATGGCAATCCTGTTCAAATTATTTTCAAACCAAAACCTCATTAAACCTTTTTCGTCTGACACTTGTGTTGTGATACATATTTAAATTATCTAATACTCTTAATTCAATTTGAATTTAATTGTAAAATCGGGTTGCAACACTCCTACATGCAGTTTGGAAATAAAGTTTCTTCAAAGCAATTTTGATTTATATTCACATTGAAGTAATTTATTTAACCTATTGCTTATATTGAATCTAACTTTGTAACAAGGTGGCAACCCTCTGCAAAATATTTTCAAACCACAATCTTTTTCGTCTGACATCCATATCAGGATGGACATTTCAAGTTTCTGCCTTTAAGCTAGCACTTCGGTGGGCTTTTTGTTCCAT
>NW_023458571.1:3285610-3318707 GCF_013731165.1 Rhagoletis pomonella
AAGCTAGCACTTCGGTGGGCTTTTTGTTCCATATTTCGAATGGATTAAGTGTTGTACCACCTAGGTGAGCGAGTCTGCGTCTAGCGAGAGCAACACATTCACAAAGGATGTGTTCTGGCGTTTCTTCGTCCATCTCACAGAAGCGACAGACGCTCGTGTCTGAAAGATTCATTTTACTGAGGTGATAACGCAGGGAACAATGTCCCGTGAAGTACCCAGTGAGAGTTCGAATGTCCTCCCTGCCTAGATTAATGAGCTTTTTTGAAGCTTCTTGTGATGGACAGATGAACCGCTTAGCTTGTCTTTGCCCCGGACATTCATTCCAGTGCCTTTCGAATTTTTTGTCGACCCACTTGTTTATGACCTCCCTTAAGTGGGCTTTGGTGAGCCCGCAGAAGGGTTCCGGGCCATGGAATAGTGTGGTAGCTCCGTGTTTTGCTAGGCGGTCTGCCTGTTCATTGCCGTCATGGCCCTCGTGCCCCGGCACCCAGCCCAGTAATACTGTGTTCTTGCTTCCAAGACCGTTTAGGGTGTTGAGGCAGTCGTACACTAGTTTGGATGTTATTATGTGGGACCTCAGTGCTAGCAAGGCAGCCTGACTGTCCGACATAATGCAGATGTTTTTAGAGGATGTGCCTCTTCTGAGGCATTCTCTGCCACAGATATCGATCGCATGAATCTCTGCTTGGAAAATGGTGGGGTAGCTGCCCATTGGTATCGATCTTTTAAAATTCGGCCCAAATATACCAGCTCCAGTTTTTCCATCTTCAAGTCCACCCTCCGATACTCATAGTGATTTAACTTAAAAATTACCTATATCCCGAAAGTTTTGTTCGTTCCCGCCTTGAATATGCCGTATTTGTTTGGAGACCTTATAATCAGCTTTCGAGCAGCAGAATTGAGCGTATACAGAAGCTATTCCTAAAATTTGCTCTACTGTCATTAAAATTTGAAGATCCTATCCCTCCTTATACTTCTCGTCTGATGTTGATAAACCTAGAATCTTTGGAAAACCGTAGATCAATGTTATCATTGACCTTTACTTTTAATGTAATCCAAGGTATTATTGAATGTCCGTATCTTTTGGAAAGGATTAGTTTTAATGTTCCAAAGCGTAGTCTTCGAATCTCATACCCCTTTTATTGGGCGAATATTTAAACAAGATTTGCCAGTAATGCTCCGCTAGCGAGAACTATGCGGGAATTTAATATTTTATCCAAATCTGTGGAAATCGACTTTTCATTGCCAAAACAAGCTTTTTTAAAACTTCTGCATACCATGTTTTAATATTATTCTCTATCTTAAGTATCAGCTTTATTAACTTAATTAAGCATTGAATAGTCCGTAAGAAATATTGTTTCATAAACTGAAATAAATAAATAAAAAAAATTAGAGTTATATCTGCAAATCATAAGTTTCTAGAACACTCTAAAGGCTCAAAATTGAACCCAAAATAAGCCAATATATACCGTTATTTCTACGACAGATACCGAATTGGTTACTTACAGAAATGTATGTGTCGATAGGTTTGGAATTTTGTCTTTGAAACGCCATAATTTTCTTTGCAATCGCTCCACTAGTTCTCGCGCAATAAGCGTTTTCGTGAAGCACCAAAAATTACAACTACAACATTACAGCATAGCCACCATATCCAAACGTAAGACGTATTTTACGTCAAAACAATTAAATAAAAAACATGTAATTTTTAGCAAAAAAAAAAACCGACTTCAACTCCCATATAAAAAATATATATATATGTATATATCTCATGATCCAGTGATCGGAAAAATTAAAAATATTCCGACGAACTGATAACCTCCTCCTTTTTTGGAAGTCGGTTAATAAAGAAAATCTCCTGCCCGAGTACTCAAACTCGGATCTCTCAAGTGACACTCTAGCGCTCTGATCACTCGGCCATCGCGACTGTTGGACCAGCGCGAGCAAAGTGGCATACATACATGCTATCAGTTCCAGTGTTGCCGTTTTAGTCCTTTGGTGGCTAGATTCAGCTACCACATACTTTTTTTGGCCACATAAATTTAAAATTGCCCCTAGCCCTTTTTTTAGCCCTTTGTAGAATTGTTTCATTTTTGGCATGAAAAAGTTCTATATGCTTAATTCGATCTATTTTATTACAACGCTTTTATCAACTTGCAGTGTTGTGTGTCCAGAAACTTTCAATGTTGTGGATCCGACACCATAAAGCTTTGCTTTGAAAAAATCCTATAAAAAAGCATAGTGCATAGGGCGACATCTGTAGTGAATAGGGCGAGGTAGATATCATCTAGATGTCGCCCTATGTACTACGTTTGCTACAGCGGAAATAGACGACACGCCATTTCTTTAAATAAAATTAATTGGTGCTCGTTTGTATGTACATACATATGTAAATGCATGTGTGTGCACCTTTCTATTAATATCGTTGAATTATTTTAATATCTATTGCAAAATTTTATTACTTTTGATTTTGAAATTTTAGCAAAAGTCATTATAAACAATCTATGAAATTGAAAATGAAAAGCGTGGGGCGCATGTTATACACTTGAATTGATATGAAAAGTAATATATGTATGTATGTATGTGGGTATATGAATAACGACCGCTTAAAATCGATTTCAAAGTTCTACTTTCGCTGTAGAAATTTTAGGTCTACGTTATGTAGTTTGACTATTGTCAATTAAATCGAATGCTTTGTATTGCATGCGCTCCACGTTTTTCATTTTCAATTTCATAGATTGTTTATAATGACTTTTGCTAAAATTTCAAAATCAAAAGTTATCAAAACAAATTCTATGGGACTGAGAAATATTTTTTTCTACTTTTTAGTCCATTTATAAAAGCGTTGTATATTAAAAAGTTTTTTTTATATTATTCATTTTTGTTGCATTTATGTAGGAGATGAATTTTGAAACTAAAAAAGACTGATATATACATACATATATATATTGTATGTTCCTTACGTTTTTATACATACATACTGTAAAAGTGTTATCGCTGTTAACTTATCTATTAACGATTTAACTATAGTTTAAAATAGATAAGTTTACGGCCTTTAATATGCTTAATTTTTTAAATGACCCATCAAGTCGATTGACCGTGCATGTTCTTGTAGTGTGATTGTACCAGCTGCTGGTGCGACTTCAAAAACTATTTGAAAATTTGATGATTGTACCAGGATGCTGGTGTCGTGAGTGGTGAAATTAGCTAAATTTTCTAAGTTAAAAATATTTTGGCGGAAATTTCTTGCACTATATGAGTCGGCCGCTGTGGTGTAGTGGTAAGCAGTGCGCGCTTCCACTCCGCAACGCCTGGGATCAAGCCCTGGTCAAAGCAACATCGCAAAAAAATATAGAAAAAGGTTTTTTCTTAACAGCGGTCGTCCCTCGGCAGGCAATGGCAAACCTCCGAGTGTATTTCTGCCATGAAAAACAGCTACTCATAAAAATACGATCGCCATTCGGAGTCGGCGTAAAACTGTAGGTCCTTCCGCTTTGTGTGACAACATCAAAGCGCACGCCACAAATCGGAGGAGAAGCTCGGCCAAACACTAACATATGTGTAAGCGCCAATCTATTATTATTATATGAGTCAAAGCCGTGTTTGTGGAAGATTAAGTTGCCGATATTGCAGTTGTAAATTAAAAAAACAAATTTGTAAAGAAATGAATATTGTACCAGCATGCTGGCAAGTTATATGCTTCGAGCCTAATGGCTTGATGGCTCACTTGATGGAGCCAGCAAGCTGGTGTCGTATATTTCCCCTTTTATACAAAAAAGTTTTTGGTTGTATAAAATATTAGCTTCTTTCCAGAGTTCATTGTTTTTCTATACCATTGCTTATTGAAAATGTTTGCGTGTGTACTTATATATATATGTATATGTAAGTAAAAAAATTTAGCCACCATTTTTAGCCACAACGACTTTTTTAAGCTCTTTTGGCTACCACTAAAAATGATTCGCGGCAACACTGATCAGTTCACTGTCTCTGTTTGTTTTCAGCACACATTTTTGGTGAAATTTTTGTGACTCTCTGGCTGTGTTTCATGGCATACTCACTTTATACCAAGTTAATTTTCGTAGTATAGGAACCAGCTTTAAACCACTTTGTACGATGGTATAATTGTGGTTTACAACGACAGACATGTAGTATGCAATGTTAGTATAGTATATAAACCATATGTCTGTCAGGGCTATTAACCCTTATGCTGACACCCGGTTCTGGCGAGACCATATGCATTTTTAAAACAAGTTTTCGGTAAGTAAATGAGTTTGGATCGGGTTGATATTCCATGATATCCTCAAGTGACTATTTCTATAGAAGCTAAACATTAAAAATAAGAAAAAAATTAAAAACAAGTCATGATATCAGGGTAAAATATGTTATGACCCCGCATACGATACAGCCATGGTCTGGCTGGACCCCTCATTAAATTTCATACAATTAAGTATAATTTTGGGAAGCCGTCGTTTTTTTCATTCTTTCTTTTTTGAGTATTGGTACTGTGTAACGTATTTTGTGCGCCGCTGTTTTAAAATATAACTAATAATAATAACTAGTTTTCGGTTAACTTCTTACAAGTCGGGCGGTAATTTCGAATTTAAGTTTCCCAGAAAATAAAGTATACTTAAATATGGAAGAAAGCGGAAATTTCGATGATGAGGTAGATGTGGCATATAACCTAAGACAACAAAAGCTGATAACAGAAGAAGAGTTCCTGGAACGTATTGCTAACGCAATTTCGAGCGCTAATGAACTAGATGCGAGTGAAGTTGAAAGCGTTCCATTTGATGTCGAAAATAACGATGGTGCGGAGTATGGATCAGCCGAAGGATCGGATGCGGAAACGAGATTGATGTTGAAATAAACGCATTCGAAATAGATGAGGACGATAATGATGGAGACGAAGAAATCATTGATCAAGGGAATGTGGTTCGATCAGAGGACACATTTCAGCAAGAAGCAAATCAGAGCTGGGTAAATGCAATTACATTACAATTACAATTACATTCCTCAGTAATTGTAATTAGGATTCAATTCCTTTAGCTCACAGCAAAGGAATCGATTACTTTTTCAATTCCTTGAAGTAATTTCAAATGGAATTGTTTTTTTCTTTAATTCCATTACAAGGAATTTCATATTGTAATTGGAATAAATTACGTGCTAGTAATGTAATTTCTTTTATTTCAATTCCTTTGAAAGGAATTGAAAATGTAATTTTTTTTCCAATTCCTTTCAAAGGAATTGAAAATGTAATTGATTTTTTTTCCAATTCCATTCCTCAAAGTAATTTAAAAAGTAATCGAAAAATTTATAAAAAAAAAATAGTTTACTGTTGAATTGCAAAAGCTTTGTTAAATTTCTTGGTTGCTAACTGCCTTGAATAAACAACTTATACCTAAGTAGTACTACTAATTGGACTTTAAGAAAACTGAATAGCTTAGACTGTAGCTGTTCAGTTTATAGGGTAACGGTTAAATTTTCCAGATCCTACCGCGAACGCGCTTCGCGGCAGATGAGACCCATAAATGTTGCTGCCTTGGGCACTGCTGTTCTCTTGGACTAATCCCTGCGTATTTATAAAAATGCACCGAGTTAATTGCGTATATTATGGTAATTCTACCCAAAATGGCGTGCCTTCTGGGGCCTTTGAAGTACTCTTACTGGTATCCTGCGTTACAAATGAGGATAGAGTCCGCTTGAATTACGAGCCCTGTGGGACTGGAGATCCTACCTCCTAAGAGTTTTATAAACAAATTTCATTGCTATGGCTAAATTTTGATGATAACACTGTAACGACGCTAAAATTAAACAAAAAACGCCGAGAGACGTAAAATTAATTTTAAGTAGTATGTTACAGAAGTGTATACCGTTTTTTTTTAGATAAGGTCATTTAGTCAAGTTATTTTCATTTTAAGTTTTCATTGCGAATGAAAAAAATCAAACTTAAACATGGTCATACGGTCATGTACGATATGGCGTATGGGTAACATTATTTCCTGCTAGTATTTTATACAAAAAATTATTACACTTTCACTTAACCCTTGCAAATCTTAATGGGCTATGATCGGGCCTAAGTGTGCTGGCGCCCTCTGGGCCTAGCAGCCACTTCAACCTAACCCTTGCAAACTTGCTTATTTATCCATCGATTTTCATCGGTAGTAGTGTTTTAAGCCGCAAAACAAGCAGATATTGGCTAGTCTATACTAATATATATTTTGAAAAGCATTTTTTTCTGTTCGCAAAGCTCGAAAAAGGCCGTACCGATGTTTTTGAAATTTCGGAATATACTGCAGACTTTCCACGGATGGTTATAGGCTAAAAAAAGTTTCGATATTGAAAGGGGGCGTGGCACCTCCCATACAAACCGAATTTTTCAAACTGCATATATTTGTGGTAGAGGACTAGAACTGGGTATGGTGATATATACATATATAAGACCAATTCCATACTCATGGAGAAAAATTTGCATGGTTGAAGAATGGGGCGTGGCACCTCCCATATAAACCGAACTTTTCATATTGCATATTTCTGTAAGCCTTCTTAAAACTCTTTAGTTTGACACCCACATGGCTATATTTCATTTTTTTTAACAATTTGACTTAGTTTAAATTTTCAAATAGGTGGCAACCCTCGTCCAAAATGCTTCCAGCGGTTATCTTTCTTAAACCTCTTTAACTTGATACCCATATTGTAATAATTCATTAATTTTATCAATATAATTGGGTTTAAAAATTTTTAAATAGGTGGCAACCCTCCAAATTTTTGTGATATCATTGATTCTGGTATTATACCGAATAATAAAATAAAAATATTCAAATCGGTTCAGCCGTTCTCGGGTTTTGATGACCGTGACATACGAACACAACATTTTTATATATATAGATATACATAGAAGATGTCCAATGTGTGCTTTCGATTTTAATCTTTGACCACAACGAAAATTCCACATTGTACATTCGTGAATGAACTTTCAGTTTCTCGATTACTTTTACAATTCCTTTGAGTAATTGAAATAACTAAAGTACTCTTGCAATTCCAGGTAATGGAATTGAAAAAAAAATCAATTACATTTTCAATTCCTTTCAAAGGAATTGGAGAAAAAAAATTACATTACTAGCACGTAATTTATTCCAATTACAATATGAAATTCCTTGTAATGGAATTAAAGAAAAAACCAATTTCATTTGAAATTACTTCAAGGAATTGAAAAAGTAATCGATTCCTTTGCTGTGGACTGAAGGAATTGATACCTAATTACAATTCCTTGTAATCTGTAATTGGGAGTAATTTGATTCCTAAAGGAATCATTACGACCCAGCTCTGAAGCAAATATAGTTTTTCATGCAAAAGATGGAACAAAATGGGCAAGAGAGGATCCACCAAATGGTCGGATCCGTGTTCATAATATACATCGACAAGTTAGTTGTGGTCCAGCTGATAAAAATTCAACACCAATTGAAGTGTTCCTCAAATTTTTTACGGATGAAATGAGTTTTATTATATTGCGTGAAACTAATCGCAAAGCAAAATCTGTATATGAAGAATTCAACCGCAAAAACCCAACAAAAAGTCATAAAGTCTGGAAAGATGTTACAGCTGTTGAATTAGAAGCGTATATCGGTTCACTGATTATGACAGGTGTTACTGGGAATAATTATCAACATGCAATTCTGCTCTGGAGAACAAATAATCTTCCTATTTTTAGAGCAACTATGTCTCTCAAGCGTTTTGGTGAAATAAGCCGTTATATCCGATTTGATAATGCCAACTCGCGTGAATACAGATTATTAGCAGATCGAGCCGCACCAGTGAGCGACATATTGTTGGTTTTGAAACAAAACTTGGCTCGAAATTATAGACCGCATGAATGTATAACCATTGATGAAAAATTGTACCCTTACCGTGGCAGAGCAAAAATGATCCGATACAACCCTGACAAACCTGCAAAATACGGTTTGAAAATTTGGTGGGCATGCGAGGCGAAAACCCATTTTCCAGTTGCAGCAATTTTTTATACTGGTAAAGAACCTGGTGCTGAAAGAGCAGTCAATCAAGGTGAGAATGTTTTCTCCAGCTCGTTTCACAGTTTGTGAATTCCGGTAGAACAATATGTGCAGATAAGTTCTTCACAACATACAACGGATGTATTCGTCTAATGCGTTCTGGATTGAGTTATGTTGGTACATGCAGGTCTAATAAGCGGTATGTTCTTGAAGAATTCAAGAAAAATAAGAACCGCCAACCTTGCAGCTCTGTGTTTGGTTTCAATGAAGCTAATGTTGCTCTTGTTTCATACGTTCCTAAAAAAAACAGAAGCGTCATTTTGATGTCTACAGTTCATTACGATTCAAATATTCCAGCATTGTTGCGAAATGGAAAGGCAAATGAAGCTCGTAAACCAGAAGCTATTCTGTTCTATAACGAACATAAATCTGGCGTAGATTCAATGGATCAAAAATTGGCCCGTTACTCATGTAAAAGACGAACAAATAGATGGCCATTAGCGTTTTTTTACAATATGGTAGACGTAATGGCTCGGGCTACGTTTATTTATTGCAATAAAAACGAACCATCAAAATCCACATTTGCTAGAAGAACTCTTTATAACATACTTTGCGAATCTCTAGCAAAATCTCTCATGGAAGAGCGCATGAACAACCAGGAAGTAATGAAGCAGTACAATACGCGCAGCGGAATTGAATCATTTTTTGGTAGACCCATTCTGGTAAGTGTTCAAACAAATATATAAATATTCAAATACAAACATATAAACTAATTGTATCTTTTATTATTTTTTCAGCCACCAACTCCGACTGGTGAAGCTGGGCCGTCCAGTATTTTACCCGGCAATAAAAAATTTAACTGCAAAATATGTATGACAGCAGCAGACAAACGATATACAAAAACCAGATTTTTATGCATTAATTGTAAGCAGCCTGTATGTCTAGGACATTCAGAACAGTTTCAAAATTGCTTCAGCTGTATCCCACCAAAACAAGCATAAATATTATCTTATTCTTTGTATGTATACATGTATTAAATAAATGTATAACATAAGAAAAAAATTAAATAAATGAAACAACGGAAGAAAACCATATATACAAAATCTTTTTCTTTATACTACTACTACTACTAATAATAACTATATTTTATAACTAATCACTTCTACTTATCAAGTTAACAAATTATATCTGCATTTCTATACATTTTATATGGAGGTCTGGCCAGACCATGGGTGTACCATAACGTATATTTCACTGGGTGTCAGCATAAGGGTTAAACATCTTGGCGATGCACAGTGGCCAATTTTTGGAAAACCCTGGCCAAAAGTCCAAAAAAAATTGGTGCATTCGTATGCATAACCATCTTATATTGTTAAGAAGGCTCTATTGCGTATCGTTATGAGACAACAAGTCGATTCTCTTAAGGCATTTAGTGTTACAGGAGATCGAAGTGACTGTTGCTAGCAATTCGCTCTAAACTTTTCGTAAATTAGAGTTTTCGTCGTTGTTAAAGTCGTGGTATTATCCTTAAAAAAAATAACAGTTTTCAAGCATCCGCTCATGGACATTGTAACCTCGAGTATGTAAAACATGTTTTTTCATTGTCACGCCATCTAAAAACTGACTTAAGGCGTAGATATTCACGGATTGATTTTTTTTATTTACTCATTATGATGGATTAGGAAAATAGTTGCGAGAGTGGTCGAGATGGGCGGTCTAATTTTCTTTTTCATATCGATTGAAGTTTCTCCCATCCACCTTAGTTAAAACCACCTGCCACAAGCCGCCACTGTAGTTTGGACATCAGTTTTTATACGCGATTCTTAATTTGTTTATGTTTAAAAGATTTAAATTATGTAAAAAATTATTTCTGTCAAGATTTTGATGTTTTAAAGATTGGATGTTTTTAGAGTTTAAATGATGTCAGAAAGTACTACTATATTAGAGTGGTCATCCATGGGCCTCTCATTATTGAATGGGCACCCCTGCCAATTGGGCAACTTTCCGAAGAAGCCCAAGAGTCAAGGAATAAGGATATTAAAAAATATCGGGTGCTTGTATCCTCGGACCCTGTCATTTCAGGTTTACGTTTAAACCCACCAAAACAAAATCATAAACTGTCGTCAGATGCCATTAAATTATTATCAACTGTTGTATATGCGGATGCGGAATTGCCATCAGAAAATATAGATATGAGCTTGGATACTTCAGATGACTGCGAGTCTGACGGTGTATAAAATTGTTATCTTAAAAATATATTCCTGTGCCAACAAATATGTACGTCTTGGTTATTGATTCATTCAAAATCCCGCAGTTCCCGTGTAAATTTGAACATCAAGATTTTTAGAAACAAACATTAAGACCTTGTTAGTATTTGTCCGAGCTTCTCTTCCGATATGTGGCGTGCGCCTTGATGTTGGCGCACAAAGGGGAGGGACCACGAAGCTGTTTTTCGTGGCTGAATACACTCGGGCGTTTGCCACTGCCTGCCAAAGGGCGACTTTATTACAAAAAACTTGTTTGTTTCTTATTTTTTGATGTTGGTCGGAAACTGGGCTTGAACCCAGGCCCTGCGGTATGATAGCGTATATTTCTAACCGCTACAACATATTATATAACAAAAAAGCAGAAAACATGACCTTTTATACTTAACTACCTTAGTTTTGCTAAAAAATTTATTATTAAGGGGAACACAGCAGCAATTATGGATCCGCCATTTTGAATTTCGAAATTATGTGGTGAAATTTAAAACCAGCAACCAAAATAAAGACGAATACACAAGGTTTGATTACAATTGTACCACGCTTCGACTCTTGGCCAGCTTTTTCGAAAAATTGGCCACTGTGCGATGGGCTGTTTACCTGCTGGATACTTGAAATCTCATTTGCAAAAGGTATACGAAATATTTATTCTTAAGTGATTTTATAACTAAAGGATTGAACTACTTTTATGTTATTATTGTAGATATGACACGCACACTGCCTTTTTAAGGTATTTCATTACTGAGGAATTATGTAGCAAAACGAAGAGGAGCCATGCAAGATTTGGGGCAACTGTTTCTTGCAAGTTCATGGGTACGAAGTTCACTGAGGGTCAATGACAGCCTGTTGGATAAATTTAACCGAAATTTCTGCAACACGAATTGACATGAACCATAACCGCATATTAGTGTACGGTGATAACCATGATTTTGTTGTGGAAACAATACGTACATATATTATAATACAATTGAAATTATACCTCACTTGATTCTTGTTAAATAGCAGGTTTAAATTCTTATTAAGGGTCTGTGTCGATGGATAGAAAAGTACTAGGGATGGTAAATTTTTGACAACTATGGGGTGAATGAAAATTTCCGAGCCAAGCAACAATCACGCCGACTTGACGGTTTTGATTTGTTTTTTGTTTAATAAATGCATGGCTTTCAGTTCTAGAAGAATTAAAGTCAGTAAAGACATACATATAAGTTAATACGGGGGCTAACACACATACCTGTGTGAATGTGCTGACGCCGCACTTCCCCAAACACGCGCATAACCAGTGCGGGTAATTGAACTCGCATGCAAAAATAATCGAACATGCGTTAGCATAATTGAATCTATGGGAAGCGCAGCGTCAGCAGTTAATTCAGCCGGTTAGACAGTAAGTCGTAGTATTAAGAAAAATGTTGTGTTCATTCCATTTTGGACAGCGGGAGCAGATGGTAAATACACTTTTACAAAACTAATTATTGTCTTTTATTTTAGGAAGGACAACACGGGGCCGCCGTGCGGCCCCAACTTTAACTTTTTCGAGCTCATGGATGTGAGCTCGATGACTGGCGCCCGAGCAGGGGCCCACTGAAAGTGTGGGTCTCCGAGGAATGGCCTCCTTAATTGTGGGGTCTAAGGAAAAGGATCCTCTTAACTGCTTGAGTCCTTTTCAAGTGGTCGTGACAAGTGATGAACAGTGTTGTAATAAGTGGAAGTGTTAAATGTGAAGGTGCTTATAAAATTTATGGCTTGTACATCCACATAACTAAATATTTTGAAACCGTTGACTACCGTTGGGTATCCACCGGTTTATACATAACATATATATATATATAACATTAGCGTAACTCTGTGATTCCCAACTCCAGGGGCACTCCAGGGTATAAAAGCTCCCCTTCCTAAAAGGGGTCAAACCAAAGAAGTGAATAAAAATCAAATAGTGAACTAAATAATTTATGGATCGACCATCCAAATAACTTAATATCCTTGAAGCCGCGATTCACCACCTTCGGGGGGACCCTCCCGTTTATAATAGAAGCTTAATTCTGCGATTCCTTTCCTTCTTCCCAGAAGAGGTAAATTCGAGGAAACAATAAAAAATGTGAGAACAAAAAAAATAAAGGCTCTAATAGCCGCGTGATAAATTGTCGCTTAGACCTGTGACCCCGAATGAACCTCAGGCTAAAGCTGTAAATTACTACGTCATATCCTGCATGTTATCAGCGACCGAACCAGGAATAACATGATATTAAGTGGACCTGTGACCCCGAAGACCCTCAGGTGCACAAATAAATAGTGTTTATTCAAAGTGAAAATTAAAACAAATTGACACCGTCCACGACTACGCCTTTACAATACTGAATATCCTGGCACGATCACATGGCTGGGTGAGTCCCTCACCCTATACTCCTAGGCAGATACTCACCTCGTCGAAGGCCAATAGGTTAACATATCTTGTTTTCCTGCATTAGCTGCCTGTGGTGTCTCCAGGGTACACATCAGAACACACTGGATACTGCTACTTCGATTTCTGCGGCATTTCCAGCGTACACATAAGCACACTGGAAATTGCAATAGGTACAAGATTATGTTGTGAAGTAAGTTGTGCCTTAGTAGGTTTCCTTCAATCTGATTGTTGACGACTAAAAAGGATGACACAGCCCTTCCTGACCGAAACTTTTCTTTAAAGACTAATGTGCCGTGAAATGCCAACCTGGTACATGTCGCCGTACACATAAGAACACGGTAAAAGTTTCACAAAATCTAATCGCGGCTCCTTTCTTACCTTTTTTGCAGGAAAATCTGAAAACGTAGGAAAGGAACCGACCTCCAACTCAAATCGAGACTGATTGTTTTTTTTCGAAACAAAAACTAATTGCATAAAAAGCAAATACAAACATAGCACGAGGACGAAGATCCGAGCCAAAAAAATTAATAACCGTGCAAAACAAAAAATATATAAATAATAAATGGGTTAGGATTAGAGGCTCGATTAGCACGAATAGAAGCTAGCAGCGCAATCCTAGATCAAAACCTTACCAGGATTGACGGGAGGCTAGGCAGTGTAGAAGGAGCAAATAGTGTGGCTCAACAAGGGAGCTCAGTCGCGAACACCCGAACGCCAATGTCCGAACAAGACCTCAAGGAAATCGGCAGGCTCCCCGACTGTGTCAAAGAGCAGCAAACTTTTGAGGGAAATCCAGCTCAATATATTTCATGGATACATAATGTCGAAGGCATCCTTTCCGATTACGAAGTGATCAAGGAAAAATCTTTGTATAGGGCTATCCTTCAGCACGTTAGGCAAAAAATCCGGGGAGGGGCTGATGCGGCGTTAGTTGCATATAATGTTTTCGAGAGTGTCTGGACTGAGATAAAAAAGGTCCTATCACTGCGCTACGCAGACAAGAGGGACATACGGACGCTAGAATACCAGTTAAATAAGTTGGCTCAAAAAATTCCAAACTAGATGAATTTTATGCGACAGTTAACCACCAACTGTCGTTGATCGTCAACAAGATTAACTGTGACGATTATACGCTAGAAACTGTTTCCGTCCTCATAGAAACATACCGGAATAGGGCCCTTGACGTATTTATTAGGGGTCTGAATCCCGAATTATCACGCATGCTAATAGTCCAGAAACCAAAAACACTTCCAGAGGCGTACTCAGCTTGCCTTGACTTACAAAACCTGAGTTTAAGAAATACAATAGTGCATACGAACGCAGTGAAGAGGGTTGTTGTTCCTACGAATAACCTGTTGCAAAACCACCAGAGGCCGGCCATTCCTCCTCGAGCCCGCACCAGTTATAACTGGACAAACAGAACCGCTGGCCAAGGATACAACAAAGTGCCATTCAATAAGTTCCAGTCAAACCAAGAGTCCAACACTTCGTCTCCAGGCAGAACCACGGCTCCGAAACCTGCGGAGAAAATAGAAATCGGTGGCAGCATTCAGTCTAAGCAGGTTAACTACATGAATCGACCTGCAAGCAACAACGCGTTTAAAAGAGGACCAGCATCATCAATCGAAAGACTTCCAAAACAACAAAGACTCTACAACATGGAAGCAAGTAGTAATGAGCCAGGAGAAGAACAGGCTCAGCAGGTAAATTTCATATAAAGGGCGCTGCTCTGTATTCCAGCATACCCTACCTTACTTGCGTCACCAAAGACAATATTATCCTGAAGTTCCTTGTCGACACAGGGGCGAATAAAAATGTTGTGACTCCCAAACTAGACGCCCGCTCATCTCCGGTTGATCCACCCTTTTCAGTGAAAACTGTTGCAGGGCCTGTTCCAATAAACAATAAAATTAGTGGACAAATTTTTCACAGTATGGGGAATGATACTGTACTAACGTTTTATGCCCTACCAGGGCTGACTTCTTTTGATGGTATAATAGGCGACGATACCCTGAAAGAATTGGGAGCTGTGATAGATAGAAAAAATCATACCTTGAAAATAGATCCGGTTATTAAAATTCTACTCAAGAACAAAACCGTTGGGGGTATTAATTTTTCTGAGGCATCGATCCCGGAAGCAGTGTTGCCCGCTCTGAAATCTCTACTTAAAAAATACTCACATCCCTTTGAGCCTTTGAGCGCAAAAATCAACATTAAAACGTCTGTCAGGGCCAAAATAAAAACTACCACAGAAGATCCTATATACCCCAAAAGCTATCCCTACCCGGCGAATATGAGAGAAGAGGTGGACAGACAGATTTCCGAACTACTCGACGAAGGTATTATTCGTCCATCCAAAAGCCATTACAATTCTCCAATTTGGGTGGTACCTAATAAACCAAAGCCGTCCGGAGGAAAGCAATACAGAATGGTAGTGGACTTTAAACGCCTAAATGCAATCACGATACCCGATACCTATCCCATCCCTGACATCAACGCAACATTAGCCAGCCTCGGCCACGCCAAATACTTCACGACCATCGACCTAACGTCCGGGTTCCACCAAGTAGCAATGAAAGAGGCTGACATCCCGAAAACAGCATTTTCAACCATGAATGGGAAGTACGAATTTTTAAGACTTCCTTTTGGGCTAAGGAATGCACCGGCCATATTTCAGCGCAAGATAGACGACGTCTTGAAGGAACATATTGGGAAAATATGCTACGTCTATATTGACGATATCATAGTGTTTGGTAAAGATTTAGACGAGCATATGAAAAATGTCGATATAGTATTCGAAAGGCTGGCAGACGCCAACGTCAGGGTAAAAATAGAATACACAAAGTTTATGAGAACGGAGGTAGAGTTCCTGGGGTATATAATAACCTCCGACGGTATAAAAGCAGACCCCTCAAAGGTACAGGCCATAGAAGCTCTGTCACCTCCCCGAACGCTAAAAGAGTTGAAAAGTTTCCTTGGAATGTCATCGTATTATCGAAAATTCATCCGGGATTACGCCAGAGGGGCGAAACCCTTAACAAACCTAACGCGAGGGGAAAATGCGCAGATCAAGGCCAGTCAGTCGAGAAACATTCGCATTAATCTGGATGCGGATGCTCTTAGGGCGTTTGAGGACCTAAAAAAATTGCTTGTCTGCTCAGACATCCTTGCCTTTCCTGATTTCGGGAAATCGTTCAATCTTACAACTGATGCTTCGAACTATGCCATAGGGGGGGGTGTTATCCCGAGGCGAACCCGGAAGAGACCGGCCAATCGCATATATATCGCGCTCCCTTACCCGAACAGAAGAGAACTACGCCACAAATGAGAAAGAAATGCTGGCAATTGTTTGGACTCTGGACAATTTAAGATCGTATTTGTATGGTGCAAAGATGATTAAGATTTATACCGACCACCAACCTCTTACTTTTGCATTGGGAAGCAGAAACTACAATGCAAAGCTGAAGAGATGGAAGGCCTGAATCGAAGAGTATAACCACGAATTGATTTACACTCCAGGTAAATCAAATGTCGTGGCCGATGCTCTGTCAAGAATGCCGTCCCAAGCAAACAATTTAACCAGCGCAGAGTCAACGGGTAAGGTAGATGATGATGAAAGTGGAAGTCCGACAAGGGTAAATGCACAATTAAACAGCGGTTCATCTTCAGAAATTGAAAGCGATATGGCGACTGTCCATACCGCGGAGCAAGACGCATCGGACCTCATTCCACACGTCGAATGTCCCCTGAATGTATTTCGTAATCAATTGTGCTCAGGGAACGTAATGTTTGAACATGCGTAGAAAACCCACATCTTGGTTTTACTCGACACTACATCACCCTGGATAGCATCGATAAACCGACAGTAATAGAAGTACTAAAGGAGCGACTCAATCCGTCACTCATAAATGGTATTAAAATCCCAGAGAATCGTCTGCAACTCCTACAGGAGGTATATTTAGAATATTTTCTCTTATATAAAATTAGGATAACTCAACGGGTAGTTGAGGACGTGGCCAACGAAGACAAAATTTGCAAAATAGTGAAAGATGAACATAAGAGGGCACACAGAAACCCCAGGGAAAATAAAGAGCAAATCCTGCAAAAGTATTATTTCCCTAAAATGGCAAGTCGGATAAGGAAATTCGCATCTATCTGCGAAACTTGCCTCACAAACCCATGCGAAATATTGCACGTTGACATTTTCGAAATCCAAAACGAAAAATTTCTATCCTGTGTTGGCAAATTTTCGAAATTTGCAAAACTTTTCCACATAAGGAACCGCTCATCCCTCACTCTTCGTGCAAAATTTGCCAAGCTTATCCACTACTTCACAACCCCTCGGGCCATAGTAACAGACAATGAGAGAGGATTTATGAGCCCCCTAGTAAGCGATTATATAAGAGGTTTAGGGATTGAATTGTACCAAACTCCAGTGCAAGGAAGTGAAGTGAATGGGCAGATCGAAAGATTTCATTCAACTTTGATCGAAATCTATCGATGTCTGCGAAGGGAAATAAGCAATACGAGTCCCAAAGAATTAGCCTACATTGCAGTCGACCGCTATAATACAACGATTCACTCGAAACGAAAGAATAAACTACGAAGGACTGACAGATTTTAGAAGTAAGGTCCACAGGGAAATTAAAGATCGAATTAGAAAAAATCAAGAATCGCGAAACCTTCGACTAAATAGGAAAAGGAAAGGCATAAAAAAGTTTAAGGTAGGAGACGATGTCTATGTAAGGCACAAACAGATTAAGAGTAACCACTCTATAAAAAGGAAAGGGTTCGCAAGGAAAACCGAGTAACCCTAGAGACAGACACTGGTAGGAAAATTCACAAGGTACATATAAAAACTAGGGCTCAATAATAATAATAAAAAAAATAAACAATAAAAAAAATTTAAAACACGATCAGGTGCATACCGAGCAAAAAGTTAAAAACGCCACAAGTAAACAGACCCATATGTAAAAGAGGAATCTACAGCCCACTAAAAAATAGCAGAAAATGCTATATAAAAGAGGCATCTGTAGCCCACCAAAAAACAGCAATAAATGCTAGTTAGGCGTCTACAGCCCACAAAAAAAAAAACAAGAAATACTACGTGAAAAAGGGCTTCTATAGCACACTACAAAATAGCAGGGAATGCTAAATAAAAGAGGCATATAGTATAGCAAAAAAGCACAGAAATCAAAACGGTCCACAAGTTTTTGTTTTATTTGCAAAAAATTTAGCATACTTTGATTTCAGTTAAAGATTATTGCAGAACTTTTGGATTCTGTGGTCTTGTCAATTCATAATCTTATAATCGCGGGGACGGGAAATAAAGTAATTAAGTGATTAGATAGTATAATAGTATAAAAAATAATGGAAAAACATAAAAAAATTTTAATAAAAAAAAACAGAATACTAATACTTAACGGATAAGCGAAACACTAACAATTAATTAAGTGAAGAATGTTTAAACAAAACCACTAACAGGTACCGGATAAGAAAAACACATACTAACGGCTATTTAAGAGAAAATTATTTGGAAGAACCTAGACTAATCTCAGGCAAAGCACAGTTTTATTTCTCACCGTCCCCGAAGTAAGGTACAAAAAATGTAAAATTCATAAAACTTGCGGTGTGGATATCTTAAAAGGCCACAATAATTCAAATTTTTTTCTTTCTCATAAAATTATCGAAAAACAGTTTACTCTTCATATCCGGCGTTTTCGGCCTCAACATATACAGCTACGACTCCTCTCTGGTGACTATTGATCATGGGCATGGCTGGATCTTGAATGGACACTTTAGTCTCGTCCACGTGATTGACCTTAACTACTTTAACATAGCGTTGGAAAAACTAAGAGAGACAACACGGTATGAGATCGAAAACGAAGCAGTGAGGACAGTTTTACAATTCCACCTGAACCAGACTGAGCTACGTCTTGAAGAACTTCAGATGACCAAATTGAGAAAGACACGTTCTATTGACTGGATCGGTTCGGCATGGAAATGGATTGCTGGCTCTCCAGATGCTGCGGATTTTGACTATATCCTTCGAAGCCTAAACGAGGTGGTGACCAACAACAACTACCAATACCGCGTCAATGACAAGCTCTTTAACAGAACCCGTGAAGCAATTGAGAAAGCAAATCAAATGATGGTTCACATTAATGCAATCAGCAAGAGTGTTAAAGAAGAAAACCTTGATCTTCTGGACTTAAGAAGGTTCTCATCTTTAAAGAACAAGTATCGGAGGTGGTGCAAGCGTGCCAAATGGCAAAAACGGGCATCGTAAACACGAACCTGCTTGATCGAGAGGAAATCCATAGACTTATACTCGAAGAGGAGTCCTTACCATACCAAAACTAAATCGAGGCTATAGAACACGGATCGGCATCCGTATACTCGAACGGAACACTTATTCTGTATGTTCTTTCCATGCCAAAGGTGAAGCTGGACAGCTATCGACTCCTAATGACACGAGCTGCTATTATAAATGGACAACGCATGGTACTCAACTATGAGAAAATGTTGATAAATCAGGACGAAACATTCGGTATTAAAAATGATTGCCCGTCCATTGGCAATTATTCAATTTGCGCACCCAAATCATTAGCTAGACTACCCGAAGATGGATGCGTAGCGAGATTGTTAAAAGGCGGAAATGCGAAATGTCACTTCGAACCATCCAGCAGCATAATCATAGAAGTGATGGACGAGACATCACTATTCCTAACAAACTTTTGGGGTAAAATTCAGGGAAAAAACTACGAAAATGTCCTGAATGGGACATATGACGTTTTGCTCAACAATGAAACCATCGTAGTGGGAAACCAAACGTTTACCAGCAGGTCGACAAGGGTGGTACAGTCTTGCCACCTGCATTAACAAACGTGACGAGTAATAGCTGAATTTGGACTACATCCACGAGCTTAGCGTAACAAACATCCGACACCTACGAAAATTGGGCGAAGCCTTTCACTTTTCGCTGATTATCGACAGCGTTGCTTTGACGATCCTTGCATCAATATGCTACGTAATTTGGATGAAGATTACTACAACTATCTACTTTCCCAGGCTCAATCGCTCAATCAAACAAGATCAGCCAAACGCCCACTTCAAAGATCTACGTCAGGAACTACCTCATCAGCGGAACGCAGATGTTTAAAGGGGGGTAGTTAATACGGGGGCTAACACACATACCTGTGTGAATGTGCTGACGCCGCACTTCCCCAAACACGCGCATAACCAGGTGGGTAATTGAACTCGCATTCCAAAATAACCGAGCATAATTGAATCTATAGGAAGCGCAGCGTCAGCAGTTAATTCAGCCGGTTAGACAGTAAGTCGCAGTATTAAGAAATGTTGTGTTCATTCCCTATTGGACAGCGGGAGCAGATGGTAAATACACTTTTACAAAACTAATTTTTGTCTTTTATTTTAGGAAGGACAAATTTTTCAAATTTTCTTACCGTAGTAAAAAGCTTTTTTTTCACCATAGCACTTTTCTACTCTTTGCATTTGTAAACAACAAAAATATTGAGTATATAAGTAGTTATTCTTAATTGTATTCTTCTTCTTCTTTATTGGCGCTGTAACTGCCTAAGCGATTTTAACCGAGTCCAAAACAGCACGCCAGTCATTTCTCTTCTGTGCTAACTGACGCCATTTGGAAATGCCAAGTGAAGCCAAGTCCTTCTCCACCTGGTCTTTCTGACGCAGAGGAGGCCTTCCTCTTCGTCTGTTACCATCATCGCGGCCCGCGTTGAATACTTTCAGAGCAAGAGCGTTTATATCCATTCGAACGACATGGCCAAGCCAAGCGCGATGCAGCGGAGCCGCTGAATTTTAATTCGCTGCGCTATGTCTATATCGTTGTAGTAACAGATCCTCGTTAAATCGTCTGTGATATTCGCCATCGCCAATGCGTAAAGGTCCGTAAATCTTTCGTAGGATCTTTCTCTCGAAAACTCCAAGAGCCGCTTCATCAGATTTCTTAATTATATAGTTTTTAAAATTTATTTACTGATTTTCAGCCAAATCGGTGTTGTACCAATGACTTGTAAACAAACCTACTGACGTTTGTGCAGGAAATAGAACTTTTTGCGTTCTCGTACACTTCTGAATCTGTTCTCATTTTACTCTCACTTGAGAGGGTAACATTTTAGTTTGACAGCAGTGATCGGACTTGAAAAAAAATTTGTGTGGTAGAATCTGGAAAAAAATGTGGTAGATTTCAAAAAAATGTGGTAGTTATCAGGATTTGGATTTTTCAAGGTTTCACCTAAATTGCAAAGATTTTAATTAGAATCTAAAGAAAACTTAATTTTAGTATAATAAAGTGCAAGGTTGAAGGTGCTGAAAATTCCGTAGAGTTTTGGCAATTTTTTTCATTGACAGTGTAAATCAGTTCCTTCCATATCAAGATATTTTTCGAATATATTTTACGGAATACTGCCAGCTTTTCTTTTTATCACATCACATCACAATGTAGCGGACAAATGTGGCACGTTCCAGAAACCGCCACTTGGGATTTGCCGATTTTGACAATTCTCAAGTAAAAGTAAACAACGCTTTAGAAACTTTAGATGCACTGAAATTTTCTAATACTTTCACAAAAATCGCCGTTTTTTAACATTTTCGCTATTAATTCTTTTTTATAAATCATATATTTTGCAATTTAACACAATAAAACCATGCTTCCTGTCGAAAAATTGAATATTGAGAAAATTTACTATTTTCCAGTTTATTTTATCCTCCCATTCTGCCGGGTGTTAGTGTTTAGTGTTGGACAATTTTTGCTCTTCAAATTAAGGAAATTATGTCGAGCAAAAATAAAACTACTCAAAGAGGCGAATATGTGGTAGATTTCAGACCGTGTGTGGCAGATGTGGCAGATGCTCAAAAAAGTGGCAGATCTACCATAATGTGGTAGAAGTCCGATCACTGTTTGACAGTTCCACAGGTTTTTGCCCGAAAAACACTGGAACAAACTATGGCCCGTAGTCAAAGAGAAGTTAGAAAAAGGTTATAACGATTAAGATTGTGTTTTATAGTAATCACCATTTTAACTCATTCATAGTCAACTTAAAATGCATTTTATGACAAAAACAGAATTTTAAATTTAAAATGAGGAGAACGTGATTTTAAAATGGTTAACAAGGTTCTAAGTTTTGTTTTGCTGTTGAAGCAGTAAACGCTGAAGCACAAGGTTCGGTCCCCACTCCGAGCGATTCCAAACAAATTTTTTTTTTTAATTTTATATATATACATTTTTTTTAGTATAAACATTACTTCATTTTATTTTATTAAATTTCATTTGATTACCTATTTTTGTTTACGGTGTTTCACATAATTGTTTCAAGTTAATCAAATTTTTACGAGTCTAGTTTTAATTGAAAAGATCAATAAACAATATTTAAAAGAACAAAAAAAGATATAAAAAAAATATTTCCAGGTAATGGGATTCGAACACACGACTTCCCGGCTTGCTAAATCCGAACTAATTAAAGTACTCAAATTTCTTTATATTTCCGAGTAAATTGTTATCTTCATATGGATAGCTCTGTTCTCTCTCATATTAACAAAAAGCTTTTTCTAAGATGTCTATGATTGACACAACTTAAAATTCTACTCTAAACTTAAAACTTTATTTCAACAAGAATGAGTTTTAACTTACGACTATGACTATGGGCCTATACGTTTATTTTATATTGCTGTACATACTTTTTCATATTTTAGCATTCATATTTTAGATTCATCTTATTCATTTGTTTAATTACTGCACCATTTGTAATTTTCTTTTAATAAGATCAAGATTTGTCAAACACATAAATTTATCTTTTATCTATATATATATAAAAACTGAACCGATTTGAATAATTTTTTTTTTAATATTGTTCGGTATAATACTAGAACCAATGATATCGCAAAAATTTGGAGGGTTGCTACCTATTTGAAAATTTTTAGACCCAATTATATTGATAAAATTAATGAATTATTACAATATGGGTATCAAATTAAAGAGGTTTAAGAAAGATAACTGCTGGAGATATTTTTGACGAGGGTTGCCACCTATTTGAAAATTTTAACACAGTCAAATTGATAAAATAAATTAAATATTGCCATGAAGGTATCAAACTAAAGAGCTTTAAGAAGGCTTACAGTCGCAAATATATTTGAGGAAGGTTGCCACCTGTTTGAAAATT
This sequence comes from Rhagoletis pomonella, assembly GCF_013731165.1. Classification (NCBI taxonomy): domain Eukaryota; kingdom Metazoa; phylum Arthropoda; class Insecta; order Diptera; family Tephritidae; genus Rhagoletis; species Rhagoletis pomonella. Next base: position 3,308,475 of record NW_023458571.1, read on the forward strand.
TAACTAAATTACACTGATAAATAAATGGAATATTACAATATCGGTATCAAATTAAAGAGGTTTAAGAAATATAACTGTTGGAAATATTTTTGAATAGAGTTGCCATCTATTTGGAAATTGTAACTCAGTTAAATTGATAAAGTAAATGAAATATTACCATGTGAGTGGCAAACTAGAGAGTTTAAAGGAGGCTTCAGCTGAAAATGTGTTTGAGAAGGGTTGCCACCTGTGGATATCAAATTAAAGAGGTTCAAAAAAGATGACTGTTGGAAATATTTTTGAGGAGGGTTGCCACTTATTTGAAAGTTTTGACTCAGTTAAATTTAAAAAAAATTGAATATAGCCATGTGGGTGTCAAACTAAAGAGTTTTAAGAAAGCTTACAGCCGAGAATGTGTTTGAAGAGGATTACCACTTGTTTGAAAATTTAACTAAATTTAATTGATAAAATAAAGCCATATTACAATATAGGTATCAAATTAAACAGGTTTAAGGAAGGAAATATTTTTGAGGAGGGCTGCCACCTATTTGGAAATTTTAACTCAGTTAGATTGATAAAACAAATGAAATATTGCAATGTGGGTTACAAACTTTAGATTTTTAAGAAGGCTTACAACCGAAAATATGTTTGAGGAGGTTTACCATCTGTTTGAAAATTTGACTCAATTTAATTGATAAAATAAATGACTTATAGGTATCAAATTAGAGGTTTAATAAAGATGACTGTTGGAGATATTTCTGAGGAGGGAAGCTCAATATGTTGTAGTAGGTTGCACCAATGTATGTTCAATATAAACCGATAAAATAAATAAACCCACGAAAAATTAGTCCTTCGTCAAATATGATTGATTTAATATTATTTATGTATGGATATGTACAAATGTAAGGCGAATACGGAATATTACCTTAAGTGTTTGTGACGATGGGTGGTGGCTGATGGTCGTTTAGGGTTGAATACGAGAAAAGAATTTCCCGAGCCCTTTTTAATAGAATTGAATTCAACCTCAAAGCAGTAAAACTGTTTTTAGAGGAAACTCAACGATAGTTAATTTGGCGGGAAAAGTGAATGACAGTTTCTTTATATATATACATGTGTGCGTACATATGTACATATATTATTAAGTATTACTAGATAATTTTTTGCTTAATGTTTCCACTTTTTCAAAAGCCGAATAATTTCAATGAAGAGAGAATTTACAACATCTTATCAAATGAAGTGATCATATTATCAATGAGGAGTTGGTATACAAATTACGCAAAGAAAAAAAATAATAAAAAGCTACTGATACAATTGAAAAAAAATGATAATAGCTTAACGAAAACATAAAACTATCCTATGAAAGCTGAAGGTCAATTCCCGTTCTGCGTTATCGTGAAGTGAAGTGAAAGGTATCACAGCGCACGGCAGTGTGCGCGAGTGACGAGGGCAGCCACAGCACAGTGGTTGCATTTATATGGGGAGAGCGGCCAAAAATACTTTTAATGGACATATCGGGATACAATTTTTAACTCTAAGGTCTGTTAAGAGTAAAAACTGTAATATGTAAAAGTGGGCGGGGTTGGACACGCGCACATACAGTCATGTGTAAAATAATAGGGACAAGACATTATGACCAGTTTCGGTTTTTTTTTTGTTTGTTTAATGTTTATTTTTTTTTTATAAAAACGCAACTCACTATCTAACAAAAACCACATAAGTCCAAATTTCAAACTTTGTAAAAAAGTAGTATAATTCAACAAAATTTTATAACAACACAAACCTTTTTAATAAGAACTTTTAGAAAAATTCTAGGTGTGAAGTTTTATAGCCCATTAAATTCTAGCTTAAGAAATTGCAAGTTTGAAGTTGCTAAAAATTTGCGTTGATTGTTGGTAATTTTTTTGTTTTGGCGGATGGTGTTACTATTTGCTTCCATAAAAAAACTTGTCAAACATACTTTGAATGGAAGAAAGTGCGTGACACCGTCAGGAAAAAAATTATCAAAAATCAAAGCGATTTCTTTGCCACTTAAAACTTGCACTTTCTTGAGCTAGAATTCAGTGGGCTCTAAAACTGCATACATAACTTTTTTCTAAAAGTTTTTATTTAAAAAAATTGGTGTTGTTTTAAAATTTTGTTGAATATTTCTATTTCTTTTTAATGAAGTTTGAAACTTGGTTTTTGTTAGATAGTGAGTTGTATTTTTATAAAAAAAAAATAAACATTAAACAAAAAAAATAAAAAATAGCCGAAACTGGAGGAAGAGGAGCCATGCAAGATTTCGGGAAGCTGTTTCTTGCAAGTTCAGGGGTACGAAGTTCACTGAGGGTCAATGACAGCCGTTTGGATAAATTGAGCCGAAATTTCTGCAACACGAATTGACTGAACCATAATCGCATATTAGTGTACGGTGATAACCATTATTTTATTATGGAAATAATGTATACACATATTATAATACAATTGAAATTATACCTCACTTGATTCTTGTTAAATAGCAGGTTTAAATTCTTATTAAGGGCCTGTGCCAATTGTGATCGGGATGGTAAATCTTTGACAGCTATGGGGTGAATGAAAATTTCCGAGCCGAGCAAGAATCACGCCTACCTGATGGTTTTGATTTGTTTTTTGTTTAATAAATGCATGGCTTTCAGTTCTAGATTAATTAAAGCCAGTAAAGACATACACTGCCGGAACAAAGTATTGGCACAGCAAATTTTTCACAATATATGCAACAATTTTTATTCTAATATTTTTACGCCAATTTTGTATACAAATATGGTTCATTTTAACAACATAAAAATATAATTCCTAAACTTTGTGCAAAACTCGCGAAAATTCAGCAAATTTTCATCAAAACTTTCAACTTTTTAATCACGTTTTTTTGAATATGCAGTTTTGCAGCCCATAAAATTCTAGTAAGAAAATGCAAGTTTGGAGTTAGTCAAAAATCGCTTTGATTTTTGAGATTTTTTTTTGTTGAAGATGTTTTGCATTTTTTCCATATAAAATATTTTCGAAAACAATTTTTGTATGGAAGAGACTGCGTGAAAAAAAATGCCAAAAATCAACTAGCTACTTAAAACTTGCACTTTATTATAATAAAATTGATTAGGCTACAAATCTGCATCCTCAAAAAATTCTAAAAAGTATGATTAAAAAGTTGAAAACTTTCATGAATATTTGCTGAATTTTCGCCAGTTTTGCACAAAGTTTAGAAATTATATTTTTATGTTTTTTGCTGTTGAATGAACCATATTTGTATACGAAATTAGCGGAAAAATATTAGAAGGAAAATTGTTGCATAAATTGTGAAAAATTTGCTGTGCCAATACTTTGTTCCGGCAGTGTATATTTTTTTATAATTGCTGCATTTTAATTGCTTAATCTCTTTTGCACCAGAGCAAATGTCAAAAATTTCCGGCAGTAAAAAGTTACGAATTGGCACATCAGAAATATAAAATTTTCTTACCATAGTAAAAAGTTTTTTTTCACCATAGCACTTTTCTACTCTTTGGCGCAACCCCGGAGTAATAAATTTTTTTAAATTAAAAAATAATAACTTCTTCATCACTTCCTCAAAATTTTAAAGCTTGGTTTACTAATTTCTTTAGTTATGAGAGCATTATAACGAGATTGCTTTGCTTTTATTTTGTAAATTGAATGGACACTGCTTTAGTAGTTCAAATCTGATCTAACAAGTATTTCAAAAGGAGTTTTTCAAGCAAATTTGCAATAAGTTTACCTCTACAGGTGTAAAATAAATTTTTATATAAAAGGCTTATTTAAAGTTTTTAAAAGCAAATATTTTATAAATGTTTGACGTGTATACTTATAGATCACTTTACTTTGAAGAATAAATGCAACTGTAGAAAACGCGAAACAAATGTGGAGAAGCCCATTCTCTAAAGGAGAGATATGCTCTCTTTCATAAAAGTTTTCTTCGAGAATGGGCTAGATTTCGAATTTACAATGTACAGCACATTGGATAACGAAGGCTGAGTTATGCTAAAGAATGGCCAAGTTATCGAGCCGAAGGTGAGAAGAGAGATTCGTTTTCCAATTATTTAAGAATTTTTAACTGAGCCCAATGTTGAAATTACCACTACCTCTTCTTCTGTGTTGAGCAAAAATTGCATAGCTGTACCGATTACTGGTAGTTCACTACAACAAAACATAAATTTCATTGATTCCGTCTAATGACCTGTCAAATGCTCAGAGGTCCCTTTGAAGAGATTCTTTATATGCCCTTTCCTACATTTCTGAACAAGGTCTATCCTGAAATTGTATGTAGCCTCGAATGCTTTCGCTTTATTATTAAGGTCCCCTCTGAAATATAGTGCAGTCCTAAATTGGGATTATTCTCGAATTAAAGATGTTATTTCGTGTTTCCGGGCTGAAACTGCATTTTTCTCGCCTTTATGGGGTGACAAAGAACACATTTTCTTCCATTGGGCTGTATGAATGAAAATTAAGTAATTGCATTTTCTTTAAATTTAATAATTTTCATTGTAGAACGTAATAACGGAAACATTATAAAAGAAACATTGCACCTGGGAGAAAAATTTAACAACTTTCTGTCAAGTGTCGAATGATATTTGCGCAGGCTTTTTCTTACATACCTACTAGAGCCGTTTCAAATTCTGTTGTATAAGATTTAGGTTTGGAGATCATACCCAGTACCTTAATAATTTACCGTTGTATGGTGGTCGCTTGCCAAAGTTTCACCTCGCGGTATTAAGGAAACTCTTATCAGAAAAAGCCAGCCAGCCTCAAACCCAGAAGTAATTATCTCAGTTAGAAATTCCCATGCTAAAGCCAGTCCAGGCTCTAAGAAGGTAAATCTTTTCGAGAAAAACCTACTATGCTCCCGTCAAGGTCACCCTTCTCAGGTTTCCGCATGCTAGATTATATCCTTATGCTGCCAAGATAAAAACGCAAGGGAAAATCTACGTAGCACCTGCACTAATTCAAGAAATTGTCTGCTAACGCCGTCCAAGACACTGTAAGAGATAACCATTGCTGACAGAATCTCTGAAGAGCATAATGTACTCTCATAGAGTCCGACCGATTCCAATTTTTTTTCAGGTACCGATGCCGATCAATCGGCTTATGGGGAAAGAATCGGCCGATGCCGATTCCATAAAAAATTACAAATAAATGTATTAATTAATAAAATCAGTACATTTCACGGAGTTAAAAAAACAAAAGAAAAGGAATAATTGAATTAATTGGCTTGTTATGCAACATTACATACACATATATGTACATACATACAGGGGCGCACCCAGGAATATATTTTAGGGGGGGTTTTTATATATCTGAAGATATATCACCGGAAAATACTGAAAATTTGCTTCAGATAATACCCTCTTTAAAATACATTTATGCAAGTTTTATGTACAGTATGTAATAAATAAATAAACGTTTTAAAATTCATAAACTGCACTTTATTTACAGATTAACAGAACTCAAACGCTTTTAACCGACTTCAAAAAAAAGGGAGGAATACATAACTTTGGACCACGTGAACCGTTTTCAATAATCCTTTTTTTATTAGAAAGATAGTACCTCAAGGTTCGTCCCGTAATTTGTTTTAGAGATCCGATGATTGGATCATGAAGAAATTAACGGTACCCCTAAATTTGAATATGAGAATTGAAGTCGGTTGTGTTCTTTCCTTAAAAACTACTCGTTTAATAAAAAGTTCTATAAACTCAAGATGCGCTCAACTTTAAAAAGTACCTAATAAAAAATTTTAAAAAAGAGTCAGTAAAAATAAATTTATTGAATCCATGAATTTTTGCACTTCTATGTTCATTTTTTCGATTTCTGGTTTTCGATAGTGAGAGAAAATTCATATAAAACGACGGACGAGAAATGGAAAAGAAATTTTCTTCTACCAAAATTTCTTAAATCAGTTTGCAGCTCTCAAGAAAAAAAATGCTCGTATGCTTTTTCAAGCAACAGAAATTATAATAAATATTTCTTATAATTTCCTTGAGAGCTGGATTCTTAGCTTTAAGATACAGATTGTATTTGAGGTTATTAGCTTTAGGGGGGGTTTGAACCCCAAAACTCACACCTTGTGTGCGCTAATGCATACATACATATGTATGTGTAATATATTTTTACATATATCCCATTTATGTACATTACATAAAAAACTTTTTTATATGGTGCTAAGCAAAAAATATTTAGGAACATAAAATTTCATTTCGTTTTGTACTAAAATACACTCTTTTGCACTCAATGCATAAGAACTTATATGCTAGGTACGTATGTACATACATATAGTGGTCCACAAAATAAAAGAATTGCGATATTTTTACCGATTTTGTCTTTTTTATTTAATGTTTATTATTTTTTTTATAAAAGTCTAGCTGGTATACAACAAACAACATATAAATTCAGATTTCAAACTTTGTACAAAAATTTAGAAAAATTCTGCTTATTTTCACCAAAATTTCAAACTTTTTAATCAGAATTTTGGTATGCAGTTTTGTAGACCATTTCATTCTAGTATAATGAAGTGCAAGTTTCAAGCTGCTATAAAATCCCGTTAATTTTTGGCAATTTTTTTTGCTGGCAGTGTTCTCCATAAAAATAATTTTTGTGAACTGTCTGCATGTTTTTTAAAGTTGGCTGTCGCTTCACCTGAACATTTGAAAAGAAATTCCAAAGAATCGGCAAAGAATCGGCGAAAAAAGGCCGATGCCGATGCCGATGCTCAATTTTGTGCCGATACTAGCCGATGCCGATTAATCGGTCAGACTCTATACTCTCATACCTGGCATATGAGTAAGTACAATTTCTGTTACAGATGATTTAAGGTTGGAAAACATACCTAGCGCCCTGATAGTTTTGACCTTTGTATCGCAGTCGCTTGCCATAGCTCGTCTTGGTGGTGACAAGGAAATCATTGTCAGGTATATGTAGCCTCTACCAGGTTCAGTTGCCCAAGTTAGGGTGTTGAATGTTAGACCCAGCTCGAGAACTAAGAGAGACAACTTTTTTCAAGAGAAGCTCTCCAGCCGAAGAAATGAAATTCTCGCATGAGTTATTGCATGCTACAGGCAGTCTAACGTCTAATACAGAAAGTTTAGCTTTGGAGAAAATACCCAGTGTCCTGATAGTTCATTATTGTATGGCTGTCACTTTCCAGAGATTGTCATGACGATTTGTAAGAAAAAAGTTTCCAGCAACTCATTTTCTCAAAGGGAAACTATTATTCTGGGGCCCATCCAGGCTCTTAGAAGATAAACTTGTTTCAGGGCAACCTATCCTGTGCCAGTCAAGGATACTTTTTTAAAGCTGTCGCATGAAAAATAGGGTGCATTCAAAAATTTTCTTTTATTTCTAATCTGCCGAGATTCCATAATTTTTCTACCATTTGGTTAAACATTGTTTTTATTTTTTAATTCACAACTGCAATATCGCGAACTTAATCTTCCACATACACGGCTTTGACTCATATAGTGCAAGAAATTTCCGCCAAAATACTTTTTACTTAGAAAATTGAGGTAATTTCACCACTCACGACACTAGCATGCTGGTACAATCATCAAATTTTCAAATAATTTTTGAAGTCGCACCAGCAGCTGGTACAATCACACCACAAGAACACACACGGTCAATCAACTTGATGGGCAATTTAACAAATTAAGCATATTAAGGTCCGTAAAATTATCTATTTTAAACTATAGTTAAATAATTAGTAGATAAGTTGACAGCCCTAACACTTTTACAGTATGTCGGTATAAAAACGTATAGAACATACAATACATATATGTATATATATCGGTCTTTCTTGGCTTAAAAATTATTTATAAAAATTAAAAATCTTACATAAATGAAAAAAATGAGATCAAATTAAGCATATACAACTTGCCAAGTGTGAATAAATTCTTCAAAGGGCTAGGGGCAATTTTAAATTTATGTGGCCAAAAAAAGTATGTGGTAGCTAAATCTAGCCACCAAAGGGCTACAACAGCAACACTGGTCCTAACGCTGCCAACGTAAACGTACTATATAAAATCTAACTAGCACCTGAACTGGTTACCCAAATTAAGATACTGCGTGGTAGTGCCAGTTTGGACACTACGAGAGTTAACTGTTGTTAACAGAATCTGTTCAGTGTCAGAAGTGATTATCTCTGATTCATTTTTATATGCTAGGGCTTGTCCAGATTCTATTGGGTGAGAGTATTGTTAAAAACTTATTAAGCGCCGGAGTAGATTATCTGTGGAAAAGATCTGTATACCCAAATCTGTTTTGGCACTTTCGAGAAAACCTCAGTTACAGAGATCTAGCCATGGTCTAGACGGAATTGGAGTTTTGTCTAGAGAATTTCCGTCCGCGATTTTAATTCAAAATTTAAAGCCATTTTTCAGCTCCGTGAAGTTGGCACCCGACTTTGATGCATTTTGATAAAATACCTAGAATATGATAGATTTAACTCTCAGGAGGATTGTAGTAAGTTTATTTTTGTTTGTAGTTGAAAAATAAGTGCGTAATGCGTTTTTTTTAAATTCATATGAAGCTTTTTACAGCTACAGCTTCAATTTTAATAAATTCTGGTCCAGAATCGTTTGCAGTTGATTGAAGTTTTAATTTTTTTTTTTAGTTGAAAAAGAAGTGCGTAACGCGTTTTTTTTTATTCGTATGAAGCTTTTTACAGCTACAGCTTCAATTTTAATGAATTCAGGTCCAGAATCGTTTGTAGTTGATTGTAGTTTTAAATTTTTTTTTAAGTTGAAAAATAAGTGCGTAATGCGTTTTTAAAAATTCATATGAAGCTTTTTGCAGCTACAGCTTCAATTTCAATGAATTCAGGTCCAGAATCGTTTGTAGGTGATTGTAGTTAAAATTTTTTTTTTAGTTGAAAAATAAGTGCGTAATGCGTTTTTAAAAAAATTTATATGAAGTTTTTACAGCTTCAGCTTCCGTTTTAATGAATTCTGGTCCAGAATCGTTTGTAGTTGATTGTAGTTTACATTTTTTTAGTTCAAAAAAAGGGCGTAATGCGTTTTTAAAAAAATGTGTTTGAAGCTTTTTACAGCTACAGCTTCAGTTTTAATGAATTCTGGTCCAAAATCGTTTGTAGTTGATTATAGTTTTAAATTTTTTTTTTAGTTAAAAAATAAGTGCGTAATGCGCACAGTGGTTCGGATAGCAGATCTAGCTGGACGAAAGTCAAAATTTTTTTGTTTTTAAAATACTTAATGGTACGTGGAATACATTCCTGACAATACATTCAAATAGAAATTGCATTTATTAAAACATTAACATATGAAAACAAACAAAAAAAGGTAAGTCAACGCCGCCTATTTGAGAACTCTATTTTAAAAGCTGAAATTTAACTTAAAAGATTTTGCACTCACAGATATTTGCATAATTGCAAATTGACTTTGTAAACAAAAAATTACACTTATTCCGCTATATATTCAGAGGTCATAACGCAATTTATGTCACCATTGGTATAAGCAAATTTATTCTGAAAAATCATCGTCTTGATTAATTAAAAAGATAAATTAAAGAGTAGGAAAAGTAAAGGCCGCCGAAGGCCGTTATAAAACCACTTGCATATTATTCTCTACACCTTCGCAAATGCAGAGGGTAAGTTCGATAACCAAGTCTAACCAATTGGCTTAGATATTTACATTTTAGTGACAGTATGTCAAATCTCAAAATTCAAAGGTAATTATTAACAGGAATGTATCTGAATATAAATATAAGATCAGTTGCGGATCCACCGGGAAAAGGGGGGTGGGGTTTTGTGTTAAAACAGAAAAATACTTGGAGTTATAAAAACTGTGGTTATGTAAGAGTTAAAAAAAATAGTAACTCGCGAATTTTCTGCTTTTTGAAATTAAAAAATTGTACAACAGGCATGCAAATCTTTGAGCGCTGTTATAAATTTTTTTCTGAAATTTATTTGTGTTTCTTGCTGTGATCTTAAATTTTAGTCATGGTAAAAAAAATCTTTAGAAGTGAGTTGTTTGACATTTGGAGAAGTGTTGCTGAAACTTCTAAAAGTCAACAAGGTGTCCGTGATTATGTGATTAGTAAATTTAAAGAAATATCTGATGAAAATGCTCGTTCCGAAGTAAATAAAGTAAACTAAGTAAATGACTATAGATTCGTAACCAGCGACCCTATAATCCCCTAGGTAAGAAGTGGTGTAAAGATCCATCAACGAGTATTTGTTTAAATAGTTTCGTCCAGCTAGATTTGCGATCCGAACCACTGTGA
>NW_023458571.1:3318807-3324490 GCF_013731165.1 Rhagoletis pomonella
GCTGACAGTGTCAAAAGCCTTTGACAGGTCCAACGCTACTAGAATCGTTCTCTCACAGGGACGGTTATGGTTAAGGCCACGAGTTATCTGAGTGTTTATGGCGTTAAGTGCTGTTGTTGTACTGTGCACTTTACGGAAACCATGGTGATGCTTCACCGGGGTCAGGTGGTTCGTGAAATACGGGAGCAGCAGGGCCTCAAGTGTCTTCGCTACCGGGGAAAGGAGTGTTATCAGTCGATTTGGGCAGCTTTAAAAACATATTTTTGTAATAAAAAAAATTGGTGGCAACCCTATTCCAAAATGCGCTGGAATGAATACTGTGTACACATACATACAAAAAATGCTGTTGGAAATTAACAAAATAAAAATTTGTATTAGATAGAAGCGTGGCAACCGTGATCGAAAATATTTTCTGACCGAAGTCCTCAACAATACCTTTCATTTGATATGCATATTGCGATGTTTTAGATAAATCGTTTAGAATCGCAAACAAGAGGCAAGCTTACACTACTATCCTATTGTATATAGCAACAGTGGGCAATCGCGGCTCTTTGAGCCAAATGCGGCTCATTGCTTAGCAACGTGTGGCTCTTTTTAAAATACATATTTCTTTGCTGGATATTCTTTTCCATTGTGTTGTTTTTTTTTATTTTATTCTTTTTATATACACGTGGGCATTTCCCAAAAAAGGTAAACCGAAAATGCAAGTAAATGAATTTAAACGGCTTTATAACTTTATATTTCGTATTCCTAGTAAAAAAATTGTATGGGGGGGAAATCTGTCGCGTCCGACATGTCGCGTCCGTTACCAGATTTTAATTCAAAATTAAATCAACAACAAATTGCTTCTGATTAAAAATGAATTGGTTGTAATGGTCCATAATTAGACTTTATTTAAAGAATGTTTAATAAAGGAAAACCTTACACGATTCGCTGAGTTTTGCTTAGTTTTAACATGTACTCTGAAATCACTTCTGTTTTTGTCGCGTCCGTTATGTCCTACTTTTCATCGATTTTCTCGACTTCAGTGTTCCAAGCGCACCTAGTTTTTTGTCAACCAAAGGACGGTATAAAAGCTACACAACAGCAAATTTTTTTACAAGTGACTTCAGTTTTCGTATGATTTATTTAACTCTAAAGTCGTACGAATGTCGCGTCCGTAACCCAGGAAGTACCCACATATGTACGCAAATTGAGATCGAACATTACCCGCAATTTAAGAATGAAAATTGGCTTTCTGACTAAATGTTCTTTACCGATATGAAGGAACATTTGAAAAACTTGAATTTGTCTCTACAAGGAAGGAATAAAAGTGCCTTTGATTTGTCGCAAATTATTTTAAGTTTTGAAGCTAAACTACGTCTTTTTATTCATGGCCTCAAAAAAGAATATTTCATCATTTTTCGTGGCTATAAAAAAAATATTGCACATGCCAAAGAGGATAAATTGGTCCCCTATGTCTTAAAACTACACGATTTACAAGCAGATTTTGAAAAAAGATATGCCGATTTAAAATTATTTAAATGTACGTTTGCATACTTCATAAACCCTTTTTTGTGTAACATAACTGAGGATGAATTTACAATGTCCGAAATACTCCTTTTTAAGAAAAGCGAAGCAAAGTTGGAGTTTTTGGAATTAAAAGAAGATAAGCACTGGAAATGCACAAAAACTTTGCCATTGCTAGAATTCCGGCAACAAGTACCAGATTTAAAATATCCGCTGTTGAAAACAGCTGCGTACCGTATATTTTAAATTTTTGGTACAACGTATAACTGTGAGTCTTTGTACTCTACAATGAAATTCGTAAGGTCAAAATACTGTTTACAATTAATTGCATTCGCGTACCTGATAACACTGGTTTACAGCAAAAATGTTCTATGGATGCCACCATCCAATTCCTATGTAGAATTGCTCGGTGGTTCCGAAAATCGAGTTAATTTTTTTTTCTATGAATACGTTTTTGAGATATTTTCAATTTACCGCTATTCAACTAAAAGCAAAAATTGGTTCCTTTTAATCACGTATATCTTACGAACCAATTTAAAAATCTTAATATAAAATACGGCAAATGAAAGCCAATGAAATTCTCCATAAACCGTATATACATCACTTTCCGATAATAATAATAATAATAATAATAATAATAATAATGATAAGAAATCCTTCTTCGAAGGGCTGACGGATGGAGAGTGATGGAAGACCTGAGTGGTAGCGACCACAACTACATCACCTTCCAAGTCACTGACATAACGCGAGGGCAAACACGCAGTATCCCTCGCAGGAAACCAGGATGGAACCCGTATAGGGTCGATGTTCGCAAGTTCGATACGTCACTCCTAGCAGATTCCCAAGGTATTTCACCCACAACGGGAGAGATCCACAACAGGGAGTCTTGTACTAAGCTGGTCGAAGAAACTATGCGCTGCATTCACCGGGCATGCAAAGCCTCAATGCCACAGAGGAGAGCATGGTCAGGTAAAAAGCAGGTATACTGGTGGAATGACCGAATTGCTGAGCTGCGAAGGGCCTGCCATAGAATGCGGAGACTCGCAACGCGCGCTCGTGGTAGACCTGAGGAGCTGACCAGAGCAGCAGCCTACAAAAAAGCTAAGAAAGCACTTGGGGCCGAGATACAGAAGAGTAAACGGAACTGCTGGAAAACGCTATGTGACGAAGTGGATCGCGATCCCTGGGGCCAGGGATACAAAATAGTGATGAAAAAGTTCCATACATCATCGCAAGCGATGGATGAGGCCCGAGTTAAGAATATAGTGGATGCGCTATTTCCCACACACCCACTAAGAGCCGACACAGTGTTCGTCGAGGAGCAAGCCGAGGCACCACTGTTTTCGACAGACGAGCTGAAGCTAGCCCTGCGAAGCATGAAAGCCGGCAAGGCTCCAGGCCCAGATGGCATACCAGCGGAGGCAATCAGGTTAGCAGCGGAAACGAGCCCTGATCTTCTGCTTAACATGTACAACAGCTGCCTTAGGGCCCGGGTCTTCCCAAGCCAATGGAAGAAGGCGAGACTGGTGCTTATACCCAAGGGCAAAGGGGACCCAAACTCTCCTTCATCCTTCCGGCCACTCTGCATGCTAGACACAGCAGGCAAAATGATGGAGAGTCTGCTCAAAATACGCTTGACGTCAGCCATAGAAAGCGAGGGAGGCCTTTCACCCCGACAACATGGCTTCAGGAAGGGACACTCAACTATAGGAGCAATTGGCGAAGTAGTTGAGGCGGTACATAAGGCCGAAGAAGCCTGCCACCAGGCGCGGCCAATAGTGCTGCTAGTCACACTGGACGTCAAGAACGCCTTCAACTCGGCAAGATGGGACGACATGCTGGAGGCCTTGGAACGGTCATTCAAGGTTCCAACATACTTGATAGATATGATCCGGGACTACCTCAGAGACCGTTGGTTTTTGTACGACACAACACAAGGTCAGAGAAAGAGATATATAACCGGCGGAGCGGCACAGGGGTCTGTACTTGGCCCGGACCTCTGGAACGCCACGTATGACAGCCGTCATAACAGCAAGAAATGTCCAGCTAGCACAGCTCAAGCTAAACCAGGTCATGCGCAACGTCAGTGGATGGATGAGCGATCACGGTCTGCAATTGGCTACAGCCAAAACGGAGATCGTGCTCCTCACCAGGAAACGGATCCCAACAATTATAAATATGATGGTCGGACCTCAACTCGTGACGACTTCTAGGTCTACAAAATACCTAGGGGTGAAGCTTGACAGCAAACTCACATTCTGGGAACACATCCATGGAGTATGTGAAAAAGCTGCGCAGAGCACGGCGGCTCTAAGCCGGCTGATGGCGAACGTGGGCGGCCCGAAGCCATGCCGCAGGAAGCTTCTGATGACAGCGGTCCAATCGGTGCTCCTGTATGGGGCAGAAATATGGGCTGACGCATTGAAAGTCAAAAAATACCGGATTCAAATGTCTTCGGTACAGCGCAGAGGGGCACTACGCATTGATTCTGCATACCGTACAGTGTCCGCGGATGCGGTTCTAGTTATTTCTGGCGTCATGCCAATTGAGCTACTTGCTTACGAGCGAAAAGAGATTTACAATCTCAGTGCCGAGATAGGTCGAGCAGCTGCCGCGGCAAGCGCGCGAGCAACTGATCCAGAAGTGGCAACAAAACTGGAACGCGCGCACAAAAGGTCGATGGACGCACTCCCTGATAGCCGACCATCAAACATGGCTGAACAGACCACATGGGGCAGTCGATTTCTACCTGACGCAATTCCTCACCGGTCATGGTTACTTCCGAGAATATCTTCATAGAATGGGAAGGGTGGACTCACTGTTCTGTCACTACTGTGGAAAGTCGAAGATAACGTGTACCACACATTCTTCACCTGCGAACACTTCTTGATTTCGCGCTGAATGTTGGAAGAAAGAGACGGAGACATAACTCCGAACAACATAGTTGGGGTAATGATCTCCAGCGCAGAAAAGTGGGAAGCAGTTGCGGGATACGTGAAATTTGTACTCCGCTGCAAACGAGAGGACGGTTGTCTACTGAGGACACCCGAATGAAACGCCCATACAAAAGAATTGCGGTGCCAGATGCGGGATTCTTGCGCGGGCGGTGGGAGTTTGGGTTTTAGTGGGTAGCCCAACACGTTTCGGTGGGAGTCCCACACTCGGGGAAGGTAGTATAGAGACTAGCGCCCCCGGCCAGTGCATAAAGCATTTCCCTCTCCTACGAAAAAAAATAAAAATAAAAAAATAAAAAATAAAATAATAATAATAACAATAGATTGGCGCTGACACATAGTTAGTGTTTCGCCGAGCTTCTCCTCCGATTTGCGGCGTGCGCCTTGATGTTGTCACACAAAGCGGGGGGACCTACAGTTTTACGCCGTCTCCGAACGGCATTGTATTTTTATGAGAACCAGGGTTGGAAAATGCTGTAATTTTTTCATTTGATTTACTTTTGCTGTGCTTCGACTTCGGAATGTATGATATCGAAAGCAAAGCAACAGCAATTCGGAAAAAAGCAAATGCTTTGGCTGTCGTTTTGCTGTAAAATTTCGAAAGCAACCAGACAGTTAAGAAACAATTTGTGAAAGCACAACGACAGCGCTGCGGCAGCAAAGCAACAGCAATTCGACCATGATACAAAAAAGAAGGTAGTTTCATTTAATGACATTCGTTGTTGTTGTTAACCATTTGACTTTTAATAAAATTATGACATTTCATCAAATTCATGCTACCTGATCACTAGAAGAAATATTTTTTTTTAAGCAGAAGATTTTATCAGTACATTCAAAAGTGTGGAATATGATGAACTAGAAAATTATGCCGGCTACGTGATTTCGAAAATGGAGTTGACGACTAGGTTTCAGAACGCATGAAGAAAGTATACATATACTTACATATCGTCGCTTAAAGTAAAAAACCGCGTATCGGCGCTCTGCAAAACCGCGTAACTGACATTTTTTGCCAAAAATTGGATTTGCTCACACAAGCTCTTGGCTCAAGCTTTATCCATTCGTCCTGAAATGCGATTTCTTTGTAAAAAAGAGAACCATTTTGAAATATGAGTGTTTTTACTCTCTACAAAATAATTTATGCAACCTCACATACGCAGTTGTGCATTTAGTTGATACACGGTTTTGTACTTTAAACGACGATCTGTTAGTTGTTTATCGGA
>NW_023458571.1:3324590-3345916 GCF_013731165.1 Rhagoletis pomonella
TGTAAAAAGCTTCATATGAATTTTTTAAAAAACGCATTACGCACTTATTTTTCAACTACAAACAAAAAGAAACTTACTACAATCCTCCTGAGAGTTAAATCTTTCATATTCTAGGTATTTTATCAAAATGCATCAAGGTCGGGTGCCAACTTCACGGAGCTCCATTTTTCTCCATCTTCTATTTGATTTTTTGTGTTATGTTGATTTTCACGACATTCATACTGGATATCGAGGAAAATTTTCGAATGTTTATTGGGTAAGTTTTTAATGTAATTGAAGGAACGAAATTTGCATGTAATTTTAGAAAACATTTTACTTAAAACAAGTTTTCAACCAGTCGATACTTTTTGGAATTCGCGATACTTATTCAGTACTTGTCAAAAAGTATCGAGTTCTCGATATTACTCAGTACTCAAGAAAAGTATCGATATTCAGTACTCGGTACTAGTATCGTTCTATCACTATACTTACCAAACCGTTAATTGATTTGGGGATAGAAACATGGCCGAAAGATACTTAAGTATTTATATATTAGTTAGTTTGTTCCAGTACACTAGGACAGGGGTTCCCAAACTTTTTTCACCTCGGCACCCTTGTTGTGCTAAAAAATTTCGCGGCGCCCCTACTCTTCAAATGTCTACGAAAACAAGAAAACACAATGCACGCTTTAGCTTTAATGTGAGGACTGAAATTGTTTTGATGATTTCATTATCATTTCATTTATCATGAAATCATTTGACGCTGAAAGCTTGCTAGTGTATTTGTTTTTAACCGACTTCCGCATCACTTTGGAGCACTTTAGCCGATTACTATAATTCGTTTTTAAAGGAAACAGGTGACAGGTGGTCTAATTTGGTTTAAATCCGACCATTGGATCACGAATAAAGTAACGATAATCTTAAATTCTTAGATGGGAATTGAATTCGTTTTTTGTTTTGCTAAAAATTACTTCTTTATGTAAGCATTTGTTGAAAATGCAGTCTTACCAAGAAATATAAAAGTAAGGCCCCTAATATACGTTGCATTCGTCTGTGGTCGAAAGTGCTGATCGAACGAATTTTCATTTGGTATTATGACGCTCATTCCATGAAGAATAGCGCTATTGTAAACTTCGCTCCGTTAGGTGGTTTACAATAGTATATTTTTCACCGCTGAGAAGTTGTGTTTACAAATCGAGCAAACTAAATAGTGTGCTTATACAAAAAAAAATTTTTTTTAGTTTCACTTTTATTTCAACATATTTTGATTAAAAGAAAAATACTGATAAAAATAAAATTTTTCATAAAAACAGGGTTGAAATCTTGAAATTCCTGCCCGTAGTTTGTTTGTAAGTCAAATATGAGTGGCATTGTGCTACTATGATAGCACGGCCGAGTAATCATAGCCAACTTATGTACAGTAGTCGAAAAAATTATAGCCGCACCAAATTTTGACAAGTTTTAAAATATTATTTTTGTTGTTATTTAATTTCGGTAAGTTTCTTATAGTTCGTTCTTTACCAACATCCGTATAAATACAAGTGTCACACGATTGGGTATTTGCTAAAATTTGGTGTAAATCGTATCCCAGTTGTTTGAACACCCAAAATATTTTTCACTATCCCAATCACGAAAATTGATTTACTGAAAAATCTTTTGAATGCAAAAAAAAATATTGTCCCACTTTTTTTTACCAATAGCCCAATATAAAAATTTACAAATCTGTACAATTGCACCAATCCAGTGACACTGCCTTTAAAATTTATGCAATTTAAAAAAAAAATCTACAAATTTTCGTTAAAATTTCGAGTTTTTTAGTTAAATTCTGAGAATGCAGTTTTGTAGCCCATTGAATTCTAGTAGAATAACACGTACACGAATTTTTAAAAATTCGAAATTTGTACGAAAGTGTGTTGATTTTTTTTTTTAATAATGCACAAATGAGTAGTCCCCTTGCAAACAGCGTTATGTGATTTTATGATAGTGAGCCATAAATTTAAAAAACTTCTACAACAAGTAACATCCAAATTGTATATTTTTCTTTATTATCTGGAAATTTGGATAAACAAGAGGCTAATAACATTAAAAAAAAATATGGCAATGTGGTAGTTTTTGCAAATTTTATATATAAAAATTGAATATAGCGAGTTTTGAAACAGTAACTTTTACATAGCTATCTTTTTTTTGCTTTTCGCGTTCGCTCTTCCATGAAGATTGGTCTGCTTCCTTTTTACGACGCCTTCCACTAGGCACCGAAACTACCACGTTTTCTTGCAGTTTTCTAAGTTCATCAGAAGATGGAGACTTTTGAAAGTGTATAAATAAGTATTATAGCGACTTTTGCAATAGTAGTTAACATTTGATGCTATTTTTTCGGAAAATAGAAAGATTTTGCACTGTATTGTTAGTGGACATGAAACTACTTTAAATACTGGTACGTTACTCACCAAAAACTAAAAATCTAAAAAAATTTACTTAGCGCCTATGCAAGTGGACTGCTCAAATTTGGAATTTCCACGGGTTTTGTTAAAGAACGAACTTTATTTTTATTTAAAAATATAACAAAAGTTCAATAACAACAAATATAATACGTTAAAACTTGGCAAAAAGTGGTTCGGTTATAATTTTTTGACAACTGTATGTATTTTTTTATATCTTTAATTGGACCTACACATTGTACATAAAGGAAGTACATAACAAAATTAAAAAAAATATATGCCTTTTTGCCTTTTTCAAGTTTAAGTGACTTAAAAACCTACATTTCGACAACCTAGGTGCCAACTGAGTATTGGGATTTTCTTTCACAAGTAAAACAAGCCTTTCGAGCATGTGTTTAATATTCACGACGTTAGAACTGCCTGAAATTATTGAAAATTGTTTAAAATTAGTGTCTAGCCGCCATAAAGTAAATAAAAAACAAATGCAAAATCATAAATTTTTAACAATTTTCTGACACTTCGCTACACCATGGAAAGCAAAATTCTGTTCGACAGAAAATTCGATACTCAACGAAAATTTCGACATGGTTGCACAGTTCATAATTTCACTTTCGATGTTCGATCTTCGATAACCAGCTCTCTTGGCTCCCTTTGTAGTATTTAATAATCAAAGTCAGCTAAGTCAGTATTTAATAATCAAATGAAAGCTAATTCAGGTAAGATGGTGTTACCAAAGCAGCTGAATTTTCACCTTGGGGATTTTTAATGTCAAAATGATGTATTTGTTGTAATTATTATTGTCATTATGGGTAAAATTTGTTAGTGGAATTTTTGTTTTTAAACTTTTGCAGTCACCTTATTAAATGAATTCGCCTTGGAATAAATTTTATTTCTTTATAAAACAATAAAACATTCAACAAAAATGGTATAAATATGTAGTACATAAAAGTGGGCCCAAATTATGGCATCCGTGATCGAATGAAACACGATTCGAATCGAATGAAACAAAATGACAGCTGTTTTCTCTCAAATACATTTTGAACTGAAAAAGCGAATTAGCTATCAAAAGCTGTAAAGAAAATTCGGATTCGAATTTGATTCGATCCTGAATGTCTTTATTCTGGCCCTGTTTTACAATAAAACAAACAATTACTCTGCACTTCAAAATTTTTTGATTAATAATAGTTTTGAAATGATTTAAGTTTACACACCATTCGTTTGGCAGTCTCCCACGATGTGCAAACGAAAAATATTTCCATAAACAGTTGGTTATGGTCAAAGTTAACTCCTCATGTTTAGTTGAGGTATGTTCCATGATCAAATATGTATACACTGTGTTCATTTAAATCTCTTTGCTTTCTTTCGGGAAAATATTGGCAGATTTTTAGCCTTTGTTGGTAGAAATGGTAGAAAATAAAAAACAGCTAAAAAGTTGGTAGATCTACCAATAAAATGGTAAAGTCCGTGCACTGGCGGCATCTTCCTAGTAGCCAGGGAATACCGAGGAATCATACAGTGACTTCTCGTGATGTTTTCTGCCTCTTGCTTCATCATATACATCGCTCCTTTCGTTTTTCCAACCACCGCAAATATCCGCACACTCGCTCCATTTCAAATCATTGTTCTGTACAAATTTGTCGATAGCTTTAGAAATTTCGTCGCTAGTGGCGTAACTCTGAATTACTTCGTTCTTCTTCGATTTGCATTGCGAATGGGTACCTCACTAATACGAGAAGACTGCCTCTAAATTCGTGCTGATTCGCTCTTTGACAGTGTGATTGTGAAGTTCCAAAGAATAAGTAATATAAAAACGTGCGCGAAGCTGCTGCGCTTGTTACGAGAACAGCCCAGCCAGCAAAAAATCCGAAAATCCCCAGGGTGCCGCGTCACCCACTTTGGGAAGGCCTGCACTAGGACATAGTAAGAAATAGTATAAAATTACAGGAAGTCGTTCCCGTACGCAAGAGTTTCTCTCACCGAAGTTTTTTTCCTGCAAGTTCATGAAAAATGTCAAACGATAGGCAGGGTTGCATTTGTAAACAACAAAACAAAAAAACAACGAAATATTTGAGTATATAAGCAGTTATTCTTAATTGTATTCTCCTTCTTCTTTATTGGCGCTGTAACTGCCTAAACGATTTTAACCGAGTCCAAAACAGCACGCCAGTCATTTCTCTTCTGTGCTAACTGACGCCAATTGGAAATGCCAAGTGAAGCCAAGTCCTTCTCCACCTGGTCTTTCTGACGCAGAGGAGGCCTTCCTCTTCGTCTGTTACCATCATCGCGGCCCGCGTTGAATACTTTCAGAGCAAGAGCCTTTATATCCATTCGAACAACATGGCCAAGCCAAGCGCGCTGCAGCGGAGCCGCTGAATTTTAATTCGCTGCGCTATGTTTATATCGTTGTAAAGCTCATACAGATCCTCGTTAAATCGTCTGCGATATTCGCCATCACCAACGCGTAAAGGTCCGTAAATCTATCGCAGGATCTTTCTCTCAAAAACTCCAAGAGCCGCTTCATCAGATTTCTTAATTATATAGTTTTTAATAGTTATTTACTGATTTTCAGCCAAATCGGTGTTGTAACAATGACTTGTAAACAAACCTACTAGCGTTTTTGCAGGAAATAGAACTGTTTGCGTCCCCGTACACTTCTGAATCTGTTCTCATTTTACTCTCACTTGAGAGGGTAACATTGTTGTCGAAGTGGATTATTTCACTTCGTTAGTCTAGCGGGGCGTACCTGATACACGTGGAGCCCTAGCGTTCCACCGGTGCTGCCGCCTCGATAGGTGCCCCTACTCCTTCGTATGCACGTAATAATGGGGCTTCGTAGCTAGTGACTGGAGACCGATGTGAGCTGGTCAAAAATGGTGGTTGCGCGCTAATTGGCCGACACAAATTTTGTTTAAAATAAAAAAGCAGAACTTCACGGAGCTCTGGTACGCGGGCGAATGCTGCCAATTTATTTTTCACTTTCCTCTTAAACCTAGCTTTTATTGTACATAGAACAGTGTTGTATTTTTAATATCGTAAATTCTTGTATTAGATTAGCTTTAGGGCGTGTTCATACAAGGTGATTTGTAGGATTGCAAATTGTATGCTTTTATCGCATTGCATCACCCTCCTTTGGAAAAGAAGAATTTGGCAAAGCGATCAGTTTTGCCATATTCTTCTTTCCCAAAATTTATAATCAGAATTAAATTGTTTTGAAGGAACGCATTGGAAATGCTTGAGGAATATTCCTCCTCCTTACATTCGTTCGATCATAACAATTTAAGTTATGTTAAATATTTAATCAAAAGCTATTATATTCACTTAGTTATTATTATTAATTTTATTTATTAATAATTATTAAATTAGCAAACTATTGTATAGTAGAATAAAATTAAGTAGTAATATATGTTAGTAGCTTATGCAGTATATTAAATAACTTGAGCTTATGAATATATTGGAATGAAATGTACATAACTACATAATAATTGATTATGGCAAAATGGAAATTCAAATTTTTTTCGTTTTAATATCTGTACTCTTTCTGAATTTTAATTTTAACAATGGATAAAAATGATTTTTGATTTAACATTTCCATTTTATATTTTTGTGAAAAGTTTTTTTTTTGATAATTTTGTAGAAAAAATATATTATACTTTAAATTGGTTTTGATTTTTCTTATAGCTACATAGGTTTCATATTAAAAATTTTTACAATCCAAATTTTTTGTTTTTGTACAGTTTTATTTAAGTTTATAAGGTAATATAAGTGAAATTAAAAGTATCTTACTATAATAAAATTGTAGATTCTTTTTCTGTTTGAACTCACTAATCTCCGGAACTACTGAATGGATTTTTATGGGGCTTTAACTGGTATGACCTCGGACGTAACATAGGCTATATTTTATCAAAACTGGAATGTGGACAAAAAAGTTATACCAATTTTCGCAAACAAAATTTACTTTGCGCCAAATTCTTTTGAATACAATTTTGCTTTTCAACCGCATCAACATATGCCAGTGTTTATTTTTGGTTATTGATATATTTTATCAACTGAGAAACTTTTTTTTAATTTGTGTGAAGCATTGAAATTTTAAAGTAAAAAGAAAATGCATACGCAAAACGAAAAACAAAATTCAATAAGTGCTTTCCCTATGAGCGAGAGATATGTACATAACAATGAAATATACATTTGGAGTCATAAATGTGTCTTTAAGGAGTCCCATTTCGGAGCCTTTACGCTCATAATGAGCTCATTTAAGAGCCCAAAATTAGTGTGTTTTCCTTCCTCCGAAGGTCGACTTATATGAGCTTAAATTCATACATCAAATGAGCCTCAAAATGAGTCATATTGGACTTTTATTGGCTTCATAAACGGCTCATTTTGGACTCTTTTTAAAGCAATTTTTTGCCTCATACATGAATCGTTCAGAGTTTCTTTGAGGCCCTTAAATATGTCTTATAGTCCTCATAAATAACTTCATTCGGACTCTTATTTTATGTTGTCCTTTGAGCCATATTGGCCTTATTTTTCAACTCTTATTGAACTTCAAATACTATACACATGTATGTATACATACCTCAGTTCATGTAAACATTCCAACATACATTTAATAACAGCAGCTGCAGCTAAATTTTATATATTTTTTGTTTTTTAAATATTTGCAATTTCTGTATAAACAAGTTTAGATATAAATTTCGAATCTTTATTGTTTTTATATAGCCACAAAGTGCTGGCTCCTAACTTCGATCATTTATAACTCCTAAAATATTCATATAAGAGTCACACATTTTTTGTTTTTGAAGCTCATATTTCTTACCCACCTAGGACTCCTTTCAGACTCATATATTCTGAAAGCTCTGAATATGTTTGTCAGAATATGTTTTATAAACCAATAATAATAATAATAATAATAACGGTAAGGGCTAAGCTCAGGACCTTGGTAAGCGCTAAGCTCAGGACCTTACCGGGGTCACACAGGGCGGATCGTGAACGGCCTACTCCGGTAGGTTAGCTGCGAATAACCAATAAGCAGTCCCAGACCAAGAGCGGCAGGAGACGAGGGCCTGATTTAAAAGATCAGAAATGCTTGATGAATCTCCTGTGTCCGGGCGAACAGATGCCGCCTCCCAAAAAGCATCCCAGGATTGAGACCAGTTAGATCCTGTTCAAGGCATACTGGAGCATGTATACGATTAGTCTGATATTGGGCTGGCGAGAGCAGTATTCCGCCACTTTAGTATGTGAGGGTGACACCTCACAGAAATGGCTGGTGGGCTAATGCTGCAATCGCCTCCGTCTCGTTAAAACCCTGGCAGGTCTTCAAGTACGTTCAATACACGTCGCCATTTAGTTGGCCGCACAGGTCCAGTTGAGATTTACTCCTGGTTTTGCGCTGTCTTGGCTCTGAACACAATATCCCATAAGGACTTGTGTCAACCCTCGCGATGGCCTGCTCCTTTGAGAGAAGGAAACTTCGGGACACTTAAACCGACTGTGCTACGTGTGGAGATAGCGGCTTGAAGCGGAGACCCAATAGAACTGACGTGATTAAACAAATAACAAAAACAACTGTAATGGGTGTAGATGCTCCCGAGGAAAAATGCAGCGCATTTAGAAAGAGCAGTAGAGTTGTGCGCTCCCCGCCACAAACTCCTCTGCAGGCAAAAGCCGGCACCACGAGCACGGAGAGAGCCGTCGACGTGGTGCAGAAGGGTACACCTTCGCAAACGACAACTCCCGGCAGCCGGGATGGTGGTCATCAAACGCCAGCCGCTGCAAACAGAGACAAGCATTCCACCGCAAGCTTGGGAACGTGCGAGGGCAATGAAGATGAGCAATTGGCCCAGATTCGGCTCGTCTTGAAGAAGATGCAGAGTGCTGTCTCCAAGCAGAAAAATGTGTCCATGGACATAAAAACGGGTATGGCCCAAATCGAGGAGAGCCTAAATATACTAAGCTACCTCCGAGAGCAGCGCCGGAAGGGATCTACCCTTTCCGAGCTGCAGAAAACTGGCCCTGGCTCGCAAAAGAGAGCTCGAACTCGATCCGACTCCCCAACAGGCGAGCCGGAAAAGAAAAAAAACACTACTAATAATAACAAGTAAGAAGGTCTAAGTTCGGGCGGAGCCGAACATTAAATACCCGGCGCAAGTATTAAATATATGTTTTTTCACCTTTCCGAGACCTTCCGCTAGATGGTAAGCCGGGGTGTATCAATTTTGAGTAAATTAGCGTCCTTCAATTTCGAAATATTGAAGTTTCAAGCATTTCTGAAATTTACCGTTACATGAGAAGCGGCCGTCATTTTGATCCGATTTCAATAATTTTCAACGTTTTGCTTATATGTGGCAAGCACAATAACCACACCGAGTTTGGTACAAATTGGCAGAACGGTTACCGATATACTTATATGTGATCATAAGTGGGCGGTGCCACGCCCATTTTCCAAAATTTTACCATAAACGTATTTCTTGGTAAAGAATTGTTGCAAGCATCAATTTTGAATAAATTAGCTTCAATATTTACTGATTTATCGAAGATTTTGTATTTCTCTAAATTACCGTCATATGGGATGTGGGCGTGGTTATTGTCCGATTTTAAAAAGTTTCGGCGATTTTTTATGCTGTACCAAGGCCAACAACTGTGCCAAGTTTGGAAGAAATTGGTGCAGCGGTTACTAAGATATACACATGTAACCATAAGTGGGCGTGGCTACGCCCATTTTCCAAAAATTTATAATATTCTTATTTTTCGTCTAAAAATTATTGTAAATATCAATTTTGAGTGAATAATCTCCAGTAGTTACTAAAATATCGCAGTTTTCGCATTTCTGAAAATTACCGTTATATGGGAAGTAGCCGTGGTTATTGAGCGATTTTAAAAATTTTTGGCCATTTCGTATGCTGTATAAAGGCCAACAACTGTGCCAAGTTTGGAGAAAATCGGTGCAGCGGTTACCAAGATATACACATGTAACCATAAGTGGGCGTGGCTACGCCCATTTTCCAAAGATTTATAATATTCTTATTTTTCGTCTAAAAATTATTATAAATATCAATTTTGAGTGAATTATCTTCATTAGTTACTAAAATATCGCAGTTTTCGTATTTCTGGAAATTACCGTTATATGGGAAGTGGGCGTGGTTAAAGTCCGATTTCGCCCATTTTCAATACCAACCTACCTTGGATTAAGAGAAACCTACATACCAAATTTCTTTGAGATATCTCAATTTTTGCTCGAGTTATCGTGTACACGGACAGACGGACAGACGGACAGACGGACGGACAGACAGACATAGCTTAATCGATTTCTTTTTTCATCCTGATCATTTATGTATACATTTGTCTATATCTATCTCGATTCGTTTTGGCTGTTACAAACAACCGTTATGTGAACAAAATTAATATACCCTTGTGCACAAGTGCGCTCGGGTATAATAATAATAGCGGTAGTAAAAATATTATTATTAATAATCCTAATAACAATAATGGTAATAATAATAATAATAATGCACAGAAAACCGTACCAGCTAATCAATGGAAAACGGTTGGAAAAACGAGAAAGCCCAAGCCAGGGCCAGCGCCAGGTGAACCCTTGGTCAATAAGGGCGAGGCGACCAGCCGCAAAAAAAAGAAGAGGGTGAGAAAAAAGAAGAGTCTCGCCAAACTAATCATTAAGCCAGCTGAAGGCAAAACCTATGCAGAGGTGCTGGAAACGATACGTGGTGAGCTCCAACCTGAGAAGACGGAACCGTAATTCGATCTGTTCGGAAAACCCGCGAAGGCGGCGTGCTCTTCGAAATGGAGAGCTGTGGCGACCACTCAGCATTTAAGGAAAATGTGTGCACTGCCATTGGCCAGCTATTCTCACTAGACGTTTACGTCTAGAAGTTCTGGGCATGGACTGCCTAACCACGGCCCCAGAAGTGGAGAACGCTATACGCGGGGAGTTAGGAGACAAGATGAATGGCCAACTTCGCGTCTCTCTCCTCGCTGTAAACTCGCGAGAACAAAGAATGGCTGTGGTGGAAATCGACGAACTGCCAGGCCGGACTCTTATTGAAAAGGGGAAGCTGCGAGTAGGTTGGATTATCTGCCGCGTCCGAGAGCGCGCGGACGTCCAAAGGTGTTTCCGCTGTCTGGGGTATGGCCACAAAAAGGCGGCATGCAAAGGCCCAGACAGAAGCAGTTCATGCTGGAAATGTGGTCAGCAGGGCCACATAGCCTCTGCATGTAAAGAAAGCCCAAGCTGCTACCTGTGCTCGGCAGGAGATGGACAGAAAAATGCCAATCACCTGGCCGGGTCGGGAGCGTGCAAGGCCTTCAGGGATGCCCTTGCTGAGGCTAAGAAAATGCTTGGGAGAACATGATTAAATTTATACAAGGCAATATGAACAGGAGTAGGGTAGCTGATCCTGCGGGACCAATTGGTTCTTGAACAAAGAGCAGACGCTGTCATCATCAGTGAACCCTATAGAACAAAGGAAACCTGGCATGTTGACCAATCAGGCTCGGCCGCGATATGGATTGCTAACCCCAACCATCGCGCAGAGAGCAGCGGGGTCGGACGCTGCTACGTCTGGGTTATAATGGCGCAAATCACTCTGGTGAGCTGCTACCTGTCTCCAAACGACACAGTCCCTGTCTTCAGGGGAAAGCTCGAAGACCTTGAAGACGAATTGCGCGATATAACCGGCCACATAATTGTTGCTGGAGATTTCAACGCAAGAGGCGTGGAATGGGGTATGCCCCAAACAAACACCAGGGGAAGACTGGTCCTTGAAATGGCAGCCCGCATTGGCCTGACCATCCTCAACACCGGAACGACCCCTACATATCAAAGGCCGGGTTTTGGATACTCTATCCCTGACATAACGCTGGTCTGAGAAAGCCTTCTTCGAAGGGCTGACGGGTGGAGAGTGATGGAAGACCTGAGTGGTAGCGACCACAACTACATCACCTTCCAAGTCACTGACATAAGGCGAGGGCAAACACGTAGTATCCCTCGCAGGAAATCAGCATGGAACCCGTCTAGGGTCGATGTTCGCAAGTTCGATACGTCACTCCTAGCAGATTCCCAAGGTATTTCACCCACAACGGGAGAGATCCACAACAGGGAGTCTTGTACTAAGCTGGTCGAAGAAACTATGCGCTGCATTCACCGGGCATGCAAAACCTCAATGCCACAGAGGAGAGCATGGTCAGGTAAAAAGCAGGTATACTGGTGGAATGATCGAATTGCTGAGCTGTGAAGGGCCTACCATAGAATGCGGAGACTCGCAACGCGCGCTCGTGGTAGACCCGAGGCGCTGACCAGAGCAGCAGCCTACAAAAGCGCTAAGAAAGCACTTGGGGCCGAGATACAGAAGAGTAAACGGAACTGCTGGAAAGAGCTATGTGACGAAGTGGATCGCGATCCCTGGGGCCAGGGATACAAAATAGTGATGAAAAAGATCCATACATGATCACAGGCGATGGATGAGGCCCGAGTTAAGAATATAGTGGATGCGCTATTTCCCACACACCCACTAAGAGCCGACACAGTGTTCATCGAGGAGCAAGCCGAGGCACCACTGTTTTCGACAGACGAGCTGAAGCTAGCCCTGCGAAGCATGAAAGCCGGCAAGGCTCCAGGCCCAGATGGCATACCAGCGGAGGCAATCAGGTTAGCAGCGGAAACGAGCCCTGATCTTCTGCTTAACATGTACAACAGCTGCCTTAGGGCCCGGGTCTTCCCAAGCCAATGGAAGAAGGCGAGACTGGTGCTTATACCCAAGGGCAAAGGGGACCCAAACTCTCCTTCATCCTTCCGGCCACTCTGCGTGCTAGACACAGCAGGCAAAATGATGGAGGGTCTGCTCAAAATACGCTTGACGTCAGCCATGGAAAGCGAGGGAGGCCTTTCACCCCGACAACATGGCTTCAGGAAGGGACACTCAACTATAGGAGCAATTGGCGAAGTAGTCGAGGCGGTACATAAGGCCGAAGAAGCCTGCCACCAGGCGCGGTCAATAGTGCTGCTAGTCACACTGGACGTCAAGAACGCCTTCAACTCGGCAAGATGGGACGACATGCTGGAGGCCTTGGAACGGTTATTCAAGGTTCCAACATACTTGCTAGATATGATCCGGGACTGTCTCAGAGACCGTTGGCTTTTGTACGACACAACACAAGGTCAGAGAAAGAGACGTATAACCGGCGGAGCGGCACAGGGGTCTGTACTTGGCCCGGACCTCTGGAACGCCACGTATGACAGTCTGTTGCGCACGGAAATGCCGGAGAGCGCCTTCCTTGTCGCCTTCGCGGACGACGTGGCAGCCGTCATAACAGCAAGAAATGTCCAGCAAGCACAGCTCAAGCTAAACCAGGTCATGCGCAACGTCAGTGGATGGATGAGCGATCACGGTCTGCAATTGGCTACAGCCAAAACGGAGATCGTGCTCCTCACCAGGAAACGGATCCCAACAATTATAAATATAATGGTCGGACGTCAACTCGTGACGACTTCTAGGTCTACAAAATACCTAGGGGTGAAGCTTGACAGCAAACTCACACTCTGTGAACACATCCATGGAGTATGTGAAAAAGCTGCGCAGAGCACGGCGGCTCTAAGCCGGCTGATGGCGAACGTGGGCGGCCCGAAGCCATGCCGCAGGAAGCTTCTGATGACAGCGGTCCAAACAACATAGTTGGGGTAATGATTTCCAGCGCAGAAAAGTGCGAAGCAGTTGCAAGATACGTGAAATTCGTACTTCGCTGCAAACGAGAGGACGGTTGTCTACTGAGGACAGCCGAATGAAACGCCCCTACAAAAGAGCAGCCCCACGGCTCTAACAGCGCGCTCTTGCATCTGAAGACATGCAGAATTGCGGTGCCAGATGCGGGATTCTTGCGCGGGCGGTGGGAGTTTGGGTTTTAGTGGGTAGCCCAACACGCTTCGGTGGGAGTCCCACACTCGGGGAAGGTAGTATAGAGACTAGCGCCCCCGGCCAGTGCATAAAGCATTTCCCTCTCCTACGAAAAAAAAAATAAAAAAATAAAAAATAAATAATCTATCTATACTATAATTAAACTGTAAATTGTTTGTTTGTTTGAGCTCACTAATCTCCGGAACTACTGAAGGGATTTTCATGGGGCTTTAACTGGTGTATAGAGAGTGACCTCGGACGTAACCTAGGTTATAAAAAAATGGGATCTGACAAGGGGGAGTGGCTCCTCCAATAGGCGTGACATTTTTAATCAGCTATAACTTCGAAACCGTAAGTTACATGACTTTGAAATTTGGTGTGTTGACATACAAATCTATGGTAGATGCTTATAGTAAAGTACATATACTTTTGTAAAAGTGGCGTGGCACATCCTATAGAAGTGAAATTTTTAATCAGCCATACCTTCGGAATCATATTTCACATGAATTTGTAATTCTCCTCTGAATCGTAAAATATACTTTTGCAAAAAATGGTGCCGACAGATGGCGCCGTAGTCGAGATATTTCGAGAACAAGAACCCTGTCGTTAACGCTAATAGATAACGGACGCGCCGTTTTATCATATATTAATTTATTTCGAATTTTGTGTTTGTTAATTAATACTTTAGCGATTTTGTATAGCTTTTGCATTCGATATTTAACTTCTTCCGCGTAATTTTCTACATTATAAATCGCGTTAATTTTATCTTTTTCCAAATCTTGAGGCACTGTTGCTTGCCTTTTTCCCAAATATTAATTCAAAAGGGGAACATTTATTATCGAAAACTGTGTTAGTTGTTGTGTTGTGTAAAAATGTAAAATATTTTAAATAAACATCCCAATCGGAAAATGTTTCATTTAAATATGCGCGTAGATATTCATTAAAGACTCTGTGGTTACGTTCGTTAGTACCCACAGTTTCATGATGGTGTGCGGTTGAAAAATCGTGTTAACCTTTAAAAGTTTGTTTAATTTGGAAAACATTTCATTTTTAATTCGGTGCCTACGTCTGATGTAATGGAATTCATTACACCGTAAGTTAAGACAAAACTTTCGAAAATGGCAGATGAGCGCTTTTATCTGGCACAGCTACTGTTACTAAATACTTTGTTAAATCGCATATAATGGTAATTGCGAACCTATTATGGCACCCTGAAATTGTGCATATGGAAACTGTGCATACGAAATAATGCATATGAAAAAAACCGAAATAATGCATATGGCAAAAACCGAAATAAAGCATACATGCACAGTTTCGGTTGAAACCGAAATAATGTCTAAATGCACAGTTTCCATATGCGCAATTTCGGTGCCCCACCTATTACCACTACTCGACTCTGGTAGGGGTCCTAATGTGTCGATTACAATAATATCAAATGATTTGAAAGGTGTTGGCGTTAAAACAAGATTTTCCTCATTTTTAGGTTTAACCTTGTTTAATAAACATTTTGAACAATTTTTAACAAACTTGGATACATCGCTGGTCATATTTTTCCAGTGATTTTTTGTACGTAATTTTGCATATAGTTTTTTAATCCCGCAGTGTCCGCCTGTTATTGGGCCATTATGATAAATGGTCATTAATTTTAACTTTTTATCGTCGTCAGTTACGTTTTCTACCGGTTCTGTTAAGATAATTTGTAAAAATTTTAAAATATTGTTTCCGCTGTTTTTTAAAGTTGAAATAGAGAAATTATTGAAAAATATGTCATCTTTTGAGCATTCTACTTTCTTAATGTTGCGATTGCCGGCCTCATTATCGAGCCTCAAAAGTAACTTGTCTAAACAAGTTGTTTCGTTAACATTCGCAAAATTAAGTAATTCTTGTTTCTTATGTTTTAAATGTGCACATATTTGAATATTTGAAATTTTGTTATTTTTATCGTATACAAAATGCGATACTATTCGCGGTATATTTTTAGAAAAATTATACGAAAATTTATCATAAACTTGTACTGTAGGGCTATCCGTGTGATTGCTTTCGTTTTGTAATTCTATTGCTTTTGTCATTGATCGCGTTTTCATAGCTAAAACATGTTTTGTAGAGTCTTTTAGTTCGTAAATTGTAATGCGTGAAAGTGCGTCTGCTCCAACGTTTGATTTATCTCTTATGTATTCAATTGTAAAGTCGTTCTAGGCGTATTCTAGCAAGTTTTGAAGGCGGGTCCTTCATATTAAAAAGATACACTAAGGGTCGATGGTTAGACTTCACCTTAAAGTGAGTGCCGTAAACATAGGGTCGAAACTGCTTTATCGCGAAATATATAGCTAAAAGTTCAAGTTATATGATTGGTTTATTTTGTTCTGCATTGTTAAAAGATTTAGAAGCGAATCATACTGGTAAGTCGTTGCCAATATGATTTTGGCTTTATATAGCACCGCACCCGTTTTTAGAAGCATCTACAGTTATTAAAAATTATTTAGTAAAATCAGGATATTGCAAAAGTTTAGGAGACATTAGGGCTGTTTTTAAGTGTTCAAATGCAGTTTCACAAGCATTGTCCCATAAGAATTCGATATTTTTTCGACTCAGTTTATTTAAAGGTGCTGCCAGCGACGCAAAGTTGGGTATGAACCTTCTATAGTAATTCGCAAACGCAACGAAACGACGAACAGCGTCTTTATCTGAAGGTTTTGTATACTTTTTGATTGCGCTTATTTTCGAATCATCTGGCAGCAGTCCCTTTTCTGAGCACTTGTGCCCTAAAAATGTTACCTCAGAGCAAAGAAAATTGCATTTTGTTGGGTTTAGCTTGAGATTAAACTTTCTGCAAGTTTCGAACACTTTAGCTAGATTTTTTAAATGGTGCGTCTCACTACAACCTATAACTATGACGTCATCAATGTATAAAAAAGTTTGATTTGGTGAGATGCCTGAAAAGGCTATCGACATCATTCGAGAAAAAGAATTTGGTGCTACGTTTAACCCAAATGGCAAAACTTTCCTGCGAAAAGCTCCCTTGTCAGTGCTGAAAGATGTTATGTCTCGTGAGGTTTTATGCAGTGGGATTTGGTGAAAACCAGAAAACTGATCTAAAGTCGAGAAGTATTTTGCTCGTCCAAGGTTATCTAAGATATCGTCTACACGCCCTAGTGGAAATTTGTCAGCGATAAGCTTTTTGTTAACTGACCTAAAGTCCACACACATGCGGTACGATTTTTGGCCTGATGGGTCTTAGTTTGGTACTAAAAATAATGGACTATTACAATTTGAAGAGCTTGGTTCGATTAAGTCATTTCGCAACAGGGTATCGACTTGCCTATTTATTTCTTCGCGTTGTGAGTACGGCAAACGATAGTTTTTTATATAAACGGGATACTTGTCATTCAGTCGAAGTTTCTGTTCATAAAAGTTATTGAGTGTCATAAGGTCTGTTTTTAAGGCAAATACATCGGCGTATTGTAAGCATAATTCGAGCAATTTGTTTTTAGCATATTTTGGCATTTGTTTTTGGAAAATTGACTTTAGTTCCTCTAAGCGTTTTGTGTCTTTGGAAGTTTCGTTTGTTTTGTAGACATTATAGTTACTGATATCCTCAGCTTTGAAGTTATATAGTTTCGAACGTATTTTACCTCGTCCGTAGTATTTATTACTTTTAAAATTGGATTTTTGGTGTCGACGACATATTTTGATGTAAAAACACCAGAACAAAGCTCGTGAGAGTCTACAAAAACCGGGTTGTTGGAATGAGTCAATTTAAATAAACGAAAAACTTCACATCTTGGAGGAATTACTAAAGTGACAGTATTTGAACCGCGCAAAATTGATATTTTAGTGCCTTCTGTCACAATGCCGTTAATTATACTGTCATTTGCGTAGTTAATAATACATCTGTTCGTCCTTAAAAAGTCTTGCCTAGTATGCCGTCAGAAGGTATATTAAAACTGTCATCTACAACGTGAAGAGTATGCGGAATAAAAAAATTTGATACAACCAAGTTTGAACTTACGGTTCCCAATGTTGTAACCGTCTCTGTTGTTACACCAGTGATATGGATTGTTTTACAGCTGATAATTGCGGAATTTCTTGATAAACTGGAAATTTTGATTAAGGAGATATCTGCTTGTGAATCTAGGAGAAACGAACATAATTTGTAAGAATCGGTACAATTTAGTTCAATAAAGTCAGAATAGTTAAGGTTCTAGCAGTAAATTGATTTTTCAGGGGTACGAACATTAGAAGTGTTTCTAGAATTTGAACGAGAAGAGCTGTTTCTGCTGTTTGCTGAACGATTGCTTGTGCTATTTCTGTAGTTATTTTGTCTATTGTTAAAGTTATTACTTCTGTTGTAATTATTTTGACTATTGTGCCTTGTGTTATTGCCATTATTGTGCCTATTTGTAATGCCGTTATTAAATCTAAAACTATTGTTATGATAGCCATAGTTGTTGTGCCCTCTAAAACCTTCTCGAAAACTATTTGGTTTATTTGTCCGTGACCTTAAAGGTAAAATCTGCCGCTCTTTGACTTCATTATTGTGTTCTACAATCATTTTCGCGACTACATCTTTTGAATCTGTAAAGGTGGTCGATGCCAAAAAAAGATTTTACTAGCTCTGAACGACCGTTCAGCCTGCAAACGTTTACTGTCTGCTCTACCGCTAACTCATGGGCTTTCGATTGAGTCATACCCTCAATAATTAAAGATCACTCTAATGCATCAGATAATTCCTCTACTCGCTTTGCAAAATCGGAATAGTTGTTATTAGTAATGTGTAATGACGCAATTTTGCCAGGGACAACTTTGGAATTATCTGGTTTGATTCTGCTACGTAGCGCAACTTTAATTTGATCAACCGAAATTATTTGACTGGGGAAAACCTCACGCACTTTGCCTTCGAGTTTTGACTTTAAAAATGCTATAAATGTGGTAGTTAAATTTTCATCCGATAATTCTTCAATTAAATTTATTTTGTCAATGAATGAGTCGGGCGATAGGGGGTCAACACTGTAGTTTTCTCGGATTATAGACGCACACAGGCTAATAAATGATTTCTTTTGCTCAGGTGTTGCCATTTTTATGTCGATTGTATATTCAGTAAAACTTATATTCGGTGAATTAATCGTTACGCAAGGCGTTTCTTCAATTTGTAAAAAACCTTTAAATGAAGGCAAAGAACAACTTTTTTTAACGGTGGAAACTTCTGGTGTGCCAGCTGAACAAGCGTCAGCAAAGTCGTCGTCGGAATCTACTTCAGAGTTTAAAATATCTTCTTTTATAAGAACAGAAAAATCTTCGGGTACTTAAACTTTACACCCAATACACTGAAGTAGTTTTTCTCTGCGGTAAACTTTTAATTATAGAAGCTGGCTTGTTTCCATGTTGTTCCGAATTTTTTACTTGAATTAAAATATCGTTGTAAGTTTCGATAAAATATTTTTCATATTCGTCAACTTTTTCCCGATTTGTTGAAAGTGTACGGCTTTGAAGAACACGCTTGGCAACTTTTGAAAATTTTGCTTGTAAATCTTTGAATACAAGTTCGACATCTGACATCTGGCACACACGCAAAGCAAAAGATCTATAAAAACTATCGAACTATTCTATTATTGAGAAAAAATTATTTGAATAAAGTTGTAATATTTGAAGTTTGGCTACCACGGCATAGAAAACTGAGGAAAACGTTTATTGATAATTATAATCGTTGAAATATTTTACCATATTTCAAACGAAGCTCTAAAAGTTGTGGTATAAAAGCACGGTAATGGCACAGGCGAAAATTTGTATGAAATTTTTATCGAATATTTGAAAAAAGAAAAATTAATGAGAATTCCTAAATCTGACTCCTGCCTAATGTTGCAAAGATATGAAGAAAAACTTTTGTAAAATAGTTACGTTTCAAAAATATTAAATTTGAACATCACTGTACCACTGAAGCCGAAATTCGAAAAGAAAACAGTAACATATACATATGTATAGATGAAAATGTGTATTGATATAAGTATGTATGTAGGTATACTACAGTTGTACATACATATGTAAATGGAAGGTAATTATATAAAAAGTACAGTAGGTATTAAAAGTGTATTTGACAATAATATAATAATTGAGGAGGTCCATAACAAAACGCCATAATTCCACCAAAACAATTTTTTGGATAAACGAAAAAAACTAATTTAAGTCAATAGGATATATATTTTTTTTAAACTGTTGTTGTAGTTTAATAGTTATCTAAAAACAATACAAATCATAAAAAAAAATTTTTATCTGGCAATTAGTTTTTAAGTTATTTAGATTAAAAAAATGGAAATGTTGCGTTTTGGTCCGTCAAATAGTAATTATTTCATTTTGTTCTGAACATGTATGGAAATGTTGCGTTTTGATATAAACTAGGTTTGGAATTTTGGCTTTTTGCTTTAAATAATTTTTTTTGATTTTAATTGCTTATACATATTCTATAGGAAAATTAAAAACTGTTTTATATCAACGGTTTTTATTGCATTTAAATCACTATATTAACATACAAGTATTACAATAAATTCACATTATATTACACTTTCATTGCAGTGTCCTCCTCCAAACAATCACATAAAGTTATATCATCTGTTCCATTGGCACTATTTCCCTGCTGATCTAAAAATATCTTGGTATAATACTCCAACTCAGAAATTTTGGACCACTGTTCGCCATAATGTTTTTCCAATAGTTTAGCAACATCTATCTTCTTTTCTGACTTTATTGCTACACCAAGATCAATTCCATCAAGCAAACGAGGGGGTACTTTGCCTCTTTTAAGATAGCTGGTAAATTTTTCTTTACCTTCAACTTTATACGTCTCAAAAGTTTTCACTACACACTTCTGTTGATTTAGGGAGAGTTTAAAATAAATTCTTTTCATACTCTGAATGCCGGTTATGGGACGGTAGTTTTCTGCCAACATTTTTAAATCTTTAAGATGCCAATCCTCTCCTAAAATCTTAACTTGCCCATGCGCAGAATAAACTTTGTGATAACTTTCTTTAACAAAAATAGTAGTATTTTTCCGCAAATCTTTTTCAACACGTCCAAAAACTCGATCAGCTGGCAAAAAACTATGACCTCGGACAGGAAAATATAATTCTATTTGTTTTAGCTGTTTAGGTGCACTGTTTAACATCCAATGCATTAAGGCATGTATAATATGCATATTTTTGTTTTGTCCACCACAGCCGTCGCAAAAAAGTCGTAAGGTATCCACATCTAACAGACTGAACCCTTCCAAATGTGCCAATAAAGCAGAGCCAACGCAAATAGCACCTCTTCCAGCTTGATCTTCTGACCGGATCCTTAGATTTCATATCGACAACACAAAGAGTATAGTAGCCTATTTGCCTTGAATAAAAAGCTTCTTGAATAGGAGTACGTGGCAATGGTTGGACTTGCTGCATATCGAAACACAAGCTCACAGATCTAGGAGGCTCATTTCTTGCAATTTCATAAAAAGAATTGGCTCTTAGCTTGTGAGTCCTTTGTTCAGTAATGAGCTGCTGTTATAAGTCCAAATTTTGTTCCATTTTGATTTTTTGTTTATTTAGTACGCATTGAGCACACACATCTGTTGCAGGGGAAGAGAATCCTATGTTAAGAGTATTGAAAATATTCCAAAAATATGTTTTTTTAACTTTCAGTGAATTATCTACTGAATCATTATAAATCCCCCATAATTTCCTTATATTAAGTTCTGGTGAAAGATAGCATCTTTTAGATTTATTTCTGTTGTAATGGCTCTCTTTCGCTGGTAAGTTTTTGAGGAATTTTAGCACACTTTCTCTCTTTGGTTTAAACCGAGATGTGAGCCTATCCCCACCTCTGTTCTCTTTAAGAATGTTACCATGAAAAATAGCTTGTGCAACAGTATTCACTCTCCGGCCTGTAACCGACAATGCTTTCAGAAAAAAGGCATGACACACCCTCTCTTTTTTGTTTTTGTGTTGCAAAAAATAGTTGCATGAGAAAGTCTTTTTTTT
>NW_023458571.1:3346316-3426921 GCF_013731165.1 Rhagoletis pomonella
AATATTTGAAAAGTGGAATTATTGCGTTTTGTTATGGACCTCCTCAATTGAAATTGAAAAAGATTTAAATTGAAGTAAAATTTGAAAATAATGCAAAGTATTTGAAAGAATTACAAAAATAGTTTAAATTTAAGAAAATATATGTAAGGTCGTGTTTCGCTCAAAGTGCATCATACCCCTCGGCTTGTGTCCCGCTCGCTCTCGCTTTTAACTTCGCTGTCGTTGTTAAAGATGTTGTTGTTGCTTGTCGTGGTGGCTGTAGAAGTTGTTGTTGCCTCGCTGATATCGCAACTTGGTTAAGCGATATATATGTATATGTATTTGGCGTTAGGTGGCGTGGTATTATATGCCGCTGTAGAAGCTCAAACAGTCAACGACGTAACGTAGATGTAGATTGACGCAGACACGATCTACCTTATGGGATTCGCGTGTTAATCAAAACTCACCACCGCATGGCGGTGACGTTGCCGTTGCTGCTCTCTCTCTCTATCAACAGTAAATTTGATTTGCTGCTACGTACGTCAACCTAAGTTTACGCTACGTCGTTGACTAACTGAGCTTTAACGGAGTATCCGTTAAGTGACTTTGCAAGTGGCGTGGTTTTGTACGCCGTTAGGTAACGGGGTTATTGTTCAGTGGCTTGGCATATTTGGGTGGTACAGTCCGAGTAAAATGTACATTCTTTTGTGTGTGTGTTTTGTATTTTACACTCACTTCAGTTTTTTTGGTTTTTTTTTGTTTTTCACCTTAAATTTGCTTTTGTTTTGCTGTACCACCAGCGATGGTGTTATTGCTTTATTTAAAAAAAGTTTTATGTATATATTTTTTTTTACCACCATCCACTACGTTGGTTTTGCCACTAGCCACTTTAATTTTCGACGTTTTAGTTTTGTAATTTTTCTTTTAAAATTTTGTACTACCATTTGTTTTTTTTTTTTAGTTTTGTAAGTTGTTTTGCAAATTTGGTACAACCGTTGTTTTTCTATTTTTGTTTTGTTTTGTAATTTGTGTATGTTTAGATTAAACTGAGTTCATTTTCATTTTTATTTGATGTTTTTTCACATATGTATGTATGTGTTTAGGCTTTAGCTTTTTTATTTTTGTTTTTATTTTTTTTTTTAGTTTTTGAAAGTTTTTTTTTTTTTGGAATTTTGGGTTTTTTTATTTTTTTTTTTATGTTTTTTGCTCCACCACCGATATATTTTGTTAGGATAAGATTTTTCATTTATTTTTTTTTATTTTTTTGTTGTTTCACATTTTATTTTAATTTTTTTTTTTAAACAAATTGTGTTGGCTTTGCCCCCTTTTTTCTTCGTTCGCCCGAGGCTCGACATTTTGACCGCATGGGTCACGGTCGCCATGTCGATGTGGATTATTACACTTCGTTAGTTTACCGGGGCGTACCTGATACACGTGGAGCCCTGGTGCTCCGCCGGCGCTGCTGCCGGCCAACGCTCGCTTTGGTGGAGCCCTAGCGTTCCACCGGTGCTGCCGCCTCGATACTCCGTAGTTGTGTGGGAGGTGCCCCTACTCCTTTGTAGGCACGTAATAA
Source organism: Rhagoletis pomonella (assembly GCF_013731165.1). Lineage (NCBI taxonomy): Eukaryota > Metazoa > Arthropoda > Insecta > Diptera > Tephritidae > Rhagoletis > Rhagoletis pomonella. The sequence continues at coordinate 3,347,869 of NW_023458571.1, forward strand.
TGGGGCTTCGTAGCTAGTGACTAGGGACCGATGTGAGCTGGTCAAAAATGGTGGTTGGGCGCTAATTGGCCGACACAAATTTTATTTAAAATCAAATAGTAGAACTTGACGGAGTTAAGGTACGCGGGCGAATGCCGCGAATTTATTCTTCAATTTCCTCTTAAACCTAGCTTCTATTGTACATAGAACAGTGTTGTATTTTTAATATCGTAAATTCTTGTATTAGATTAGCTTTAGGGCGTGTTCATACAAGGTGATTTGTAGGGTTACAAATTGTATGCTTTTATCGCATTACATTGTAGTTTGACAGTTACACAGGTTTTTGCCCGAAGAACACTGGAACAAACTAGGGCCCGTAGTCGTAGAGAAGTTAGAAAAAGGTTTTAACGATTAAGATTGTGTTTTAGAGTAATCACCATTTTAACTCATTCATAGTCAACTTAAAATGCATTTTATGACAAAAACAGACTCTGCTGTTGAAGCAGAAAAGGCAGAAGCACAAGGTTCGGTCTCCACTCCGAGCGATTCCAAACATAATTTTTTTAATATAAACATTACTTTATTTTATTTTATTAAATTTTATTTGATTACCTTTCTTGTTTATGGTGTTTCACATAATCGTTTCAAGTTAATCAAATTTTTACGAGTCTAGTTTTAATTGAAAAGGGCACAACAACTATAATTGCATAAAAAAAATTAAAACAATATTTAAAAGAACAAAAAAAGATGTAAAAAAATATTTCCAGGCATTGGGATTGCAATCCTGCAGAGGACAGGGTGAACTAATTAAAGTACTCATATTTCTTTATATTTCCGAGTAAATTTTTTATCTTCATATGGATAGCTCTGTTCTCTCTCATATTAACAAAAAGCTTTTTCTAAGATGTCTATGATTGACACAACTTAAAATTCTACTCTAAACTTAAAACTTTATTTCAAGAAGAATGAGTTTTAACTTACGACTATGACTATGGGCCTATACGTTTATTTTATATTGCTGTACATACTTTTTCAGATTTTAGCATTCATATTTTAGATTCATCTTATTCATTTGTTTAATTACTGCACCATTTGTAATTTTCTTTTAATAAGATAAAGATTTGTAAAATACATAAATTTATCTATATATATATACAAATTTTGTGTTCGTATCTCACGGTCATCAAAACTCGAGAAGGCTGAACCGATTTGAATAATTTTTTTTTATATTGTTCGGTATAATAACAGAACCAATTATATCGCAAAAACTTGGAGGGTTGCCACCTATTTGAAAATTTTAACTCAGTCAAATTGATAAAATAAATTAAATATCGCCATGAAGGTAACAAACTAAAGAGCTTTAAGAAGGCTTACAGTCGCAAATTTATTTGGGGAGGGTTGCCACCTGTTTGAAAATTTAACTAAATTACACTGATAAAATAAATTAAATATTACAATATGGGTATCAAATTAAAGAGGTTTAAGAAATATAACTGTTGGAAATATTTTTGAGGAGGGTTGCCATCTATTTGGAAATTGTAACTCAGTTAAATTGATAAAGTAAATAAAATATTACCATGTGGGTGGCAAACTAAAGAGTTTAAAGGAGGCTTCAGCTGAAAATATGTTTGAGAAGTGTTGCCACCTGTTTGAAGATTTAACTCAATTACATTGGTAAAATAAATGAAATATTACAATATGGATATCAAATTAAACAGGTTTAAGGAAGGTGAATGTAGGAAATATTTTTGAGGAGGGCTGCCACCTATTTGGAAATTTTAACTCAGTTAGATTGATAAAACAAATGAAATATTGCAATGTGGGTAACAAACTTTAGATTTTTAAGAAGGCTTACAACCGAAAATATGTTTGAGGAGGTTTACCATCTGTTTGAAAATTTGACTCAATTTAATTGATAAAATAAATGACTTATTACAATATAGGCATCAAATTAGAGGTTTAATAAAGATGACTGTTGGAAATATTTCTGAGGAGGAAAGCTCAGTATGTTGTAGTAGGTTGCCCAATGTATTTTCAATATAAACCGATAAAATAAATAAACCAACGAAAAATTAGTCCTTCGTCAAATATGCTTGATTTTTTATGATTTATGTATGGATATGTACAAATTTAAGGCGAATACGGAATATTACCTTAAGTGTTTGTGACGATGGGTGGTGGCTGATGGTCGTTTAGGGTTGAATACGAGAAAAGAATTTCCGGAGCTCTTTTCAATGGAATTCAGTTCAACCTCAAAGCAGTAAAACTGTTTTTAGAGGAAACTCAACGATAGTTAATTTGGCGGGAAAAGTTTCTTTATAAATATACACGTATGCGTACATATGTTTATTATTAAGTATTACTAGAGAATTTTTTTTTGTAATGTTTCCACATTTTCAAAAGCCGAACAGTTTAAATGAAGAGAGAATTTACAACATCTTATCAAATGAAGTTATCATATTATCAACGAGGAGTTGGTATACAAATTACGCAAAGGAAAAAATTAATAAAAAGCTACTGATACAATTGAAAAAATGATGAAAGCTATCTATAGGCCAATACCTTTCAAACGATACCTTATATATTAAGTTCCGGCTACCAGTTGGAAAGATATAGAGGTAAATGTGTTTTGGTTCGTGTCTCCACTACGAGATGCTTGGGTATGAATATGACGTCTGTATGTGCTTTCATTTAATTTTTAAATTAAATTTTTTATTATTTTTAATTTAATTAAACTTAAAAAAAAATAAGAAAGTTTTGTTCCAGGATGATTTGATTCGTATGCCTTTGTGTGCGTGGCTGCTGCCTGAAAATCGAAAAAAGTCAATTTTCAAACTACCACTGAGGCCGCACTACTCAGTCCATGTCATTGATGCGGATATCGGTAGCAAGGTCTTCAAACAAGCTATCTAATGCTATCTTTTGTGTTTATAAAATATAAATATTCGTACGAATAAAAAAGATTTTCCCTACGTTTCAAAGGCAGTTAAAGAATGCGTATAATTTTCGTCACGAAATTGATATCATAAATTATGTATTTCTAGTTCACTCGAAAATTTTACCCCAAAGAGGTGATTTATTTGATAAAATTAACACCGAAATAAATGCGGTGTAAAAGTGTTATTTTTATCACATCGCAATTAAGCCGAACGAGAATTGACCCTCTGTTCAAAAAATACTTAATTAAAACTTAAAATTGTTGTTAGTCAGCGCATTCAGGCCTTCTCACCTACGTCACTTTTGACAGTTATAATTTCGAGAAAGTGGAGAATTTCGTTTACTAGGGAACCAGCATTATCACCGGTAAAATTGTCAGCATGGAAATCCTACGCAGAATCACTCTTGCCAACAAGTGCGATTTTGGACTGAGTAGGCAATTCGGGAGTAAGGTACCACACTCTATAAGTCACTCATCATGCCCGAGCTGGTATATGGCGCAGAAGCTTTGACAATAACAACATTCGATGAGGCGACTTTTGGAGTATTCGAGAGAAAGATCTTACGGAAGATTTACAGGCCTCTTCGCGTTGGCGACAGCGAGTACCGCAGATGATGGAACGATGAGTTAAATGAGCTTTACTGCGAAATGTACATAGCGCAGTGAGTGAAAGTACAGTGGCTCCGCTGGGTTGGCGATGTCGTTCGATTAGGAATCGATGTTTCAGTTCTGAAAGTATTCAACTCGTAATCTGCTGGTGGTAGCAGAGGAAGAGGAAGGCCCACTGCAATGGGAAGACCAAGTGGAGAGGGATTTGGCTTCACGTGGCATTTCCAATTGGCTTCAGTTGGCACAGAGATAAACTCGGCCAAATTCGCTTATGCGGTTACAGGCAACGGTTCGATCTTAAGCTGCCATTGAACATATAAATCATTGAAACTCCCACGTGCTATACTTCCAGAACATCCGGTATGGAAAAAGTATTACAAAAATTTAAACTAATTTTTTGGGATGAGTGCACGATGGCACATAAAAAATCGTTTGAGGTTCTTGATCGATTGTTGCGAGAAACTTTCACCCATTCGGGAATGCATTGATATTGCTCGCAGTACATTTTACGCAAACATTGTCTGTAGTTTATCGATTAACACTAGCCGGCGAGTTAAATGCTTGCCTGAAATTGTCAACAATGTGGCAAGATGCACATATATACACTGCAGCCGAGGTATTCTCGCGTAAATTACTGGACATTGGGAACGGAAAGCTGCCAATGAGAGATTAAGACGAATTTTATTGCCTGATAATTTTTGTAACTTAGCACTGATCGAAAGAATGTTTCTTAATTAACAAAACTAATTATAGGAATAGCGATTGGCGCTGTGAAGGAGCTATTCTTACTGCGAAGAATAAGGATGTCTATCAACGAAATAATAGTGGTATTGACAGCAGTTGTAGCTTGAGCTGATCTGCTCTTTTACCAGACTGCCAGACCACTTGCTCACTTTGGTGAATACTACTAATGTTATTCAATCCAGAATTCAAAGTGAGGAAATAACATATATGTCGATAAACACTGTTGTAGAAAAAGACGAAGCAGTTAATTATCCAACGGAGTTTCTGAACTCGATTGATCTTCCAGGGATGACCCTACCCAGCAAAAAATCGGTAATCGCTTTTAGTGGTAACGTGTTCTAGAAGGCATAGCGTTATAATGCTTTCGAATTTTTTCGCTTCTTTTAGGCATTGCCAGTAATGCAAAGTAGAATGTGCTACAATATTTTATTTATCTCGCTTCTTCGTTTCATTTCGGGGAATGCAAAGTAGAATGTCCTATAATATTTATTTTTTAATTCGTTTCTTTGCTTAATTTCCGGGAATGTAAAGTAGAATGTCCTACAATATTTTATTTTTTTCGCTTCTTTGCGTCATTTCAGGTAATGCAAAGTAGAATGTCCTACAATATTTTATTAGTTTCGCTTCTTTGCTTCATTTCGGGGAATGCAAAGTAGAATGTCCTACAATATTTTATTTGTTTCGCTTTTTTGCTTCATTTCGGGGAACGCAAAGTAGAATGCTGCATCGTAGTCAGCTGAAAAATGGAATGAATATCCAAAAATTCTTTTTCTACCGTTACTTTCTGTGGAAATTTGTCTTGCATAAAAATCATGTTTTGCTTTGTTCAATTTGCAGCGAAGTTGAAGTCAGTCAATGAAGTGACGTACAAGAGTGAGGAAGTACAATTTTAAGCTTAATTAAATATGCATGTATGTACATACCGATTTTAAAGAAAATCTAAATACCTAAATACATACATATGTACGCTGATTTATAAAAATTTTAATTAATTTTAACCTTTTAAGACATTTTCTGATTTCAATTTAATATAAATAAGTATGTACTTATCTAGGCATTCTACATTAGTTTCTCTGTAAGGCATTCTTTTTTCGCTTCTCTGGATTCTGTTTATCCATGCGTTCTCCCTTCGTTTGAAGGTAATGCTGCGGGTAAGGGCTTACCTCCAATGACATGCCCATGTTAAAATAAGGCCTTCTTGAAGCGAAAGGGTAAGCGATTCCCATCGCCTAACTCGTTTCCACTTTCGTTTCTGTGGTAATCGTGTTTTTTGCTGGGTACATACTGAAATTGAAAGTAGGTGTGCCAAGTATCATGTTGCGGAATATTAATCAGCCAAAACTCTGCAACGGCACGCGACTCGCAGCTAAGAAATTGATGAAGAACGTTGTGTAAGCAAAGATTTTAACGTGGCATTCAAAGGTGAAGAATTCACATGATTCCGACCGATACACCATTTCGACCGTTTTGATCATTTCGACCATTTCCGACCGATACACCATTACACCCAATTCGATTGGTACTCGGAATCACAATCAATAATGCTCAAGGTCAACCTTTGGAAAAGTATGGTTTAGATTTAGATGCGGATTGCTTCTCAGATGTACCGTGTTCCCATGTCGGCAAACCAGATATCCTTGATATCTATGCAGAAAATGGAAAAAAATACAAATATTGTGTGCACACAATTACTTATTACAAATGCTTATTACGTATGCTTTGTTTCGTTAATAATTTATCATCCATGTAATAGGAATATGCCACAGCAAAGCGTGGCAGGGTACAGCTAGTTTATCTTATAAAAATACAGCACTTAGCCCTAAAATCTAAGAAACGTCATTATATAGCCTCAAGAGTGAATATGGCTACAACAACAACGATTACTACACCAACAACCCAAAAAGGTTGGCTACTGTCCAGTGATGGAAAAGTAGGCACAATAGTGCCATTTTCGGCACTTTCATTCTCAGAGCCACTTTTGGCACAATTAATCCTGTTTTTGGCACAATCATAAAATATAGAAATTAAGCATAAAATGCCAATATATAACAAAAAATCGCATACCACATTATAGATTAAAAAATTACAAAAAGTGATTAAGAGCACTAAAAAATTAAAATAAGGGCCGTGAGAAATATTAAAAACCGCTATCGTGAATACGCAGTACGAAAAGAAAGTTTTCGTAACAATTCAGAATTTTTAGAATGACTCTAAGTTTGCAGTTTTATAGTCCATTAAATAAAAGTGCAAGTTTCTGCGATATCCCGATGATTTTTGATATTTTTTTTTTGTGACGGTGTCACACATTTTCATCAATTTAAAAAATTTTCGAGTACATGGGAAAAAAATGCATGAAATCGAAAACTCTCCCAAAAAATTCTGAATTCAAAGTTTATTGTTGCGACAACCTGCTGAATTTTTATAATTTTTGTACAAAGTTTGAAATGCCGAATTGTGTACATATGTATATTGTATTTAATAAATTATGAATTACACTTTTATAAAATATCAATCAAAAAATAATCAATGAAAATAATAGGCGAACTGGCCAAAATGTCTCACTGTCATTATATCGCATATGTGTATATACATATGTGTATAAAAATGTCAGAATAGCTATATTTCGGTGTATTTCCCCTCTGTACTTGGAATCTGCTTTCAGATTTCACCAAGGTAACATCACCCTCGGCTGTGTATTGTTTTTCTTCGTAATTGTAGCACACGCTTGCCACATTTTGTGCAGGAAATTTACAAAAAATGTCCAAAACAAGAAGAGCTGTGTTTTTTATAGATTGGTGTTTGCATGCATTGCATGCTAGCATTCAAACACAAAGTAATGCGATTCTGTATAAGAACTACAGTTTATAGTTCAAAGAACTTTCAACAAGCCGCAATGCACATTATGCGGTTATGCCTACGTATTTTTAATATAAGCAAAATTGTATTTTTCAAGCCGTGTGAATTTAAAAAAATATAAAATGAGCTACTTGCTGACCAACGTTCAATATTTTTATAATAAGTTCCACGATTTTTATAAAAAAGGGCACAAATTTCATGCTTTATTTTAGAATGAGATGTTTTTATCTAAAGAAATCGATAGAAAAATTTGAATGCTAGTTTTTACCCAAAAATACTTAATGAATAATATTTATAAGCTGTACTCTATTTTTAACACTTAACACCTATTTATATGAAAATAATAAAATCTAAATACCGAAATCGTCTGGCCGGCCAGCATTTCAAAGAATTGATTCCGAGAAAATGGTGCCCAGGTATTAAACAAATGAGTTATTCCAGTTTACATTTTTTACAATTTTACAAGCATTAAATTTTTCATATGTAAAAGTTCCTAAAACGAATATCTACAGGGTGAGCTATATGGTTTAAATGGTTTATAACTTTTTTATTTATGCGATTATTATAATTATTTTTAAAAATACAGCATATTATTGGGGAATTTTTTGCAATTAGCTTTGAAAAATGATATCCTGTAAGTGATGTACATTTTCTGCTTCGCACAGCATATTTTCCATAACTTGTCGCAGAATTTCGGGTGTAATGGCCATGATTTCATTTCGAATGTTTGGAGTTGGAGAATGGTTCTTGGTTTGTAAACGTACACTCTTTCTTTCAAATATCCAAAAAGAAAACTGTTAAAAAGAATTCAAACCATATAGCTCATTCGGCGCCACCCAGTATTATAACCAAAAATTTTAGGTTTTTTGGCCGAAATTACGATTTTTTCAAGGTGAAATGACGATTTTTCAGCAAAAGCATTCGGCAATGCTGCTGGCAGGTCATTTCCAGGCGTGGATCCCGTTGGCATAGAGTAAAAAAAAAAAACTGTTATAAAGAATTCAAACCATATAGCTCATTCGGCGCCACCCAGTAGTATTAGTTACTAATAAAAGTTTGTAAAAAATTCCACGATTCATTATTTCACTATACGGATAAGTACAGTGACCATATTTATGGCAGCCGAATACGGGACAAAAAATTATTTTGCTTTTTTTACACAAAAGCTAGAGGATTTTAATGTTCGTAGATTTATTAGCCCTGAAGCAGCATCTTGATTTGGCATATATTTTTCGATTCGATCTTTTGTGAAAGCAGCACATAAATATTCAGTAGTAACATCACATATTTGTCGAATATTTTTCCATAACTTTGTACTTTGTGTTCGGGGTTTTTATCCGCAAAATTTGTTACAAACATTCCTACGCAGGAAAACATGATCCGACTACTTTTGAAGCACGAGTGCTGTCCAACGGATTATTTTCAGACTCGGATTTCAGCCAAGCACAATGCAGTGAGTAGCATCCTGAACGAGCTGAATTGCAAAGCGAACCTTCGAAGGGTTCCACTTCCCTTCCATCTTTGAGAACTTCTTTACTTTTAGAACATTCTCATTGTAGCCTTATTAGGAGTTTTTCATGCTGAAGATACAATCCCTCATACAATCACCAAAATGTTTTTGGCATAGTTTCGCCTAATGAATAGATTCTCCCTACACAAAATTTTAAAATTGCCTCCACACCAAGGCACATTGGACAAGTAATTGGACCCGAGAAAAAATAGCTAGCTGTGCGTATTTCGTTGTTGGTTTTGGAATCCATATACGTATACCAAGGTGAATTTATATAAGGTGGTACAGATTCAACAAATACAACAATTACTTGTATTTTGTTTTAGCTTTTAGCGGGTCATTGTCAAATTTCAGCTATTCTTCTTCGAATGAAAAAGTGCGACAGAAAATACAAACACTCTCACGTTTTCACTCACTCACTAGCGAAATACAAAATTTTGACAATTAAATGCTACTCACAGCTGATGAAACAACACCACCTTATATAAATTCGCCTTGTACGTAAACAAAGTTTAAAGTTTTAGAGAAAAAATTAAAGCAAAATTACAATTTAAAGGCGAAGTCCTCGACAAATGTAAAATCAGCTGCTCTACTGCTGCTACCTGTTAAATATATGCAACACAGAATATTCAACATCATATGCGTTGAAAAAAACCGTTGAAAAGCTAAACACTAGTGAAATTTCTTTCAAAATTTGAACAACAATCATTAACGTCTAATTTCGATGCAAGCTCACAAATACCCAATTTTTATATGCAAAATTATAACTTCAGAACCCATCTACATACATATGTGCTCCCCGATTAGAATCACAAGCGTCCATATTTAAAAAATAAAAACTGTTTCATAGGCATGCCACTTTTAAGAGCTATTAAGGCGCCAAAGTACGGAATACGGAACAAATATGGGACATTAAAAGAAATACAGAACTTTTGGCATCCCTTATGAAATAAATAAATTACTAGGACAACTGACGAAAAAAGAGGACTGTTCCGTATAATACAGGACGGATGGTCACCGTATGTACATATATGCGAAATAGGCCAAAATACCCATGTACGAAAAATACCGCTTTTAGTACATTTATATAAATGTGGCAACCATAATTGAGCGCGCTGCACTAATACCACGACAAAATGAGACTGTGTTGGTGTGCCCAGCATTGATATACATACTCAGATGTGAATAGTCAAATACGTGCATAATAAATTTTTTTATGAAAATAATATTTTTAAATACGAAGATTTTTAAACGATAATCTAATATAAAGTATTCATTTTTACTTACTATGCATTATTTCCCTCAGTGTATTTTAAAGTAACGACATGTATGTGTGTCTGAGATACATTTGTGTAGCAAGTAGGGCTGTGTGATTAATTGATTACTCAAAATTTTAATTAGTCATAAAATAAATAACTCAGTTATTCGATTAATTAGAAATTGTAATTACTCAAAAGTTCAGTTACTCGAGTAATCAAGATTTTTGATTAACCAAAAAAAAAATATTTGAGTAATTTGCTTTATGATTAATCAACATTTCGAGCAAAATGAGTAATCAACATTTCGAGCAAAATGATTAATCAACATTTCAACTCTTTACATATGTATAAAGTAGTTAAAGTTCCTTGATACTTTGAAAAAAACGTTTCTGTTTTCAAAAATTAAAGCGAAACCTTTTTTTCATATACAGAATCTTGATTACTCGAGTAATTGATTAACCGAATAATTGATTAACCAACTTGCTCGAGTAATCGAATAATCGCAAAGCCCTAGAAGCAAGTGAAATGAAAGTTGCAGAAAAAACTGGATGCTAAGATTTGGCTTTTTCGGCAAAAAGCTATCGAAATAAACTTGGTCAAAATTAACTCTAAATATATTTTTGTACAAGCTATTGATTAGAATTGGTTACTTTTAATTCAGCACTTTCTCATTTCAAAAACTCTTTACAAGGGTGGGTTACAGACCAAATGGTGGAGTGCAATAACACCATATGACGTCATTTCCAATCCAGAAGTGAAATAAAGTCATAAACAAAGTTGTACAAAAGAGTAATAAGGTCATAATTGAAATATATGTCTGGCCACACTCTTTGTGGAAAATTTTTTTTTATTAATTGACCGTGGGCAGTGCACGGACTTTACCACTTTATAGGTAGGTCTACCAACTTTCTAGTTATAATATATTTTTTACCATTTTTACCAACAAAAGCTAAAAATCTACCAACATTTTCCGGAAAGAAAGAAAAATAGATTTACCCCCAAATTCATAAAAAATAAAGAAGACTTTAACTGCTTTATAAATCGAAAATGTGTATGAAAATGTCACTTTATAGAGCTCTTTAAACCTATTTAATTTTTTATGAATAAAGCCATCAGTTTTTAATTTTTGAGCATTCGGTAGTGATTTCGTTTTTTCAAATCAAATTGAATAGAGGAAAAACAGCTGTAATTTTATTTCAATCGATTCGCGTCAAGTTATATTCGATAACGGATGCTGTGATTTGGGCCCAGTTTAATGCATAGGTTTTTTGTTGAATATTTTATTCACGGAAAACACATTTTTTATTTTATATAAAAATAAATTTATCCCAAGGCGAATTCATACACGGAGTGCAAAACAAAAGTTTCACTAACAAATTGTATGCACAATCCCAGTAAGAATTACAACGAATACATAATTTTGACAATAAGAACCACTGAGATGAAAAGCCAGCTGCTCTGGTAACATCATCTTTTCTGGTAGTATTGTTTCCTTTAAAAAATCTACCAACTTCTACCATTTTTTGAATATAAAATCTACCAATAATATTTTTTTCGAAATCCGTGCACTGACCGTGGGCGTGTTTCTTTATTATTCATTCCGCCTCTAGAAGAGAATAGTAGTAGTTCATCAGGAACAATGGTTATAAAGAAACAGAAGAGAATGAAGCAGTTCAGTAGTTTCTTTGCAATGTCTTCAATTGAAAATATTTTTACTAAAAAAGAGTCACTATGGGCCAGTTTTTCAGTGCCAGTTTAAACTTAGATTAGGTAAACTGAGTTTAAATTGAACAGCTGGCTGACATTTGATTGGCTGATCTTAGTTTAAATCAGCCAGATCGGGCGTTGAAACTTAGTATAAACCACGGCCCTGCACTGAAAAACTGACTTTATGAGTATATAATTTTGGATTTTTAACGGAATAATGTAAAATTATCGAATACTTTTATTCGATACTTGTTTCCAAAGTATCGGGTATCGATCGATACTTGAAAGTATCGACAATTTACATCACTATTCGGAATGCATAAAGAAACTCCGCCGTGTATTAACATTGTTACGGTAATTGTCCAGTTTACGGACACGTGGGGAAAATCATTGGTAATCATCAAATTATTTCTTCAAAAGGGGTATCAAATAGAGGCATTCTAAAACTCCAGTGTCACGAATTCGGGAACGGAAATAACTTTTTTTAGTATTTCAAAAGTTATCTGTAATAAATACATTCCGAACATTACTTACGATGTTAACTCCTGGCGGCACCCTTAAATCGTAAAAGCAATCAACCTTTCTTAAAAACTATTTTCAGCACCAATAACACTGTGGAACAAATTCAGGTTAGCAAAAGTTAGGTCGATTCTGAGAGTGAGGGGTGAAAATAGAGGCTAAATTAAAAGACCCGTATCGCGGCGTTTGTTTATATTAGTTCGATTTTTTTTTTAATCGACCTTCGAACTTTGCAGTCAAATGCCGATTTTCAGCATATTGTTTATATGGTTTTTTGGCTATAACTCGTCGACTAATTGATACTTTATCAATCTGTTAAAGCCAAATTATTGCTAGAGACCTGTGCAACAATTAAAATTAAAAAAAAAATTTATTTAGAAAATTTTTGTAGTGCTTATGAAGCAAAATGTTGGAAATTTTTTTTTCATGCTTTTTGAACATATTTTCCACAAAACTAAGTCTTTTTTGCTTTCTGTTTGATCTATAATATGCTTCTCAGTTTCTTCAATAAATTTCATTTGAAAAGAAAACAATCATAATACAAATACATATTTGAAACGCATTCTGGAAGTAGTCAAATATAACGAACACCAGTGGCGCATTTGCTGCGACCTCAAAATAATTTCATTGATTACAGCCTTAACAGCATCTGGCCGTCCAAAATATCCGTGTTTTTTGTGCCATTGGGATTCACGATACGGAGAAGGTATTAAAGGAAGAAACCAGTACAAACAGCATAACTGTAATAGTCGCACTGGACGGAAATGGCCTAAAGAAAATAGGCTACACGAAAGTCTTGTTCCTGAAATGAAAATTTTGTTGCCGTTGCTCCACATTAAACTTGGCATTGCTAAACATTTTTTGAAATGTATCGCAAAAAGACCAGCAGTATTCAACCGCTTAAAAGACATTTTCCCAAGACTAAGTAACGCCAAAATTCAGGAAGGGGTTGTTAATGGTCCCGACATACGGAAACTAAAGAGTCGTCAAGATTTTGACCAAGTTCTGATAGACCGAGAATTAAATGCATGGCTCGCATTGAAAGCAGCCATTAACCCATATTCGGCTGCTGGTCGATTTTTCGACCAACAACTTTCCAAGCTTATATCTCTAAATTTAATAAAACATATGTTTTATCTGTTTACAGAATAATTAAATCTAGTATTTATTTGATGTTGGAAGGATAGCTATTTTTGAACAAAATGTTTTATGAAGAATTTAGTAAAAAGTTAAAAAAATCTTTTTTTCAATGTTTTTTTGTCAACTGAAAACAACCAAAGAATGGGAAGCTAAAAAAGCAACAATTAACTAGCTATGAAAATAAAAGTGTAATTTATTCAAATCGAAAGGAATCAGTCTAATTTTTTTTAATTTTCTGTCTTTCAGAGGCACGTACTTCTAAGTGGTCGATTAATCGACCACTGGCCAGAACACGTCAAGTAGACTAACATTATTTTTACCACAATTATAATTTATGTTCAGTGAAAAAATACGCGTGTGTCTTAATTATATGAAATATGTAATGATCAGTCCTAAAATATTTTCCAATATACCTTTTTTATTTTAATTCTGGCAACTCTTCTCTTGTACGATATATTTTCCTCACTCTATGAATCGTTACATATGATCAGGCATGATCAGAGAATGAGCACACGCTCAAAGAGCGAAATTAAATAAGCACACCAACACATTCTCACTTTAAGCAAACGATTGTTTGTGGTAGTGTCCACGTTTGCTTAAGATTTTAAAAAGGGATTTCCCCCAATATATTTAGTTTTATTTTGCAATTTGTAAGAGAAGGTTCTTCAGATTGCATGGTAAACGCTTTTGAAAGTTATTCAATAATTTTGGCTTAAAAATGCGAATTCGTAAATCAGTAAAAATGTGTGAAATCATGGCCATTCTAAATGAGCCATCTTCTGATGAAGAGGATGATCAAGGTGTCGCGAATGCAAAAGACGTCGACGTCGTGTACACTCCTCCTCCTAATGTGGATTTTGTCACCGATGAGGAAGATTTGGACGATGACCAGATCAATTTAAATGACAAAAACGATGTTTACTTAAGTGAAATCGCTGGTAATATCGAGTTGCAATATTCAGTGGAAGGAGATAACGTCGAGGATACAGTGGAGCTGGAACAGAGTGGAGTTGAAAAGCCATCAACATCTAGTGCAAATGGAAGACAAACGAACTCTGGCGGAGTTAAGAGGAAGTCAGATTTTGATATCCCCATATGGCGAAAACCCAGAAATATTCAATATAGCAGAGCACCTGTAAACAACGAAGCTAATAAATTGGAAGAAATTTATGCAGAAATTGGTAAGCGATTAATTCACTATTTCTTATAAAGAACCTCTTCTACATATACATACCTATACACAGTATATATGTACCTATCTATGCATTTCTATTACAGGTTCTAAATCTCCGTATGAAATTTTTGCGTTGTATTTTGATAAATTCATTATAACAGAAAGTACGAATTTCACCAATGAGTACGCAAATCAACATAACGCAGCCATCAACGTCACAACAGTAGAAATACGTAGGTTTATTGGTATTTTGTACATTTCTGGGTATCATACCTTGCCACATATTGATCACTATTGGTCTGTTCGACACAGACATGGGCATACCAATTGTGAAACAAGCAATGAGTCGTAATCGCTTCAAAATAATTAAACGCTTTCTACATCTCGCGGATAATACCGATTTGAATACAGAAGATCGCTTTGCTAAAGTTCGTCCAGTTATTGATGCTTTAAATAAGAAATTTATGCAGTTCGGAGTTTTCAGCTATATTCTTTCTGTAGATGAACAGATGATCCCTTACTTTGGACAACACTCTTGCAAAATGTTTATCAAAGGAAAGCCGATTCGTTTTGGATTTAAGGCATGGTGTTTATGTTCAGAAAGTGGATATTTATTTTCTAGTATATTATATGGTGGAGCAGCGACTCCTCACGATAAGAACATTGGTCTAAGAGCACAAACTGTTTTGGATTTGCTTGCAAACGTATCTGACCCCGATTGCCACACTATTTTCTTTGACAATTTTTTTTCTTCTTATAATCTGATGTGCCCATTGAATGAGCGTCGATTTTTTGCTACTGGTACTATACGAGAAAATAGAATGACAAAGGCTCCTTTGAGAAATCTAAAAAAGGAAACACGCGGGGAATTCGATCAATTGCTTGATGGTCGACAAGAAATACTGGCAGTTCGGTGGAACGATAATGCCGTTGTTACTGTTATTACTAATAATTCCACAGTCGAACCAATGGTATCTGCTAAAAGGTATTGCCGCAAGCAAAAGAAAACCATAATAATTCCACAGCCGAAAGTAATTCAGGAATATAATTATGGCATGGGTGGCGTGGATCTTCATGATAACGCTGTGGCCAACTATCGGATATGTATACGAGGAAAAAAATGGTGGTGGCCAATATGGACTAACGCACTTGGTAACGCAATGGTAAACGCATGGAAGGTGCATTGTATAGTAGCAAAAATCCAAAAGACAAAGCCTCTTTCGCAAATTGATTTTCGTTCTGAAGTCACAAATCAATTGTTAACGTACGACAAGAAGGACGACGATGGAAATCACGATGAAGATGGAGACCCAGAACATCCGTCAAATCTTCCGCGGATCAATGAAAGTATACACGCCGTCATGAGAAGTCTTGAAAATAAATGTGGACGCTGTAAGTTATGCAAGAAACATACTATTTTTACTTGCAAAAATTGTAACGTTTATTTACATACTAAATGTTTCGATGAATATCATCAAAAGTTTTAAATTTTCATAAATTCAATTCAATTCAATTTAATTCAGTGTTTATTGAGTCTATGATTACAAAGAATCTTACAGACTAGAGTAAAATTAATAGGTAAAAAATTAAGAACTACACTAGGAGTACACAGATTCAATTAAACTTCTAAAAGACTGCCTACTAATAGAAAATTCAATATTTAAATTTTTTGAAATTGCATTAAGTTCAGTGAGAGCCCTCCAAATCGGGGATTGAGCCCAATAATTAGCTTTAGCAGGGATAACATAAAACGGCGGGATAAACCGCAATATTCTGCTCGGGACATTGAAACCGATATGCACAAGTAATTCCGGACAATCAATGACGCCAGAAATCAGGTCATAAACAAACATAAGGGAATGGACATGTCTTCTACACTCAAGAGAGTTTAAATCTATAAGCTTGCAACGAGCTATATAGGGCGGAAGAGGGTCAGAGAATCGAAGCGGCTGAAGGGCAAACCGAATAAATTTTCTCTGGACACGTTCGATACGAAGTGCGTGGCAATTATATATAGGACTCCAGATAACCGAGGCATATTCAAGCTTTGAACGAACAAGAGAGTTAAAGAGAGTTTTCCTTGTATAGGGATCCTTAAAATCCTTCGCATGCCTTCGCAGAAAAGCTAGGTTCCTGTAAGCCTTCGGAAGAATATGGCATATGTGATTAACAAAGGTGAACCCAGAGTCAAAAACGACACCAAGATCAACAAAGTCATTAACAGAAGCGAGTTGTACATTTGAAATATAATAGTTAGTTAGAAAAACTTTAGATGTTTTAGCGAGGGTCATATGGAAGCATTTCTTTATATTGAGGGATAACATATTTTTTTGGCGCCATACTTCGAGATTAAACAGATCTTCTTGAAGTAACCGCGAATCGGAGACACAATTGATTTTACGAAACAGTTTCAGATCATCGGCATACAGCAGGTAATCAGAGTTATTGAAACAGGACCCGATATCGTTAATAAACAGGACGAACAACAGCGGACCAAGCACACTGCCTTGGGGCACCCCCGAAGTAGCGGAAAATTGAGAAGACCTGCAGTTTTCAATTTCAACAAACAGTGTTCTATTTGTAAGATATGACTTTAACCAATTTAAGAAAACCGAATGGAAACCAATGCTTCTTAATTTACGAGGCAAAATTGAATGTGATACTTTATCAAACGCCTTGGAGAAATCTGTATAGATGCTGTCCACTTGGGACCCATTTCTGAACGCAGATATAAAAAATTCAGAAAAAACAGCGACGTTCGTTACGGTAGAACGACCACCGACAAAACCATGCTGACGAGGATTCACGATACTTTTTAGGGCAAAAGATAGTTTCTCCATTACCACCTTCTCAAAAAGCTTGGAGCACACAGTTAATTTAGAGATAGGTCTGTAATTAGAAACATCATTCCTACGACCTGACTTGAAGATGGGAGTGATGGACGCTGCTTTCCAGCGCTCGATGAAAACACCTGAACGAAGAGAGAGATTGAAGATCATACACAGTGGAACACAAACGGAGGAATGACATTGCTTAAGGAAAAAGGGACAAATACCGTCGGAATCACATTTAAAAGACTTTTTAAGAGAGAATATCCTCTGATAATGTCAGATTCTGTCAAAGACATCGATCCAAAGTCTAAACCTTGTGGAGGACAAGAGTTAACTGGAAACCTGTGGGAGTTGTCATCAACGACAAAATTTGATTTAAAAAACTCAGCGAAAAATTCGACAGTATCACTAATCGACTCAGAACACTTACCATTATAGTACTTACAGGAAGGTATATTTGAGGAGCCCGATTTGGAATGGATGAAGCTCCAGAAGGCTTTGGGATTTTCCTTCAAATCAGACTCAAATTTACTAATATGCTTGTTATAAAGAAATTTATCCAAGATATTAAATTGTCTCGTGAAAGAGATATATTTAGCCTTGAGATTAACATTATCGAGCTGACTTTTATGTAGTTTATAATACTTGTTTCTTTTGTTTTTAAGATTCTTGAGTCTATTTGTGTACCAGGGTAATCTATGAATCCTAGGCGGCAGCAGCGGAAGATATTTAGAAAAAAGATTATTCAGTGTGCATACAAAAGAATCAAAACACTCTGAGACGATCTTAGAAATAAAAACAGAGTGCCAGTTGATTTCAGACAAGGCAATATCGAAAGCCTGAAAGTTAGCATCGCGGAAGTTAAAGAACCCAGACGTTATATTCCTTGCAGTGAAATTATCAAACATTTCCAAGTAAATAATTATGGGCGCATGATGCATATCAGTTTTACTAACCGGAAAACTGCATTCCTCTAAGTTAAATATTGAATTTTCATCAACAAAGACAAGGTCAAGAATTTTAGACAACTTATTAGATAATGAATTAATTTGAATTAAGTTTAAACTAAGCAGGCTATCACGAAAATTTATCTCGTACGTCCTGTTTACATGTGTTGGAGTCAGGAAACCATTTCTTTGTAGGTCGGACCAGACTATATCTGCAAGATTGAAATCGCCAAGAATGCAAAACGAAGAGTCAGGATTCTGCTCACAAAGATCGACGATATTGTCAACATGACAGCTGTATAGATAGTCCGTACTATTAGGCGGGATATAGGATGTGCAAATGAATAATTTTCCAAGCGATCCATGGACACAAACACAAATTTGGTCTATGAGAGTATCTAGATTCCCTAATTGATGTAACGACGAGCGGATACAGCGCTTTAAGGCGATTAGGACGCCACCACCTTTGGAGTGGCCAGTCTTCACCGGATCTCTATCCTTCCTGAATACATTAAATAAAGATGGATTAAAATACTCTTCGTCATGAAAGTCAGCATTCAGCCATGTTTCCACAAAAACATAGACATCAAAGTCAACGCGGGACGTTGATAAAAATATCTCTTTGGTTTTAGTGCGCATTCCAGACATATTTTGAAAATAAATTTGAAGACCCTTAGGGGCTGAGCTACAGTTTCCAGAATTCAAACTACTTGTGCGCTTCCGAAGGGGCTTCCCTTTGAAAAAAGCGGAATGGTCGGACATTTATACCAGAAGGCCAAACAGAAGCCTTCAAGATATCTTCATAATATGCATACGAAACTCCAAATTTGCAATTTATGCTTCGAAGCTTGTCTAAAGTTTCGTCTTTCTTAATAAGCTTGTGGCATGCAAAATGTTTAATGTCGATACCGGACTGTTTAGATACATACTCGATGATTTCATCAGTAGAAACGGACGGCTTAAAAGCGGATACATGTACCCACTTCATTTTTACGATAATGTCGAGGTCAGCGTTTTTATTTCGACCAACCACAACCTGTTGACGTTTCGGTGTTTTCGTCTTATGAGGCACAGTTTTCCAACCATTCGAGCCAGAAAAAACCGCAGGCTCTGAACCAGCATCAGGCACAAATTCAATATCAGCATTCAAAGAATTAACATCCACGTCGGCATCAACAACAGCGCCAGCAGCAGTGATAACAGAGCTGTTAACATTAGCTTTAATTGAGTTAGTACCGGCAGCAGCAGCATAGCTAACATTGGTATTGAGCGCCATGCGCTTAGCAGACCCATTGGGGGGCAGACCAGCATTCGATACCGTGCACATAGTAGACGGAGCAGATGAGGGAGTTTCCGTTGGTGTAGGTAAACACTGTTCAGCTTGAGCAGCAGTAACATTAGTCCCATGCAGAGAGCCGGCGGCTGGGTATGATGGAGAAGAGCGTAAAAGAGATTGATTTTCATTGTCAATCATCTCCTTACATTTGTTAACAGCAATACCGCGGTTTGCATTGAGGCCAGTAAAGTTGTCAACAATGCCGCGAAGGCTTTTTATCTCCGCAGTCAACGACGATACGTCGGCATCCCTGTCGCTTAGCTTAGTTTGCAAAACACGAACTTCTACATGCAAATCATCACTTTTCTTTATTAGCTGCATTTTGTCTTCATGCAAAGCACCTAGCAAACACAAGATATGAGCATTTTCTGCCCTGAGAACAGAAAGTTCTTTAACCACAGTTAGCAGTGTAGATTTCAATTGAAAGTCATGCTCAGTAGCGATATCACTTGAGACATCTCTTAGAGAGTCTGAATTAAGAGATTCTTTAGCACTAGTGCTCCCACCCGAACCAACGGGTGTGGATGGGCAGCGGAGAGATGAACGACGGTCATCCATACAGTTTTTGCAAAGAAACGGCTTATTAGATGAGAGTAAGAAGTACAGATCGGCCTGGAAAATACCAACACATTTGAGGTGAAATAAGTTTTTACACCCGGCACACTGCACTTTAGATTGTGTACGATCAACTTTTTGACCACAAAGACAAGGCATTGTATGAATATTTTTACATTTAAGAAATATTGAGTCAGTGAAATTCACATTATTAAGAGTCACTATCTCAGTATATTATGAGTTTCGCACTAACAAAGCGAATTAAAATTCACAAAGAACGCTTAAAAAAGCCAGATAAGCGCGGAGCGAAGAAATACACGTCTGAACTGCAGTCGCGCAAAACTGTTAGAATGTAAGAATATATGTATCAGTTTATGGGTATATTATAACAATTAATGCATTTTCTTCGAATAAAAGAATAAAGTTTGAGTTTAAGTTTTAAATTTTTTATACAAATAATTAAAACAAAACATGTATGTATTTTACCTACTTGACGGTTTATGGCCCGAGGTCGATTTTTCGACCAGTCTATATCTAGAAATCGGTTGGTCGGATTTGGATGAAATTGATAATTTTTATTGATGAAGGTTCTAACCCCACGCCCTTGAAAGGAAATTACAAAAATTCTGCGATTTCTGGTAGCGGCAAACATGTTGGCAGCTTTCGATGGAATTGGGGTTAATATGTCGTACAAAATTCAACTCTTGCATCAGCATCTTGATCAACTCGCTCAACAGTTGCCAACTGAATCTGATGCGCAAGGCGAACGTTATCACCAAACTGCGCTTGCATTTGAAATAAGGTTACTATAGAGAGTGCATATTTTGAATTCCTAGATTTTTGTAATATCTTTGTCAAAGTGCACAATTTAAACATGTTAACGATTGAAAACTATTTTCGTTTCAGGTACAGAGGAAAGAAATCTCCAGATGCAATACTCGCTGAAATTTGTTGGTGGTATAAAAACACCTTTGAAGAAGAGGAAGACGAGAAAAAAGAGGAAGAAGGGGAAGACAAAGATTAAATTCCAGAATATCTGTTGGACGAAATTATCGATGACCAAGATATTAGAGAGAGCAGTGATGTTGATCCACAGCCGCCGGCTGACCGGCAACTGGCCAAATCATTAATTTAATTTATTTAATTTTTTTACTTAAAACTTTTCGTAACTAACATTTCAAAATTATATTTTTTTCCATATTTTTATAATTTCTTTTTCAATGTTTCTTCAAAACCAACACTGAAAAAATTAGTACATAAGAAATGAGAAGTAAATTAATATTAAGCTGGAAACGCAAGTTTTGTATTATGATTGTTTTCTTTTCAAATGAAATTTATTGAAGAAACTGAGAAGCATATTATAGATCAAACAGAAAGCAAAAAATACTTGGTTTTGTGGAAAATATGTTCAAAAAGCATGAAAAAAAATATTTCCAACATTGTGCTTCATAAGCACTACAAAAATTTTCTAAATCAATTTTTTTTAAATTTAATTGTTGCACAGGTCTCTAGCAATAATTTGGCTTTAACAGATTGAAAAAATATCAATTAATCGACGAGTTATAGCCAAAAAACCATACAAACAATATGCTGAAAATCGGCATTTGACTGCAAAGTTCGAAGGTCGACTAAAAAAAAATTCGAACTAACAAACGCCGCGATACGGGTCTTCTAATTTAGGCTTTATTTTCACCCCTCACTCTCAGAATCGACCTAACTTTTGCTAACCTGAATTTGTTCCACAGTGTAATTAAAATAATTATGATTTAAGTTTTCAAAATTCGTTTATGCCATATGCCATATTTTTCCGCGAACAACTCCTTTTTGGGTAGGCGACCTTCGGCCGCGCTTCAAAGTACCAGCTCTAGCTGTACCAATATCGGCTACGCTATTACCCACAGTGTTAAGTTTGGTGGTTCTTTGTTCCATATTGAATAAGCTTCTTTGTTTGATTTTGGTAAAACATATCGTCGCTTGGCGCGCAATACCTCGTATCCGGCAAAAGATAGTCGGAAAATTTCGAAAAGAGCGAAGAAACTTATTTTCTTTAGAACGTTTGAATGATTTGCTAACTAAACTTACTAAATAAGAGCTTCTAATGTAATTATTTACTATAAAATGTGTGAAGTAGGGAAGCATTGAGACAAGTTAACCAAAATAAATAGTTTTCTATGCCCCCTCATACGTGGTATTGCATTTGGCAGATACGATAGGGCTGCCAGATATCTCCGTTGCCAAACCGGGACACTTAAGGGTGGGAAAGGCCTCTCGCTCACTTCCCTTTCGTTTTGAGAAAAATTACGTACGAAATGATGTAGTAAAATTTTATATTGACAAACAAAAACAAAAACATAAAAACATGAGATCATGAGATCATTACAACGTACACCAGCAAAACAAAACAATTTATCACAACTAAAGCACAGAGAAATTTTCACAATTCATGTACCTTTATTGTTCCTTATAAAAATACATTTTTTTACTTAATACATCAGAAAACATAAAAATAGAATTTCTAAACTCTGTGCAAAACTCGGGAAAATGCAATAAACTTGCATACAAATTCACAACTTTCTATTCAGATTTTTTTATAAAAATTTTTAAAATGAAGTTTCGCAGCCCATAAAAAATTTAGTTGAGTTTTGGTATTGTTTTTACTGAGAGTTTCTTCCATACAAACTATGTTCGACATTTTTTTGTATGTAGAAGCCGCCGTCCGCAAAAAATAAATAATTGCAAAAAATCAACGAAATTTTCTGGTAACTTCAGACTTGCACTTTACTAATTGGCTCAAAAGCTACATTTTCAAAATTTTTCTAAAAGATCTGATTGGAAATTGTGATCTAATGAAATAGTCTCCGAGCTAATAATTTTGTACGGCACGGTACTTATAAGTAATCTAGGTTTCAGGAAAGAAAAAAAATTAAATACAAGGTAACATTAAAATATCAGTCATTTGTTTCGTTGCTGTGAACTTGGTTCAAAACTTCTGGGTTTTGCTTAACATAATTGTAAAACTCTGTGCATGCCATTTTAACGTATTTAGGTACCTACTTATATTAATCATCAACTATTGCTTGTGCAAAACGTGCTAAATTTAAAAAAAAAATCGCATATGAAAGAGCACCAACCCAACTCGCAATAAATTTAAGTATACAAATTTTAGTATTTAGTACAGAAATATTCAAATCAAATACCTACGCCAATATTAAAATGAAGGGCTTTGCACTTAACGGAAGCTTTTTCACAATTAAGTTAAAAAAAATATTTAAATTCCATGCTGCCTGTAATGGGATTTGAACCCTGACGCTCTGAAAATTAGCAAATTGTGGCAAGCATCTTCGTGCACTCAGCTACAGCCAGACATGTAAATGTGCATACAAGTGTTCAGTTTGATTCAAAACCACGTGTTCGTGGTATGAAAGTATTGTTTTTAAATACGAACATTTTAAAACGATAATCAAATAAAAAATATTCATGTTTACTATGCGTTATTTCCCCCAGTAAATTCAAAAAATTTTTCTTAATATTACAACGCGTTTTTTCTCTCAGTGTAGTCATTTTTTATTCAAAATTTGTGCAATCGAATCGAAAACCGGGACACTTAGACGAGACCCCGGACATTTTAAGGTTGGACCGGGACACCGGGACAAATAGTCTAAAACCGGGACATGTCCGGGAAAACCGGGACGTCTGGCAGCCCTAAGATATGAGGTATTGCGCACACCGTTTTCAAAAGAGTCACTACTCAAAATAATACGTTCGTCAAAAAATGCGAAAAACTATTTCGTAGCACATGGTAATAATATGGGCAAGGGGGACTTAACCTTAGGTTTTTTTTTTTACAAATTATAACAAAAATTTGCTACAGCTTTTGCTGAAAGGTAAGTACATTTTTAGCGCATAATTTCAAAAATGCCAAATTTTGAGTTGTGACTCTTTTGAAGACGCTGTGCGATATGTATGCAGGAATAATACTGAATTATTTAAATTTATACAAATTATTACTAATAAAATGAAATAAATAATTATTTGATATTTCGGATTTATTGGATATTGGAAAATAAATATATCGTCGATGTTTTTGCAAAACCGCCCATCGACCAATTGCAAAACCGCCTATCTTACGGCAATAAAATTTTATAGGAGAGCGAAAAACGGTTTTTCTTTGAAGGCATTGCCTTGACAGGCGATATTTTCTCTTGCAATTAGTTTATAAATCTGTTGTTTTAGTAACGATTTTGAGATTTCATGCATTATTTTTGCCACAACAGCGATTTAGGCGGTTTTGCAACTGGTCGATGGGCGGTACTTATGTATGTATGTAAAATTTCAATTTTACGAGTACACAACATGGCGGGTGCAACCTCCGCGGCCCACTGTACTGCACTCGCGCATGTTTTACATTGTTGCCTAAACTCAACTCTTGGTTATTTCTCACCTTCTACTTGTTTTCCAGCTGTTGTGGTCTGTTGTGCTGTGGTGTAGAGGGGCAAGGCAGTAGTTGTAAATGCCATACCATTAGTCAAGGGGCTTAACGCTGCTACATAAGGCGGAGTAAGACTCTCTCCTGCAGACCCTAAGCCAAGATTGAAAAAAACAAAACATTACAAAAAATTATTAAGTATATCAATTAAATTTTTTACGAATATACAACTGTATACTCAATGATAAAAACATTACAAGGTAAATTCATTCTCTCAATTCGTCGGCCATGATTTTTTTCTGACGTTTGCCAGCATTCTAAAATCATAAAATTGAGAATAAAAAAATGAAATTGTTCGCACTTGTTGTTGTTTGAGATTGAAAATGGGAATGTGTGTGTGAGTTTGAGTTTTGATTTTTAAATTATATTGTTGGCAAACGTCAAACTGTCTCTCAATGGTTTTATCTTGTTATGTTTTTATCATGGTACACTTGACATAACTCAGCTGATACCCTGCAGGGAAAGCTACTAATTGTGAACAAGAATTCTACCAGTTTGCGTTTTAGTCCAACTAGTTCACGTTCTTTCCTTTTTCAATCTTATAGACTGGTATTTTTAACATTGCGATGTCGTACGAGATGCCAATTGTCAGACTATGCATCAGCATCTACTAGTAGAAATACTACACCTTTTCCAAAGTATTTCAGAAATCCAGAAATGTAAAGGTTGAACACACCAAAACTGTGACACTTTGGGTCAATATTTTGAAATTCAAATACCATAAGCTGACCATGACCTTAGTTGGACGTAGAAGAAATTTCATTTGAATTTGATCCCTAGTTGAGTTATAAATGGCAACCGAGTTAGAAACGAGACAAACCATTTTGCACGAGTTTATAAATGATCTGGCCTTAAGTACACGTAAAATTGCTAAAAATTAAAGATTGCACTAATCGACAGTTTGCAGGGTTTTAATCGGTACAAATAAGGCCTGGCAGTTACGAGAAAACCAGGGAGCGGGGGTTAGCATGGTCAAAGTGAAAAAAACAGTGCTCGGAAGGTTCTTAGTGCGTTTTCGCGAGATCCGAAGGTTTTGTCGCGTTATGTTGCAAAATCCGTACAGAGATCGCAGTTTTTCGTACAAAAGGTAAAGCGGCTACAGCGAAATCCCGCAGTCGGAAGTTGTATGAATTCTAAATTAAAAAATACAACTGCATTATTATGGCCTACGAAACCTACTGCTTTAAAAATTCAAATTATATTGCAGGTCAAGATTTGTGTACAACTGCAAGATGCCCGTGAAAGCTGTAAGCTGAAAATGAAGTCCAAATTTCCAAAAAACAACATGGTTTGGCAAGCTAGTTGTTCCTGTGGCCGCAAGAGCAGCCCTTTTTTCCCATCCGGGACAATGAATGATCAAGTTTACCGGGATGAGTGCCACAAAAGGCGTTTTCTGTCATTTATCAACAGGTAAGGTAGTAGGCCACTGTTATAGGCGGATATGGCAAGCTGTCACTATGCCAATGACACATTGCCGTGGTATAATGCAAATAACATCAATTTTGTACCTCACGACTGCAATCCACCCAATAGCCCAGAGCTACGTCCTATTGGGGAATATTGGTCAATTGTCAAAGAAATCTTGAAGAAAACAGGTGAAACAGTGAAAAATATTGCAGAGTGCAAAACAAAGTAGTTGTGCGCATCGCGTAAAGTCGATGATGCAGTCGTGCAGAAACCGATCACTTGCATATGGAGCAAATAATAACTAATATTTCAACATTTTAATAACATCTAAACTTCCAAGTTATATAATACAAAAAAAAAATAATTTCAAAGCCTTCTAGTTTGTTTCTGGTAGTAATCTCTAAGTGTCGCAGTTTTGGTGTGTTCACCCTTTATTTCCGAAAACTACAAATAATTTTCACAAAATCAATTAATTTTCAGAAAAGGCCAAATGTGTTTCAGAAAACCCCAAATGATATTCAGAAAACCTCAATTGGTTTTTGTATTTCAGAAAGCCTCAAATGGTATTCAGAAAACCTCAAATGTATTTCGGAAAACCCCAAATGTATTTCAGAAAAACTCAAATGAAATTCAGAAAAGGCCAAATGTATTTCAGAAAAACTCAATTTAAATTCCGAAGAACGCAAATGTAATTCAGAAATCATTCCCAGAACACTTTTATATATGGACTTTTTATCATCACCCTTAGAAAACATAATGAATTCTAAATTCATATCCCGATTAACCCCTCCCCCAATTTTTGTAATTGAGTAAAACAGGATAACACTTGTAAAAAAGCAGATTTATTTAAGCGAACTGTTTTAAAGTCCAACAGACATATCCCGCAAGGCCAAAACATCCGAAAAAAAACAGATGAGTGCTAGATAGCACGAGCTCAATCCGCTGTAGTAACGGTCTCTTTCGATTGGCGAATTACTTCCTCCAAGTATTGCAGTCTTCTTTCTACTACTCCCGGTCCATCGGTAGAAGGAATAACCATATGGCTTTTGACATAACTTTTTTATTTTTGCCCAAATGTTCTCAATATCGGATTGAGCATGGACGAGTATGAACCCAAGCGCAGAAGGGTGGGCGAACCGCTACTGCCAACTACTTGCTCAAGCCCAATATGACAGGGTGCATGGTGGCACACCAATACCAGATCTGACAATGTGTTGCCCATGCTCGTCCACTTGTCTAAGTGCTCTTTCACCCACTCACCCACGCTTTTCTTCTTGAACGACCCTCGTCGTGTCTCCATATACAATACACCTGATGTGCTTATGGCCCAATTAAATGGACGTTGAGCCCCTTGATAGTGGCAGCGTCAAAACTGCTGGCGTACCAGACTGGGAGCGACCCTTTGTTCGGCGACAAAACCAATTAAAATTTGTTTTGTCTATTACCTTGTTTATACCAACACATAAAGCGCCTTGACCCAGTTCGATGTGATTCAAAACGGAAGCATAAACCAACTTTCAATACGCTCAGAAATTCGACAGTGGATTGACTCGAATTTGTTTTCAAATCGCTTTTTTATTTCTCACATCGCACAGAGGGGTATTTGGCCGATTTAGGCGGCCAAAAGTCAAATTTAAAAAACGCACATTTTTCTTTTATAACTGAATATAGGGCGAAGAGAATATAATTCTTGACTAGATTTCTTTATTTTTTAATCCCTCTTTGTTTTCACTCGTTCGCACCGCACTGTCAAAGTACCGTGTTGATAATTGATTATTTGGTTTTTAGATGTGTTTAATACAAGCCGAAGTGGTAAAAAACTGCTCTAAATCGTGTTAATTTTTTTAATTATATTAAATTAGACAATTGTAAAGCAGGTAAATACCATATAATCCACATAGTTTAATACAAATATAATATAAACTGGTACCGGCAGAGCGACTAGGAAAAATATCGTATTTTTGCTCATTTTAATGGATTTGAGGAATAAACTACAGTCATAAAGTTATGTAACACCACTCAACGGCGCTGAGATTCTTGCTTGGTTGTTATGCTTGACAATTCGTAGTTTGGAAACAAAAAAAAAAACCTGCTGAAAATGTGCGTTTTCTATGCAGTGGCCGTTGGAAATACTTACTACTGCCGAAAAATAAACTGAAAATACTGCTGCAGTACTGTACCAGTTTCCCTTAAATGTATTCAATAAGTAAAGGGGGGTGATAGGCAAGCCAAGACGCCCAACAAAGTAAAGGGGCAAAGGAGGGGGATGGGGGGGTTTAGCTAAAGATGGGTTGAATTGAAAAGTGTGGAGAGTTACAGAGGAGAAAATACATAGTTGTCAGTACATTTAGAAAAAAAATCTCTGCTTGATGGTAAGTTCTAGTAAAAATATGAAGCTAATTTGACATAACTAATTGTGCCCCTTTTAAAAATTACATAAAACAATCCACTTGTTTTCATTATTTTTTAATTTAAACACCTATAATTCAAAAGTTATGCAGCAAATTGGTCCAAATTTTTTTTGAGGCTTCAAGTATAAGTCAATGAATTATATCCAAAAGCAACCAGCTTCATATAGTTTACAACAGTGAAAATAAAGCTAAATAACATAAAGGTTACCTGTTTTTTTGATTTGCCCATTTATGATATTCATATTGTTATAATTAACTTAACCTATTATATACATTGTATTTAATTTTAAATTTAAAAGGTGGCAGCCCTGTTTAAAATAGTTTCCAACTATAACCTTATAAATTAATTTTTAAACAGATGGTAACCCTCGTACACGTTTCTTGGAAATAAAGCCTTTTCAAACCCATTTCGAATGTTACCCACATTGTAGTAATTCATTTAACTTAATAGCGTTTAATTTTTAAGCAGGTGGCAACCCTTTTAATGTTCTAACTTAGATATAAAGGTTCTCCTCGCCGATACGAATACGTCGGTCTCAATTTTTCTACAATGGGGCCTCGATAACATGGAGTCTATCGATGTCGACATTAAGCACCTTTTTTTCGTTTTTTTGGCGGAATACTTGGACATCCTCCCCCTCTATTTATTTGATTTTAAACATTTACAGTTTTAAATATCGTAATACGTCGTTTCTAGGCATTTTGAGTTAAAATTTTCATAAAAATAATTTTGGCCGCCTAAATCGGTCAAATACCCCTATGTGCATCGGTTAGAAAACAGATATAAACAAATCACTCATTTGACGCGAAGTAAAAAAGGCTGGGTTTCTTTATACGGCCCGTTTTAAATCTGAATTATTATTATAACAAATTTGAATTCTTGTCCGCTTCCATTTCGGTCCACCGCGCAAATTAATTCTTTAAGAAATATTGAATAAAAATAACAATTGTGTTTACTTTTGAATACGGTTTCAGCAAGTTTGCTATAACGACACAGGTATAAATGTTTGAAAGAAATATGTGTTGAGTCAAATCAGCTTTTTGTTAATGCGGTTCTTGCGTAGGTATACACAAGGTATATGTACACAACTTGTTTCCTTTGCTGAATGTACTCCGTCAACGCCGTTACTATTCTGCTCGTTTTTGCTTATTTTCCGGAGAGTTCATTGTCACAGGTATTTGATGAACGCTTTCGGGGTTCGCAACAGTTAATGTGCAAATATTCTTCCGAAATTATGTTTGGACTTTGGAAGCTAAATCCTTCAGGGTAATTGTATTGTTTTCTTCTACCCAATGTACCATCGAAGCTACCTGGTTTGTCAATCCCCCCTCCTCTCTTCTGACTCTCTACCTTGCCTATCTGTATCCAAGTCTATGCAGTCTTGTAGTTAACACCGAAGGCCGATGATAGGCTGGACCAATCTTCGCCCTTATTGGCAGCCTCCACAATACGTGGCCAGTCCACATTGTTATAAGTTTTATATTTTCTTCGTTCCACAACCGCATAATCTGTACCAAATGCATAAGTACATATGTACATATAAGATTTAACATATACAATATTTAGCACGGAAATATGGTCAAATTACATATAGCATTCTAATTTTTTCACATTAACACATACACACACGTACGTATAATCGTTTAAAATTATGCACAGACAAATGAAACTATGTATACCACTCGAATGCTAACTCCAAATGTGTATTTTTTTACCTTCCTTCTATTAGCTCGGGATGAAACTAGGTATGTAATATTGATACGCCTAAAAGATGCAGCGATTTCTATTTTCAAGTTACATACCTGACGACAGTACAAATGGCAATTATAAAGGGAGGTTTTAGTTTTTTAAACTATAATTTTTTACATCGATGTTTGAATCCATGCTCATTTGTATCTTTAATTCATAACTGTGTACTTAATTGTAAGATTATTTATATAAAGTGTTTGTTGTGTGTTTCTGAATTTAAATTGTGTTTTTCTGAAATACATTTGGGGTTTTCTGAAATAAATTTTTCCTTTTCTGAATTTCATTTGAATTTTTCTGAAATACATTTGGGGTTTTCTGAAATACTTTTAAGGTTTTCGGAATATCATTTGAGGTTTTCTGAAACACATTTGGCCTATTCTGAATATTAATTGAGTTTTTCTGAAAATCATTTGTAGTTTTCGGAAATACATTTGTGCTTTTCTGAAATACTACTGGAAAAGGTGTAGTAGCATCATACCAGTTGATGAGATAGTCTGCCAATTCATCCCCCGTGAAAAGACAAGCACCTGCGTGGTGTACCTGAGGTTGCAGGTTCGAATACTGGCGCAGGGACATTTTTTGTATTTTTATTTATTTTTTTATTTAGGGTTTTTATTGTGATTTCTAGATTTAGTTGAAAAAAAATATTTTTTTTTAAATTTATTTTTTTCATGGCACAAGCATTTCTTGCCATATATATTTTTTTCTGCAATGCGATTATATTTTCCAATTTATTATTTATATTTAAATTGAAATAATTATTTTTACTTACATTGATTTATGTTTAAAAATCTTAACCACCTCCAAGCGGCTTCGAACCTGCGATCTCAGAACCGGAACCAGTAGTCTTCACGTGACATCACAGCAGAAATTTGTAAGAAAAGCAATTAATTGCGTTTTATTTTTGGCTTTGGCAATTCAAAGCAGATGTCACTGATTGCTTAAGTTCTTCGAAATTGCAGAACTGGTAGGCACATACTAGTTAATGAACTAGTATTTTTTCGAACTGCTTTGGCTTTTCACTGCAGGGTACACACGCAGTAAAGTTTATAATAGGCGCACACATATCATTCACACATACATATGTACAAATATGGATGCAGATATGTAAATAAAGTTTCACAGCCACATAAACACAAAGGGCTTATACGGTTGACTAACGGGCCCGCTTATCCGCATAAACAGCCTTCATTTGCATTAACTCATGCATTATTCCAAGGCGAATTCATACGTGGTGATGTTCAAGGCGAATTTAATAAAGCAGTGCTAACCGTATATAAGGAAAAAATTACACTAACAAATTATACGCACATTGACATTATGAATTCCAGCAAACACAGCATTATGACGTAATGTTCTCCACGGCGAAAAACTCTGATTCGCCGGTAACACCACCTTATTAATTCGTCTTGGTGGTTTTGTTAGATCAGCTGATTTCTTCGCCATACATGTTCGAGTAGCACACCCATCAAAAGCAAAAAGAAAATACATGCAAATTTTGGGGCGAATTGAGATTTGACATAACACCCGTAATACAAAGTACATGTGGTCTTGTATAAATTCGCCTTGCATGTATTCCGAATTCTGAAAAATGTCGTGAGCGTGTGAGATAGACTGCGATTGGAAGATTTGTAGAAGTCAAGCCACAAAAGATTTCCAATTAGATACCGATTGTGTGGTACAAATAATAAGTTATCAAATAAAAAATTTACTTATTTTTGTTTCGCAGCAATTCTTCTTAATGACTTAACTATTTGAACACAAAAATAAAGCGATACTATTAAGCTTGTGAATTACACGGTTCGACAAAATTTGGACGAGGTTGATCTCGAAAATGGGACTAGCCTCACCTTACAGATTTTTGAATGTTGATTTTAAATCCTACGTACGTATAGTATTTGAGAAAAAACTGTTAAAGCGTCAAAGAATTTCAAAAATGAAAAAAATAGTCTGAACAATGATATAAAAAGAAGGTAGGTTCATTTCAAAATGTTTGCTAAAATTTTTTGATTCGAGTCACGCTTTTGGACACGATAACCCAAAATCATTGTGCAAATAACCGAACCGTACCCAAACAGTCTTACTTATGCGTTTTTCTATAAACAAACATTTTATAAAATGATACTGCAGTAGTTTTCATCTTATGTGGATAATTCTAGTCACATAGTTGCGTGCTTATACAGTATATTTTGTTTTGCTGCCTTTATGCTTAAGTGAACATATAATTACCCCAAAATGCGCATCAGCGGCATTATTTTTAACATTTATAAGGAAACTGCTCCGATAGATGCAGTCAACATACCTGCACTTTAGCGAAAGTATTACGTTTGCCGGCACTGGCTCAACATTTACCCTAACTTTAAAAGCTTTTATTTATTTTCCTCATCTCGCAGAACAACGAAAACGGCTATCGTATTATTAGATACCATTCGGAAAATAATTTCGCGTGCAGTATTTTCTACACTCTAAAACATGTTTGGCAAATTTACGTCGATAATGGTAGGCAACACATTAAAGACTATGTAGCACAAAGCGTTTTTTATGCTATTTAATTCTAAGTCTCGATTTAATGCAGCCTTCAAACTTTATTTAATAATGCGCAATGATGATGTGAATACATTAAGTGGTGAACTGTAAATGTTTTAACTGGAAAATGTTTTTGATGTCAAGAAGGTACAAAAAGTATGTTTTTAACACTACAGTTAATTGCTAGCGAAACGAGATCAGTTATGGTGGGTGGTTGTTGTTGCGCCCAGGTGGCGTGATGTTGATCTTGATTTTCTATTGGATCCGTCGATGATTAATTGGTGGGTATATGTACATACATATGTGTATGCGAATGAGTGTGTCTGCGATGAGTGACTTCAATGAAGTTGAGTGGGTGAGATTGCTTGCGAGTGGAATCTTGGCTGCGACAACGAAAACGATGCAAGATGTGTACGATGAATGAGTGGAGAGTGTGGCTATGATAAAGGGTGTCGAGATTGGGATCAGAGTTCATGCTTGAACATCCTTGATTGCATTGCGCTCAATACTTTATCCATGTGGAGCCGTTGATTCTATTGGCAGCTTGCAGACCTTAGTTACTGCTCGCTTATAAATGCCCTCAGCTCGTTTTGTTAACACAATACGAACCATTCCGTCATCTCCGGAAACAGTTTGGACAATACGCCCCATTGGCCATTTCAGTGGTGGGGTATTTTCATCTCTTATGAGTACCAAATCGTTAGGTTTCAAGTTTTCTCACGGCGTTCGCCATTTCTGTCGTCTTTGCAGCTCCTTCAAATACTCTGCTTGCCATCGGACCCAGAACTGCTGTTGAATCGCTTGAACTATTTGAAACCTTTTTAGCTTACCCATATGAACATGTTCCAGAGATGGTTCCGGGATGGTTGTTAAACTCCTACCAATTAAGAAATGTGCCGGAGTTAAGGCGCGAAGATCATCCGGATTGCTTGACAATGGAGTAAGAGGTCGGCTATTGATCATAGCTTCGACTTGGCAGCACACGGTATGCAGCTCATCAAAGTTTAAAATGTTTGTTCCCACGGTACGACGTAGATAGAATTTGGCTTGTTTTACCGCGCTTTCCCAGAGCCCACCAGAGTGGGGCGATCGAGGCGGAATAAATTTCCATACTATCCCTTCTTCGGCCATAAAGCTATTTACTGCTGTGATGTGTTGCTGCGAGTTAAATGATGCCAGCATTTCCTTTAGTTCACGATTGGCACCTACAATATTTGTTGCGTTATCCGAGAAAATTGTGTGGCATATACCGCGACGCGCTATGAACCGCTTGAGGGCCGCTATGAAACCCATCGTTGTCAAATCAGAAACCAGCTCTAAATGCACTGCTTTCGTGGTGAAGCAAATAAACACAGAAAGAAACACCTTGATCGGAGCCCTTCCTCGTATTTGCTGTGTAATAAAGAACGGCCCACAGTAGTCGATTCCGGTTACCGCAAATGGGTGAGAAGGCTCAACTCTCTCGCGAGGCAGTGATCCCATAATTTGCTCTTGAAGAAGTGGCTTGTTGCGGTAACACATCAGGCAACGATGAATTACTTGCTTTATTATGCTTCGAGCGTTGACTATCCAAAACTTGTCACGTATAATGCTAAGCAGCGTTTGGCATCCAGCGTGCGAATGGCGGCGATGTAAGCGCTCAATCAAAGTGCGGACGAAGGGTTGTGACTTCGGTAACAAAATAGGATGCTTGGTGTCGAATGGCAGTGACGCATTTGAGAGTCTGCCCCCAACACGAATTATGCTGTTATGGAGGAAAGGCGAAAGTTGATTTAAGGTGGATTGGTTTCCTACCTTGCCTTTCTGCAACGCCCTGTATTCGGCAGTGAAGGATTTTTGCTGAATATAACGAAGAATCAATAGCAGAGTGTCGTCCAGTTCAGGTGCTGTTATTGTACCACACTCGGTTGGTATAATTCGAAGTTTGTCGATGAAGCGTTTAGCGTAAGCGAAAACGCGCAGGAGTTTAAGATAATTGTTGACGAATTTGTGTTCCTCGATGATGTCTTCTGATTGAGATACCACAAGAGTATGCACTTGTTTGCGTTGCTCTGGTACATCTACGACAATATTATTGGGGATGGACGGCCAGTGGTATTCTTGGAGGTGGATGACTTGGGGACCGTGAAACCACAGATTATTTCCAATGAGATCCCGCACCTTCGCTCCCCGCGATACCAAATCAGCAGGGTTTTCGCTTGATGATACATGATGCCAGGTGTAGTCAGCTGTGAGCTGTTGAATCTTTGCTACCCTATTTCCCACAAATGTTGTCCAACGTGAAGGCTCGCCTTGTATCCACGACAATGCGATCGTGGAGTCTGACCAGCAGTGCACGTTTCGTCGATTGACAGCGAGTATTGATACTACCGATTCTAACAATTCTGCCAGCAGAAGCGCAGCACACAATTCTAATCTGGGGAGAGTGACTGTTTTTGTTGGTGCCACTCTTGACTTTGCAGTGATGAGCGAGGTATGTGCGCTACCGTCAGCATGAGAAACCGCGTAAACACATGGAGCATGTAAGCCTTCATGGTCGCATCTGCAAAGGCATGTAGTTTAGTATTGGAATCAATGCATACGAATCTTGGAACGTGAATCTTGTCGATGTCGGTAAGTTGGTGACATATGTCGTCCCATTGTGTGTGGATGGTGAGTGGTACGCTTTCGTCCCAAGCGAGGCGTAGTTTCCACAGTTCTTGCATTATTATTTTGCAGGTGACGACGATTGGGTTTATCAACCCAAGTGGGTCAAAGAAACTAGCTATTTGCGATAGAATGGTGCGTTTACTGGCTTTTGGTATGCGTTGTTGCGATGGTGCGTATGAGAAGAAGAAGTAGTCATTAGCAGGCGACCACTTCAGACCAAGCGTTTTTATGTAGTCGACATCACCACCTATTACTGCTTCTTTGTCTGGCTCAGAAATGTCATCGATGATGCGGTTGTGGTTTGATGCAAATTTTCGAAGAGGAAATCCTCCTTTAGCAAGCAAATCTATGACGTCCCTTTTAATTTTAATGACATCCTCAATGGTGTTGCTACCTGTCATGAGATTGTCGACATAAAAATCTCGTAGAGTGATAGCAGCTCCAATGGGGTGGTTGGACATGTTATCGTACGCCAGTTGCTGCAAACATCTTACGGCTAAAAAAGGAGCGCAACTGGTTCCGTATGTCACTGTTCGTAGTTGATAAGTCTTGAGTGGTTCACTTGGCGAATCTCGCCATAATATGCACTGCCATTTGGCATCTCGCTCATCGACCAGAATCTGCCGGTACTTTTTCGTTATATCGGCCATAAGCACATAGCTATGAGTTCGAAAACGAAGAAGTACAGTGAAAATGGTGTCCTGTAAAGTTGGACCGACGCGAAGAATTTGGTTGAGTGCGATACCATTCGATGTGCGGCAGGAAGCATCAAACACAACCCGTAATTTTGTGGTAGAACTATCTTCCTTTGTAACGCAATGATGTGGAATACATGTGCCTACCGAAAAGTTTGTTGGTGTAATCTCAATCATATGGCTTAAATCTATATATTCATGAATAAATTTCTTATATTCTGCTCCAACTGGGTCGTTTATTAGCATTCTTTTCTCTACTGCCAAAAACCGTCGACTGGCAATGTCAAATGAATGCCCTAGTTTACTTGGGTTACTTGAAAATGGAAGGCGAACAATGAACTTATTCGTAACTGGACACCGCATTGTTGTTTGTGTGAAATAGTTTTCGCACTCTCTTTCATGAGCCTTACGCTTTGTTGTTTCTGGATGATAGTCATCTTCTAATTTCCAAAATTTTTCCAACAGCGACTCCAATGCAGGCTGCGGCTGTATAGTCACATTGCTGAGCTCTGCTGAGGGCGACGACACAAGCAGCGAAGTTGAGCAAGGCAGCGCCGGCAACGAGAGCAGCGACGTCGGATTCGAAGACGGTGGCGAAAGTGTTATTGCTCCAGCGACGATCCAACCCAGCTGTGTTTTTTGCAGTGTCGGTAAACACTCACTTAGTTTTATTTGGCCTACCGAAAGTATGTCGAAGAACAGGCTGGCCCCAATTAGGATATCAATAGGTCCCGGTTGATTAAATGTGGCGTCAGCCAGGGTGATGTTGGTAATGATTCCCCATTTAGTACTATTTAGGCGATGTTGAGGCTGCTTGGAGGAAATTGACGGCAATATAACAGCTTCCAAAACTGACGAAAAACCGGAATGCAACGAAGATACACCAACTAAACTAATTTGCTGCGATGTGGTAGTGACTGCTCCAATTCCACTTATTTCCACGTTTGTTTTACTGCGCCTGACCTTAAGCAACTGCGCTATGCGTTCCGTGATGAAATTCAGTTGGGAAGCTGAATCGAGGAGTGCGCGAGCTGTTACGGTCACGTCGTTCTTGTTATCTAGGTGCACAAGCGCCGTTGCGAGGATGACTTCACTACATATATCGTGTACATGTAGTGCGGATGGAAGCGAAGAAGTACCCTGGTTGGCTTCTCGACGTTGAGGAGCTTGAGGTGGGTGACGGTGTAACAGCGTATGGTGGCTTACCCGGCAATGCTGGCACCTTCTCGATGATGGACAATTACTTGAAGAGTGTTTCGTTCCTAGGCAATTCAGGCACAATTGTTTGCGCTTGACATGTACAAAGCGGTCCATTGGATCTAATGCCATGAATTTAGAACAATTGAACGCATTGTGGCTGATTTGCTCGTCACACAATAAGCATTTGTCCGCATGCGTTGACAACAAGCTGGATTGCGGTTTCAGAGTACGATGACGTCTGGGAGGCGATGAGGGAATATTTTTTGTCGAAGCGATGCTGGCCTCCATAATGTTAAAGCTTTGGCAGCGGCGCTCCAGAAAGCTGGCCAAATCATCCCACGAAGGCAGTTTAAGTGGCGAGGTACTCGTATTAGTCCACTTTGTGGCCACATCGTCCTCCCACTTTGTTCTAGTCGACTCATCGAGTTTGGACGTAAGCAGATGGAGGATAATGCCATCAGAAATTTGAGATTTTGATGTTAAAGATTCCATTGCGCGTAGACTTCCGTTTACCATATCGATTAATTCACGAAGTGTAGTTGCAGACGGCTTCATAACACGCTGAATTTCGAAAACTCTTTTTAGGTGCGACTGGAAAATTATTCTTTTATTGTCATATCGTGCACTGAGTAGCTCAACAGCCTTGCGATAGTTGACCGCGGTGACTTCTAGTGCTTGTACAAGTCGCGCAGCGCTATCGGTTAGGCATGATCGAAGATATTGAAACTTTTCGATATCTGATAGCTCGTTGTTTGTGTGGACTAAGACCGAAAACATGTCATAAAAGCCAAGCCAATCTGCATGATGCCCAGAGAATTTCGGAAGCTGTAATTTCGGAAGGCGAAATCTTGATTGAGTTGACGACGAAACAATGCGCGTACTGCTTAAGGTGTCAGGTTCAATTGCACGTAGATGAGCGAGCCTCTCCATGATGGCAGATTTTAATACGAGATAGGCAGCTTCAAATTTGGCGCGATGCGTTCCTTCCAATTCGGACTCATCAAGCTCTTCCAGTTGAGATTAAATCGCCTCAAAGCTATCCAGATAGCTTACAAAATCTCAAGCTTGACCTTCAGCATCGACTCGGTCATGGTATTAAGTTCAGCTAGGCTAGCACGGGAACTTTCTAGACGCTGCAGCACTAATTCTCGCTGGCGAACTTTAATACGAATATTTCCCGACGAAGTCGTTGGTGGAGGTGTTACTTCGCCATCAAAGGATAGAAAATCCACGTTGCCAAACATTTTATGCGAATTCCAAGTTTATTCAATGTTAAGCCTAAATAATCCGGCTGGAAGGACCTTCTCATGTAGCACAAAGCTTTTTTTTATGCTATTTAATTCTAAGTCTCGATTTAATGTAGCCTTCAAACTTTATTTAATAATGCGCAATGATGATGTGAATTCATTAAGTGGTGAACTGTAACTGTTTTAACTGGAAAATGTTTTTGATGTCAAGAAGGTACAAAAAGTATGTTTTTAACAGTACAGTTAATTGCTAACGAAACGAGATCAGTTATGCTGGGCGGTTGTTGTTGCGCCCAGGTGGCGTGATGTTGATCTTGATTTTCTATTGGATCCGTCGATGATTAGTTGGTGGGTATATGTACATATGTGTATGCGAATGAGTGTGTCTGCGATGAGTGACTTCAATGAAGTTGAGTGGGTGAGATTGATTGCGAGTGGAATCTTGGCTGCGACAACGAAAACGATGCAAGATGTGTACGATGAATGAGTGGAGAGTGTGGCTATGATAAAGGGTGTCGAGATTGGGATCAGAGTTCATGCTTTAACAGACTATAAATGTCTAAAATTACACGTCTATTTTTTTAAACATCTCTTGTAGAATTTTACGCAATAAATGTTCAAAATTTTAGACACTATATGCTTAATCTATCTATACTAATTATATAAACAGAAGTCCCTTTTTTTGTAACAGGTACTCTCGCGAACGACTGGTCCGCCTTTCATGAAATTTTGTACAAAAATAGCCTTCAGCAACCACCATGTTTTAGGCCAAAAAAATTACTTTTTTCCGGTAGGTGGATAGGGACCGGTCTATTCGAAAAAATCTTATTATGGTCCGATTTGCTAAAAATTTGGTATGTAGGTAGCTTTTTGCCTAAATTAGCATATAGAATCCTTTTCTTTCCATGAAGTGGACCAGGGACCGATCTATTCGAAAAAAATCGTATTTATGGCCCGATTTCCTTAAAATTTGGTAAGTAGTACGCTTTTTGCCTAGATTAGCATTAGGGCGGGTCGATTTAAAAATCGCTCATTGCTCTGTGAAAATCGTATTCTGGGGATCAAAATAAGAAACTTTGCCGAAGGAACCATACCTCTAAAGCGAATTCTGATGTCCCCCAATTTGGGTCGAACTTTTGGGTAGGGGCAAATTTTGAAAAATCCCACTTTGACCCATTTAGAGTGCTCCAATCGAGTCCAAATGTATGACCGACCCCTACTAACTTTGGACGGCCGATCCACCCATGCCAGTGGCACACCCCCTGGAACTCCCCTGGGGGGTTCCCCATACAATCATTTCAAAAAATCACCATTTTTGGCCTTTACATGAAAAAATCAGCTAAATGGCTATGTTTTTTCTTTATTTTTATTTATTTATTTATAATAATATTTATTATTATTTATAATAGTATCTATTTTTTCTCTTAAGAAATTTATTTAGTCAGAATATATGTAAATGAAAAAATTAATTTAAGTGAGTTATAGAAAAGAAACTAAAAAAAATTATTGTTTGAAGTCTTTTTTACTTTCAAGTCTGAGCAATTTCGCACGGCTCTCTAATGTCGTCGCCATAACAGCCTCTATATTTTCCGGTATAACCCGTTTGGAAACGCTAGCTAGCAATTGAACATGTCGTTCCGTTCCTTGTATGTGTGATGGAATTTTTGGATCATTAAACGGTGGATCATCTTGATTTAAATATTCTTTCAATGTATCGTACGGAATGCTTCGCGTGAATGGTGGTTCAAATACGATATTTATATCATTCAAATTGATCATTTCCGTATAACTTGTGCAATTAAAGTTTATATCTGGTTTTTTATAAACTCTAAGTTCCATTGGCTCGTCAACATCGGTTCGATAGCGTAGAATTTTCTTGATAGCACAGTCGCGCTTTTCTTTGCTATCATCAAACAACATTGATAACAAGATATTTTCCGAATGCGCATAATATGAATTATCTTTAATTACTTGATTGACAATTTTGCGTAAACGAGGTTCTAGAAATCGTGACCAACCAATGAACTTGAAAAATAATGCACTGCCGTACACGACAGAGCTGTAATACTTGATATTGAAGTACATTGGCACATAACATTTAATTATAAATTCAACCAGAATTCTTAAATTTGCATCTGGATTTTCCGTTGTCACATATAATCGCAATAATCTAGCGGTCTTGGTGAGCCACCGAGAATGTACAATTTTCCCTGGTTTGATGTTAGCCAGATCCACCGGAACCACGCCGCTAGAAATTGCATGGGCCATGTCGTATAAGTACTTCGAATCGGTGGAAAATTCAATTTTTTCTGGAGCAGGGGGCATATTTTGCAACTCAATTTTCTGGAAGCCGTCCACCACCTGAAAATATATAATAATAAAATAATTAAAAATGGTTGACAATTATAATAAATGAGTGATAGCAATAACTTACCGGAAGAGTTTCACAAGTTTCGATTTGACGGCTCAGTTTTCCGGTTGCCGATCTTGGTCCAGTGCTAGTTGATTTATCCAAAGCTTCAAACAAATGCCGAAACGGAAGTTCGTTGAAGTGTAGAAGGCAAACGAACCAATGCAATGGTCTTTTTAACAGCAATTTAAGCACCGTCAGTGCATATTCCAATTAATGCATCCAGTGATATATTTTTATCGTTGAAAAAACCATTTAATTTGGTTGTTTTGTATTCAGCGGTTTCATGTTCCAGTCTTACGTAACCAATCAATTCAGAATTGGGTTCTCTCAAAATAACAAGATGAGGTTCTTTTACCATCCTAGTATGATACTTCTCATCAATTTTATCTATCGTTAAAGTATCATCTTTTCTGCCATCGAATGAAAACGCTAACAAATTGGTATCATCTAACCGTTTGCGAAGCACTTCTTGTCTGCATTTCTCTTTTTCTCTGCGAACTTTCGATTTATCCATGATGAGAGGTTTCCCATGCTTATCTTTAATTTTAAAATCTTGCAAAAGAGCGGTTCCCAATGCTGATGCTACTCTGTCAGGCACACCAAATCTGTCACATACCAAGGCAAAGTTAAAACAATCGTATCTCTCTGTGTATTGTGAACTTGTGCTTCTATCCATATCTTCTTGAACCGGTGGCGGTGCGTATGTTGAATCATCGGGATCTTGGTATGTTGGCATTGATGACATAGACGTTGCTCCTTGCTCTTCAGTTTCCATCACAAATGCATCCATTGTTAGTCTTCTCTGATTATGTTGATCGTGCATGAACTCTTTGAGGCGTTCGGGAACCCAGCCGCATGCACATGGAGCTGCCTTCAAATCGCATTTACATGTTCCAATGTAAAAAATTGTTTCCAGAGATTTTACATACTATGTAAATTGTTGGGTGTTGTTTCTTCTCTTGATTTGCTCTTGATACTTGTCAAGCAATTTATTCAATTTATTAAATACACTTTTTTTCAGCATTATTTCCATACCAAGTTTTTCCCAAATTCCAATCAACTTATCTTGTACTTTAATAGTGAATGATTTATGGGAAAACTTTTTTTGTTCTGTTTTAGCACGTTCGCTTAAGTAAAAATAATATCTCAAGATATCCAGATGGGTTGGTAAATTAAGATCAGTTAAATCAGTAGACACACCAAAAACAGTAACATCATGCTTGGGTATCTGACTCATTGGGTTTTCGATAGTTGTTGATGTAGTTGCTTCA
The DNA here is from genome assembly GCF_013731165.1 of Rhagoletis pomonella. NCBI lineage: Eukaryota > Metazoa > Arthropoda > Insecta > Diptera > Tephritidae > Rhagoletis > Rhagoletis pomonella. The sequence continues at coordinate 3,390,028 of NW_023458571.1, forward strand.
TCTTGCGGTGTAGAGGATGGTGGATTCATTGTAAACTTTTTGATTTGGAATGGTCACTTCACTTATTATTTTTTTTGAAATATTTTTTTATCTGAAATTAGCACTTCACACTTTGAGTTCTTCACAACGACTTAATGCATTCACAAAAACTGTTGCGTTATATATGGTCTACGAGACGAGGTAATAAGAATGAAATGGTAATTTCAATTCTACCTGCTGTGTCTTGTGGTGGCTTAAAAAAAAACAACACAAGCAATTTTACGATCTGCAATTGTGTCACAGTGATACCTTCATTGTTTAAAAGGGTTGCAAAAAACGCGCATTTCTTAAGAAGGTGCCTTAAAATACCCACAAAAAGGGTTGTAAAAACGACCTTCATTTCTTAAGTCGGTGCTATAAAAAAACTACACAAGTAAGTTTACGACATGCAGCTGTGTCTTAAAAAACGCACACAAGCAATTTTCCGATTTGCAACTGTGTCACAGTGATACCTTCATTTTTTAAAACGGTTGAATAAAAAACCCACACAACTATGTTTACGACATGCAAATGCATCACAGTGATGCCTTGGTTTTAAAAGGGTTGTAAAAACGCTAATTTCTAATAATTTTTTTTAATTTCTTTTCTATTACTAAGTTAAATTCATTTTTTCATTTACATATGTTCTGACTAAATAAATTTCTAAAGAGAAAAATAAACTCCAAAAAGAAAAAACATAGGCATTTCGCTGATTTTTTCATGTAAAGTGCAAAACCGGCGATTTTTTGAAATGTTTGTATGGTGAACCCCCAGGGGGGTTCCAGGGGGTGTGCCACTGGCATCGGTGGGTCGGGCCTCCAAAGTTAGTGGGGGTCGGTCATACATTTGGACTCGATTGGAGCACTCTAAATGGGTCAAAGTGGGATTTTTCAAAATTTGCCCCTACCCAAAAGTTCGACCCGAATTGGGGGACATCAGAATTCGTTTTAGAGGTATGGTTCCTTCGGCAAAGTTTCTTATTTTGATCCCTAGAATATGATTTTCACAGAGCAATGGGCGATTTTTTTGCCTCCCCACAAAACGACCCGGCCTAATTAGCATATATGATATTTTTCCGGGAAGTGGACCCGGGTCCGATCTATTCGAAAAAATCGTTTTTATGGTCCGATTTGCTTAAAATTTTTGCCTAGATTAGCATATAGGACCGATCTATTCGAAAAATCTTATCTATAGACCGATTTGATTAAAATTTTGTACGTAGGTAGCTTTTTGCCTAGATAAGCTTATAGGATCCTGTTTTCGAATTTTCATGCAATTTCGAATAAAAATAGCCTTGAGAAACCACCATATTAAGGAGCGAATTCGTCACAAGGCAAGTTTTTTCGCGGCAATCAGAAAGAACAGACACAGCCAAAATATAGTAATGATACATAATATATATATACTAATATATATTTTGAAAGCCGTTTTTTAGTATTCGCAAAGCTCAAGAACGGCTGAGCCGATTATTTTGAAACTTCAAACACATGCCGCACGTGTTCAAGGATGGTTTACGGCAAAAAAATTTTATATGTAAAGGAGGCGTGGCACTTCCAATACAAACCAAATTTTTTCAAACTCCATATCTCTGGAAGTGTTCATGATAGAGTTCTGGAACTTCGTGTGGAGACAAACGAAACTTATCGCATACTCTTGGAGAAAAATTTGAACTATTGAAAAAAGGGGCGTGGAACGTCCTATACAAACCGAATTTCTCATGCTACATATCTCTGAAAGTGTTCATGGTAGAGTTCTGGATCTTGGTATGGAGATATACGAAATCAATCGCATACTCATGAAGAAAAATGGGAGCTATTGGTAAAAGGGGCGTGGCACCTCCCATACAAACCGAAATTTTATACTGCATGGTAGAGTATTGGAACTTCGTATGGAGATTTGTATGTATATAAAATCAAGCCCTTACTCATGGAGAAAATTGGGGCTATTTGAAAAGGGGGCGTGAGGCCTACAAACGTTCCGACTTTTAGCTATCTTTTAATGTATTTATCATTCTTCTGTAGGTGTGTTAGTGAGTGAAATCCTTCTAAATGACCTCAACGGGACTGAAAGTTAGCTGCTCCCCACAGGAGCAAGTACGGAGCAGTACAAAAGCAAAGTAAAAAATAAATTTTTAAATTTCTAAATTTCTACAACAATGCTCAGAAATAAATATCATTTTGAGTAGTAACATAAAATCAGAGCTGTGTAAGTGTGAAATCATTTTCAGTTTTAAATCAACAATTTATTTCTATCCAGTTTTCATTACTTATTCTTCGCTTAAGATTAAGATTTATAATTTTTTAATTTTCCATTCACTCAAAGCAGTTATGAATTCACACATCAACATATTCATAGCAAGATTAAAAAAACCAATGCCCAATCAAAAAAAGGTTTAACACTGAATAAGTATTGAAAAGGCTGCAATCTTTTATGTGTGTGCATTCTTTAATTCAGTACCAATCATTAGTTCAAAGACACCCTGGTAAACAACTTTTTGATAAAAAGGAAGATTTTTGACAATTGCTCAATTGTAAAAATTCGAACCGGTGTTACCCAATTTAAGTTTTTTGGTAGAGGGGATTTTATATCATAAGTTTGGGATTATATATAAAACAGTTGTATTAACATTTACGTTTTAAATATAATTCATGTTTTATCTTGAAAATGTTTAAAATTTACATTAAATTAGATAACTACTTCGCATAAGCTTTACTTTTAGGTTAATAAAATTTTAGTGAAAATATTTTAAAAATCTTACTGTCTTTAATAAAAAAAATAGCTCATCATAAAAATTGTATCGCCGTTGGGCGTCGGCGTAAGACTGTAGGCCCCTCCCATTTGTGTGACAGCAAAGCCGCACGCTACAAATCGGAGGAAAAGCTCGGCCAAAACATAGCAAAAGTATCAAGGCCAAAATATGATTATTATAAATAAATTTAGTTTCAAACAGGTCGCAACCCTCTTGAAACACCTCAAAAGTATTCCCAATATTATTTAGTTGTGAACCCGCATGAGTCCGAAACTACCATTTTTTACCAGAATTTCCAGATTTTACCGGAAATCGCACTTGGTTTTCTGGCAACTGAGAGGACAAATAAGAGAGTAAGTAAGGTCATCTCTTTGTCAGAAGCTACCAGTTTTAGTCCGACGATTTTTTGGTGGTAAATTCTGGTAAATGTGTCAAAAGATCCGATGTAGTGTGTTTGACAACCAAATTGTAAACAAAAGAGAAGTGCACTCTGCTAATGGATGTCAAAAAGTAAATAATTACTTGTTTGAGTGAATGCTAATGAATTTTGGTTAAATTACAAAACGCTTAAAAAGGTATTAGCCGTTATTTTACGTTTAAAAACTTTAACAGCCGCACTCAGAGTCGTTTAATGATTGCTTAAGGTGTCCCTCAGTAACGATTTGAAAAAATTCCCTCTCAGAGTCAGTTAAATACTCGTTAACGGCATTTAATGAACATTAAAGTTAAGTAAACAAAAACCTTTACTTAACTTTTTAACGAATGATTTTGAAATTTTTTGTTTGTTTTCAATAAATTTCAATTTCGATAACGTTGCTGTGACAGTTGCAATGGCCCAGTGAGCAGAGCACATTCGTGCTATTCGAGAGATCCGAGTTCAATCCTCGGCAAGAGAATTTTTTTTAATACAATTTTTTTTTTAAATTTGATTGCTTTAAAAATTCATATTTTTTATTTTATTTACCATTTGGAAACTTTTGATTCATCTTTTTTCTTTCGCTTTCAATTCCCCAAATTTGTAGTTTTTCGTGTTTTAAAAAAATATTTTTTTTCATTTCGTTTAGTTCTTGGAAAACTTAATGCTAAACCGTAAATAGTTATAATAACACTATTAAAGAGCATAACTTTCAATTAGTTATTCGAAATACAGAAAGGGGCTTTCAAGATAGTTGCCGAAATATAAAGACTTTTTTCTCTCGAAAGACTGAGGCTGATGTCAGAATTGGCCTGTTATTGGTCTTGTTTGTTTTTTAATCTAATTAAATTAACAAAAAATTTGTTTCCTTTTTAAAGCAATAAAATCTATAAATCAAAAGAAAATTAGATCAAAAAAGCAAAAAAATTCAATAAAGATAGTTTATAAAAAATAAACAGGAAAAAAATATAAATAAAAAGGAAAAAGAAAATTTTCCCGCCCTAGGACTCGAACTCGGATCTCTCGAATGGCACGCCAGCGCTCTGCTCACTCAGCCATTGCGTCTGTTGAGCCAGTGCGCGCAAAATTATATAAATACTTATTTTTATATTTTATTTCAAACTGAACGAAAAAAGTGAGTGATGCCACAAAAATGAAGGGCCGCAACTGGGGCCATACTTAAATTTTTTATTTCATAATTTTTAACTCTGAGAGGAAACATTAATTAACAGATTTAACGATCATTAGTTAAGTGCCCATTAGAGCTTATTTAAGGAACCATTCTGAGTGCGGCAGTAAGACTTTAACACATTACCACCCTATACTCTATATGTGCTTGACCATTGAACTAAATCGTTGTTTATTTGGGTAAGATTAAAATATATTTTACTATTCAATATTGGATTTGGTGTGAAACAAAAATTTATCATTTATTGTTATGTATGCAAATGAGAACTACAATTATGAGCTTATTGAGCATATCTTAGTCAAAAACAAAGGCAATTTTGTTTGATCAAGTTTCGAAAATAAGAAGAAAATGTTTTTAATCAAACAAATCGTTAATAATAAAATTTGAAGGATTTAAGATATTGCGTATGGTAACATGAAACGTCACAATCTTCTTAATTGTCAGGTTGTTGATACGGCGACGAAAAATGACAATGGAAACACATAGCTGAAGATTTCATACTTACAGTGAGACAAACTTCAAACCTCTAGTATAAATTAGTTAAATTTAGTTATTATTTTTTTTTATCAATTTTAAGTTTTCGTTTGGAATAATTTTCATGAGCTTATCTATTAGGAGGTGTCTTTGGAAAATTACCGTACATCCGATATCTATTAAAATTTTGACATCCTCACTTTTTAGAAAAAGAAGTTCAAGATACCAGTTTATGTGCAAAAAATAAATTAAACAATAAAAGTCTCCTTATATTTATGGAACTTATAATAGAAAATTTTTAATTTCATAACCCAGACTTTATGAATAGCCTACTCTATAAGTAATAGTAGACATTCCGAATTAGTAAGTTCAGTCAAGATGTCATTCAAAAGTTTTGAAGAAAATCACTTTTCTCTTTTGTGAAAATTTCGGACTATCTTATGCGAGTATTGTCGACAAAATATTAGTCTATGAATGATTAAAAATTAACGAATAAATTGTTAATCGCGATTAATGATTAACATTAATTAAGCGATCGCTGTGGTGTAGTGGTTAGCAATGCGTTCTACCATTCCGCAGGGCGGGCGTTCGAGCCCAGTTCCGGCCAACATAAAAAAAGGAAAAAGTTGTTTGGAATAGTGGTCGGCCCCCGGCAGCAGTCGGCGTAAAACTGTACGTCCCTCCCCTTTGTGTGACAACATCAAGGCGCATGCCACAATCGGAGGAGTAGCTCGGCCAAACACTAACATATGTCGATGGTCCTCTGCAATAACGGCACAACTCAAAATTTCAGGTTTTTGAGTTATATAGTGGTATAGGTTTATAAATAACCATATTCTTCTGAGGCAAATCGACATAGGCTTTGTTGTTACCACTCCGGCAGAGGCAAAGTTTTGCCATTTGGAATAAAACCGAAGTATCCAACCCTTACTACTGAACAGTGGCAAATATCTCACATTAATCGTGAATATTGGCATAAGTCAAAAACTGTGAAATAACGACACATTTCGTTTTGTGCTGTTGTTCAGCAACACAAATGGCTTTTTTTCGTTTAACTTCATACGAGTTGTTACTTATTTCGTATTTTTGCAGTCCAACACTTCCTGAATTTTTAGAAAGAGACATAATTTGAAAGCTTACAATATGACTGCAAATAATCCGGAATTATTACGTTCCAAGACATATTGTTCCTAAATTACGAAACAACAAGTCTTTAATTGGCTCTATTGAAATATATGAAATTTTGAGTTGTGTCGTTATTGCAGAGGACCATCGATGTGTAAGCGCCTTTCTATTATTATTAGTAATCATCAATACAATTTTAAATTACATAAACCCAGTCACAGCACTATTTTTTATTCGACACTTCCAAAAATCACAAAATACATAAAATAAATAAAAGCTGTTTTGATTAATGTTGCATAAACTGGAAATTGTTAAAAATAAATGCGCTTGTGTACAGAGATTTTAGAACCTATTTAGTTCCTAAAATGCCTGTTTGCAACACATAACAATAAAAATGCACATCAAATTGCTAAGAATGATGAAGGAAATCGATTCAGACATGCCTGTTTAACTGGCCGTGCGTGCACAAAACAAGCACATGTTATTTAAGGGGCTATTCAAGTATTATGTAACCACCAGTGGGAAGGAGGTGGCCTTGGTTTGCTTATTTTTAATGACAACGGGCAACATTTCTTCAAATAAGTAAAACATTACACACGCATAAATTTTGCTTGCAATTTCGATCACAATTGAACACTGCACTTCACTCTCGTTTTGAATTTTTGATAGCGTTTTTTAAGCTATTTGGTGGTTTAACACTTCTTGGAGGCACTTGGTATTGAAAGAAAAATATGCGCAATTCGATCCCTTACTATATTTTTTTGTAAAGAACGCCCGTTTTTAAATTTGTAAAATTACAATAATTTTTTTTATTTTGTTTACATCTGTCATTTGTCACAATTAAAGAAAAGTCTAAGAGTTGCCAAATATAAACATTTTTATATCTATTTATTATAATAATAATTTACAATAATAATTTATTGTATTGATACTTTACTAAAACACAAATTTGAAGTCCTAATACATTTGTAAAACTATTTATCACAAAATGTTATTAATTGTTTGCAAGCGTACTATAGTTTTCATGCATTTTGAGAACATATAAGGGAATAATGTATACACACATGTGCGTACTTCCACTCCACAGAACCATGGTTAGATCCCTGGTCAGATCATAACCCAAAAAAGCAGTAGTCGTTCGACACGCAATGACAAACCTTCGAGTATATTTCCGCCTTGAAAACTCTTCTTATATAATCATTTGGCGTTCGGTGTCAGCCTTAAATATGTAAGTGTCTCTATTTGAGTCACAACAACAGAACTCATGCCTCAAGTTTGAGGAGAAGCTCGGCCAAACACTTAGAAAAATATTTCAGCACCAAATATTTATTTGCTTAGTTATTTTAAGGGAGATGGCAATCTTTAGATTTCACTTTTTGAACACAAAAATTTCAACCCTGATACAACAAATAGTATTAGTACTGAATGATAATGACAGATTGCATTCCCATAAACGTACAATCATACATGATTGAGTTTTTTTTGCATTCACATTCTCTGTGAGAATGGGTCTCAACCATTCCATAGCACTCTACATATTTTGTGTTTACGATTTGTAACCAATCTCAAGAGTGGTTGTTAAATTTTTTAAATCAAACAATCACATTTTTTAAAAGAAGAATATGAGAATGCACACTCAATTGATTCAATCATTACACAGCTCTGCATAAAATATTTTCTTTTGAAAAAAAGATAACTTATGTGCGGACATGTATATGTGTATGTATTTTCGTATGTATACCACATAGAAAAGAAAAAAAAAAACATGTTTAAAAGTACACTTAATAACCTTCAAATGGTTTACAAAAACGCCATTCTTTTAATAAAACAAAAATATAATATAAAAATTAAAATTTGCATGCATCGCTCTTAAATGCTTTAGTTGAAGCGCTTTGGGAGCAGCAAGGGAGCGCTTCTTTCTAATGACACACAATGTTAAAATACAATGAAGTATGAAATTAGGAAGGGAGCGCTTACTGCTGAATATCGAGCGCTCCAATAGAACTAATGGAGCGCTTCTGGCCCCGTTGGGATTGTACGGATTTTAACGAAATTTTTTGTGTGTGTTTGAGTGGGTCTCTGGATGGTTTAGTTTCACAATACAATCCGCCAGTTGCGCTGTAGTTGAGTTATTACTAAAAACCTTATTTATGACTCGATTTGGCTAATATTTTAAATATGTATTGGCCATAGTAAGAGCAATACTATTGCAAAAACGTGCTGCCAAGTGGCGCTGGAGTCGAGTTATTACTAAAAATAGCCAAGTGAGAAAAGGTGCCGTGAAGGTCAGATTAAATCGACCTGCTGCACCATTGAGTATATCGAACTCTCCTGTGTAACGATTGGCCCAAATGGATGTGATTTTCCGGTGACAGGTAATAAGATCAACGGAAATAAGGTCAATTGACTTTATTTCCCACCCTGGTGCGAAATAAAGTCAATTGACATTATTACCTTTTTAAAAACGAAATAAAATCCATTGACATTATTTCTCTTTCAAACATTAAATTTGTTTAGTTTCGCGGCGGCCCGCGTCAGCGCGCCACAACGTGCGCGCCACGCGACCGGCGCGCACACCCCGTCACGCTACGCCGCGGGCCCCCGGCCCCCCTTCCCCGTCTTCCGCCGTGCTGTAACGCAGGTAGATTTATTTTTTGTATACGTTGAAATAAAATTTTTATATATTTTAAACATCGAGGGCTTATATTCAATAAAATACCCTCTGTCTGCACACTTTTCACAAAGATGAGATTCTGATATAAAAATCCACCTAAGCTTTAACTGTCATCAGTGATATTAATGCTACCTTATATAACGACAGGTAATAAGTCCCAGATGGTTTCTAAAATCACAAATTAGTTTTGTGCAAATTGCAGATAGAGGGTATTAATGAATTCCAGCCCTCGATATTTCACATTTTTATATTTGTAAGTTATTAGAAGCAGGGATGCCAACTTGGCTCAAACCGTGCCATTTGTCCCTATTTTACTTCAAATGGCACTTAATTTTCAATTTGGTACAAAGTGCCAAAATGGCACTTTTGTAAAAAAAATTACATTTCAATACATTTTTTTGAAATCCTATGCGTGCACTTCTTTTTCGCAACTAAAATTTTCTAATTTATAAAGGCTATTCAACTGGTTTATCTTATTTTATCATTGCACTTTTGCTTGGAAAATGTAGCTTTATTTTATTGCTAAATGTGAATGATTAAAAGGAATGACACCTTTTTTGGCACTTTTATTTTTCTATTTGGCACATTTTGGCATTTTTTTATCTTCAATATGGCACCTCATAACTAAGGATAGTTGCCAGCCCTGATTGGAAGATTTCTGCTGTGGTTTGGGGCAACAATATGTCTGCAGTAAAAAAGCATATAATTTTTGTTTCAAAAGTGTGTGAAAACCAATCAATTAACTTATATGATCTCGGTTCCGATATTAAATAATCAATAATTGTTTATACCCGCATTTTGGCACATTGGCTCGTTGAATGTGCCATCTAATAAATAGTGTCGTCGTTCTCCTTAGCTGCTTTTAAATGACTGCTGGCGGAGACATAAATACAGTGTAAGAAAATTCTTTTTCTATAATTGTTTCCTTATAGAAAGGTTGGTTTCTTTTCCACCTTAGACATTCCGAATTCGTTCAAAAGATGCTAATTTGAATCACAGAATTCTTTCAGTGTTCCTCCGGGGTTTTTGGACATGGACTGTTTCATCAATTTAAAAGTGTTCGCTTTATTTTTGTGGAAACGAAAAATGTTTTGCAAGTTATGGATCATTTCTACACTCTTTCTTCAAATAGTTCTCGTATTCCAGCTGTGCGCAGGTGTTTAGTTTTTCGTATCGTGTTTTTACATATTCGTAATTTAAATTTTTTTAATAAAATCAATTGGTGGTAGTTCATGATTGTGTGTGGATTTTAATATCACAACACTGAGGATTTGGCAATAACCTTTTTCATCTATTAAAAAACAACACTTACGAGGCAATGTTTGTTGTAAGAACAATATTTTTTTCTATAAATCGACATACTTTAAGCATTGTTGACGCTATTTCCATTTGAATGAGGAAATAGCGTCAATGACTTTATTTCCAAATTTCTGTTGATTTTATTTCGCTTTTGAATAGGTAATAATGTCAATTGACTTTATTTCGCACCAGGGTGGGAAATAAAGTCAATTGACCTTATTTCCATTGACCTTATTACCTGTCACCTCTAGGACAGATTCACTATAGAACCGGGTCATTGTTGCCGCCAGGGAGTGAAGAGGAAACAATTCTTCAAATTTACTTCGTTTTGCGAATAACCGTGCTATGAAATGCTGCACAGTTGGAGAATTGCAAGAACTTCTTCACGGATATAACCCTTTCTTTAGGTTATTTAAAGAGGCAAATGACCACCAGACCATAATCTTAGCAGATGAATGTGCCAATAGAAATCGTAAACGTGAATTGTTGGACCAAAAGGTTTCAATAGAAAAATAAAAATTTCGGGCGGGACGAAGTTCGCCGGGTCTGCTAGTAGTTTATATAGTAGATGCTTATATTTACTCACTAAGTGCTTATCTTTTACACACTAGGCAGTGTTACCGCTGAAAATTTTTCGAAAGTCGCAAAAGAAGTGTCAAGGTCGAAAAAAGTGTATTCAAGTAATTAAAATCGTTTATACCATATATGTAAAGACGTTCATTATTTTACCTTTCGAAACTTATTGGTGCATAGTCACAGTCGAAATAAAATCGACTCAAACGTTAGTTTTAGCTTTTTTCAATGGACAACATATTTAGATCTATTGGTTACAATAATTTTAAGCTATAATAAGCAATATGTTTTAGTAAGTAAGTTATTGGTTTTGAAATTTTTTTTTTTGTATAGGCTCCCCCTAAGTTTCGTTCTGGCTACGCTCATGGCCACTACTCACTGCTTATTTGATATAAATATTTCTGGTCTGTACTCAGACTACTCTCTATCTCCTTCAATAAAACAGGCATGTTTGATAGCAGAAAACTCTTTTTTCCAACGCTTTTCCTATTAATCCGGAATAAAGTTGAGGACCGCTTGTTGCTCCATCTATTTTCTTGAACAAATGTCGAAGAGGTAGTTCATTCGCGCGCAGTTGACAAATGAACCATTGCAGTTACCTATCTAACCTAATTTACATTAACCGTATTACTCCACTTTTATAGTCAGTGTTTTTAGCAGTTCCGTCGCACCCAATAACCAACAATTTGTTGAAATCCAGTTCATTTTCAGTAAAAAAGCATCGTAATGAGTCTGCTATACCTTTTCCAGTATTAGACAATGTAGTTAGATGGCTTAAATAGAGTGAGCCTAGTTCCGTTATCAGGAAATGTGTTCCTTTGTAGTAAATGCAAACGTTGACCTCGCTTTTCAAAGACAAGTATCCTATCCATCAAAGTAGACGCTACTAATTTCACGAAAATTCTGCTGACTTTGGAATTCATTCCGCACTCGTTTCCTAGTGAACTTTGCTTCGATCGATGACTTATCTTGCATTTTCCAAAGTAATGAGACCCACGTCTTGCAATACTGCACCAGCAACTGCTGATGCCGACCGATCACTGATACCGCAGCGATCACAAACTCCCGGCAAACAGAGTCTCTAACGTTAGAGATATTTAGATCTCTACATTAGATGACCAGGGTAATTCTCAAATCGTTCTCGAGTCGATGACGACGTTAGAGAACTACATTAGAATTCGATTCGAGAATGATTAGAGAAACAACGCAAATTCAAATAAATGTAAAAAAGCAATATTCCAAATGAATGAATCATAAATAATTATCAGGTTCAAATAATTCATTATTATTTTATTGTAAATACATTTAATACTAATTTTACAAACAAAGCGCTTTATGTATTTAATAAAGTAAAATCAGTTTGAAATTCAAGTTCCAATCCCATTAGAGATCAACATTAGAACTCGATTAGAGAATTAATATTTTCTCGAGTCGAGCACTATGCCCCATTTTTTGAGATCGCTATGATTCGCAATAGTTTTTCGAATCGTTCTCTAACGTTTGAGATTGGAGAATGTGGCTAGTTCTCCAATCATTCTCTAATCGATAACTAACCTCAATGTTTGCGGGACTGTAGCAAAGGCAGGAAGAGACAATGTGTTCCTTTGCCTCCATAGTAGTGAAGCATTATAATTAAGAATTTTCGAAGTACTGGGCTGAGGTTCTGTTAGCTCAGGACTGAAAAGTAAGGGGAGTACGCTCTTTTATTTTTTCTCTTGGTTGGCTATTGCTCGATTAGAGTTTCGTTTCCTTGCAAATCTTTTCTCAAGCTTACTCGTCTCTAAAGGGTCAAGTCACCAATCGCCATTTTTCTCTCACACCTCTGATGATATAGAAAGTCTCTTTCAAGTGTAGGTACTTTTTCTTCACGAGGACAACCACAGTTGCTGAAATCAATGCATTAGCATTTACAAATATCAAATATTTCTGTGACACATTTTTGTTTCCACTCTTGTAACTTCATCTCCAAGCGAACTGGGATTTTGTACTGCGTAAAAAATTTAAGTACTTGTCATAACTGCTATTTAAGAGTTGCTTCACGCGTTCAAAGGAAACAAGTGGAAAATAAGCTGTAGTCCACACTCCTATAACATCACGCGCTACTGCATCGAATACTTCAGAGATAGCAGACTTTTTGCCATTTCCCTTAATTTTTTCTTTATTTCTTCTAAATTAAATATGCTTTAATATATCTTCCGTTGTTGGTAACACAGATTTACTAATCGGCATAATTTCGTATAAAGCTAGCGGTACCTATATACGTGTCTCGCGTGTCAGCTGTTCGTCGGAGGACTGATGTAGCATTGTTGCCAGTCTAAATAAAGAGTTAAGCTCCTCGTTGTCAGTACATATTCGGCAATTATACTTAAACTTATACAAATCAAGAAATCAATGAGAAGTATGCTCCAATTTTGTTTTCGCAATGACAAAAAATGAAAAAGAAAGTATTAATATTCCAGCGTACAGATGTACCACAAACTACAGTGAGTTTTGTTTATTTTCGGACTTTTGTCAACATATTATTTTACCTCTGTTCCATGAGTATTAGAACATTGTCTTATTTTAAATAAACTTTGTTACATTTACGCCATTATAAGATATAATGCAAATATATATATATATATATATATATTTAAGTCTATATTTAAGATGTTGAATAAATAGTACTATTAGATGATTTTGGAAAATTTTCAAAAAGCAGTAGAGGGCCAAAAATATTTTTATTATTATTGTTTTCATTTACACTAAAGTCCAATGCAGCGTTTTAGCGCTCTTGCATACTGAAAATCCGCAAAAAAATTATACGCTCCACCCTATTGTACAATGAGATTGCTCGCAAAATTGTAACGTCTGTGGGAAAAACGTCCAACTTGATTGCGGATCGATGATGATGTGTTTTTTGTAATTCATGCTGCCATTTACTACGTTTATACGTAGGCCAATTCATGAAATCATTTCATGAAGTTGATCAGAAACTGAGTGGATGAACACCATTTCATTATTTCAATTATACGCGAAATGGAATTTATACACTGAGTTTTTACTCAAATTTATGAAATGATTTCGCGAATTGGACTACGCACAAACGTGATAATTGTGCGTATAATTTGTTAGGTAATTTTATGTTTTTAAACTCTTTCTACCACATGAATATATGAATTCGCATTGGAAGATAGAAAGCGAGTAAGAAGAAATGCCGAACAAAGAAATCTGTCTTTGTTCAACTTAAATAAATGCATTTTTCAAACAAAAATGCGTACGTTACTTAGGGCCAATTTCAATTGAATATTTAAACGGCACTTAAGTTTAATTTTGGATTGTTATTTAAATGCCATTTAACTTTCGTTGGGTTTCAAATCAAATTTATTTAAATATGCCAAACAAGTGGCAACACTAATTCCTGCTCCTTGAAATTGTTGTTGCATTTGCTTGTTTGTTTAAATTTTGTACTGAACAGCTGAATGTACTTTGGCAAGATTGATAAAACAACATACCTATCAATCTTGTTTGTTTGGTACAAACACAGGGTAGCATATCTCATATTTAAATAGCCAGTATTGGCCATTTAATAGCAGTTTAAATGTATGATCTGAAAATGAATGGTTGAAGTTAATCAACAATCTCTTCTTAAATAGGTCATCTGAAACTGGGCCTTAGTGGCTAGGTTATGCACGGGGCAAAACGTAACAAATCGCGGCGAATTCGTAAGGATCTATTGATTGCATTATAAATATTTGCATTTATTTGTGAATAATAATAATTCCAACGGTTTTTACCCTCCATTCCCGCCCATCCGCACGATGGGCGAAGTCCGCATGGCGTACGGAACCAATATTTTCACTTTTTTTGCGCCAAGTCACGATAGGCAGGAATTTTAAATCTCGACACTTAACGAGATCTAAAACTGTTCAGCAACAGTACTAAATTCATCAGCTGATTTTATGTCTTTATGTTAATGATTCATTTATTGAGAGAGGATAGTATCGCTTTCTTAATCCTGAAAAGCGAATCAGATATATCAAATGTGCTGGAATGAGAGTCAAAATCCTGGCATAAGCAACGCAGTGGCTCGTGTAATTCAAAATTAGTTTTACAAGTTTTCAAAAATAGGGAATAAAAATGTCTTGATACACGGGAGGGAACATTATGGCTAACTTCACCCAGAAGAAGCGGACTTGAAACTGAGCATGTCAGTAATTTAATCATAAAAATTGTACCAAGCATTTCCCTGCGACTGACAAGTGTAGGAAGATTAAAAATTTGTAATCGGCTCGTATAAGGCAGACGGTTATATTGAGAATACCAACGGATATTTCTTAAAGCAAAAAGTAGGAATTGTTTTTGAATTGATTCTATCTTGAGTAAATTTTATACCATCGATTTCAAACCACCGAACCGTATTCCAGAATCGGTCTAACTAATGTTGTAAACAGGGTTTTATGGATATAAGGGTCACTAAATTCTTTTGACCATCGTTTCACAAATGCAAGTACACCTTTAGCCTTGTTGACTGTCATATTAATGTGAAGATTAATGGGTCGATTACGGATAGCAACGCAACCACAGTTCGGTTGCTAGCTGGCAACGCAACTGGAAATAAATTTGTATTACGAGTGGCAACTATCGTCAGTTGCTGTAGAGTTATCGATAATCGAAATTTGACAGTGCGACAACCAGCAAGCGGCTGTAAACAAGCTGTGCGAGTAAAATTAAATTATTAAAATAAAGTTTTAAAGAAAAGACAGCAATAAAGCTAACTTCATCACAATTATTTATTTTATAGGAAGAGAACTGCATGAACGCGGCCTCAATCAGGCGACATTTAAAGGATAAATCCAATCCTCTAGAGCTACCGCGTGCACTGTAAGCAAAAGTTAATGCTTTCAAGGTTTTTCTTTTATTATCGTTTTGTGTTCATTTTCAAAGCATATTGAGGACTTCCAAAAGGAGCTGTAGTATAATTGGTTAATAAACAGATGAACCTCTTCCTTCAACTTCAATACCTCCGCTCATAAAAGCTTGCGCACCTCTTCGTTTTTTCGCAGAAGGAAGTGCCACGGCAATGACTTCAATTTGGAAAACTTGGTGTTTTGGGAGTTTTAAAAGAGGTGCTTCAGTCGATAAAGGAAACAATTTGCAATCAGTGTTCGCTTTTGTTTCGCCAAAGGGCGTACTCCTCAGGAATTAAAATTTCAAGTTATTGTTTTTTTATTTTTACCATATTCTGTAAAAGCAAACTGCATTGCAAAATGTTAGTATCGCTCAAATTATTAAAAAGTTAAATATATGACACACTTTTCAATTTTTGCTCCTAAATACGCTCCAAAAATATTCCTAGCAACCACAAAAATGTAGTCGCCTGTATACACACTTTGTAGCAACTGCAATTGTCAGTTGAAAGTTGCCCGTTGCTATCTGTAATATCGTTTTGGCAACTAGCAACGCAACTGAAGTTCGATTGCTATGGATAATCGACCCATAAAATTAAATTTCGGATACAGTGTGATAAGAAGGTCCACAAAATTTTTTACCTGTTCCAAATTATGGTTATCTATTGTATAAGAAAGTGGCTGAACAGCTCTTCGCGAGAAGCACATTACTTTACATTTTTCCAGATTTAGAGGCATACGATTTACATATGTAGCACCAGTTAGCCATGCTGTTTAAGTCTGCTTGTAGCCACAGTTTCCACACGACAAAAAATTTTCTGATCACAATTTACAAAAAAAAGTTACTTAAAAGTTGCCAAGTAAAAAACAACGTTTTATTACATAATAATAATAGATTGGGGCTTACACATATGTTAGTGTTTGGCCGAGCTTCTCCTCCGACTCCGAACGGCGATTGCATTTTTATGAGAAGCTGTTTTTCATGGCAGAAATACAATCGGAGGTTTGCCATTGCCTGCCGAGGGACGACCGCTTTGATCAGGGCTTGAACCCAGGTGCTACGGAGTGGAAGAGCGCAATGCTTACCCCTACGCAACAGCGTTTTATTACATAATAAACTGTTAAAACAAACCTCGTCTATTTGTCATAAATAAAACATGGGTACAATAAATAGGTTTTACTTTACTGAGAAATAAGGATATATAAAAAATAAATGCGGTCTTTTATAAACAATTCATTGAACCTACGTGATGCTATATATTATAGTAAAAGAAATCCAAAAGGGCGTGGCTCGGGTTATTACAGTTTCGATTCTGGTAATGCATTTTAAGGTGCACCTAAACTTTTTTTTAAATGTCAGTTAAGCTACTCTGGCGCTCAAGGCCTCATTAAATAACTAGATATATTCACATACGGATATATGTAAATACATTTTTATTCAATCTCAGTGTGAAGCTGGTCACCCTATTTTGCTGCGCACCTATGGCAACGCCGTTTGGATGTGAAACTTTGTTACTTTGACATTTTCTTTTTGTACTTTTTCATTTGTCAAATTCTTGGTAGCTTAATAAATGTTTTAACCCATTAAATACGTATGCTACATACATGTAACGGGAGCATACTGTGTGCATTTAGGAAAATAAAAAATTTAATTTAATTACATTGATGCTTATACAAGTACAAATGTCTTTGGGATGAATGCTTTAATAGTTTTGTGCCGTTCGTAGTTCAGTATATGTCAGTTAGTGCAATAAATCAGTCGCGTTTAGTTTCGTGTGTTCAGTGAAGCACAAAAAAATAGCAAATGGCGAATAGAAGGAGGAAAGTATTCTTTTTTTTTTGAACTTTTGTAATTACAACTGTTAAGTTTTTAATGCAGTAGTGCTTTGTTAAATGTGGACACTATTTCCTGCCAAAAAATTTGATTTTCATGCTTTAAATTTTTATAGCCAGACATAAATTGACGGCGTTACATGTATGTAATATCAGTCTTAATACTGAATAGTTGTATACAGCTCGCGACAAAGTAATAGCACCTCATCATTTTGACCAGTTTTTACTACTTTTTTTTTTTTAATGTTCGTTATTTTTTTTAAACTATAGCTCATTATCTAACAAAAACCAAATAAATCCAAATTTAAAACTTTGTACAAAAATTGGAAAAGTTAAATAAAGTTTCATCCAAATTGCAAGCATTTTAATTAGAGTTTCTATAAAAAATTGGGGTGCAGTTTAAAAGCTTATTAAATTTTAGTATAATAAAGTGTAAGTTTGCGGTTGCCAAAAAATCCCGTTGGGTTTTGGTTTTGTGTTTTTGCTGAACGTGTTACACATTTTCTTCCATACAAAATATGTTCGACCATTTGTTATATTGAGGACAGTACACGACACCGTCAGCAATTACAAAAACTCCACGAGAATTTTCAGAAACTTCAAACTTGCATTTTATTAGACATACTAAAATTTAATAAGATTTAAAACTGCGTATTAAAGATTTTTCTAGAAACTCTTATTAAATTCTTGGATTTTAGATTAAACTTTGTTGAATTTATTTAATTTTTGAAAGTTTGAAACTTGGACTTATATGATTTTCGTTAGATATTGAGCAACGCTTTTATAAAAAGATATCGAACATTAAAAAAAGCAAAATAGGTAGTCAAAACTGGTCAAAATATTAAGGTGCTATCATTACTACCGTTTGCAATACGTTGAGTTTGTTTATATTTAAATTTTTCTAGAGAAATAATGTCTGTGCAAGAAGCGATACAATTTCTTGAATCATTAGATTCAGATAATGAGAATATAGTCAAACTATTTTGTGAACCGCCAGAGGAAGAAGGGCTTTCGGGGGAAGACTCAGCTGATGAAGATGATGGCGGTGATTTGCTAAATTTACCGCGAAAGCAATTAATGGCTCCATGTGAATTAGTGTCTCGGTCAGGAGAAAACAGTATGCTCTTAGACACCGTCCCAGAAGAGGAAATCAATCCGTTCATAACAGGTTTTGTAAATAATTCATACAAAAACATAGACACTAGTCTTTTGGAATCACCAGTCTCAACTTCAACTCATAGTATTCCAAAAACGTTATTTTGCGATTCGAAAAAAGACAACGTCAGCAGAGAAAGTGCGTATTACACGCGCTCCTTCTACACATCAAGCCACCGAACTCGAATCTGAAGAGGTATCGCAAAAAACACCTGAAAAGGAGGCAGTATTTATTCAACTAACACCAGGAAAGCTGGAAGTACGAGGTTCGAAAAGAGCCTCTACATCCAGACCAAGCCTTCCTCGAGCGAACAAAAAAATTAAAACAAATGATATGGTGTGGCTTGATGCTGAAGAAAGAACTGGTGATAGATTAGCATTTCCAGAGCCTGATTACACTGACTGCAGTAATCTACAACCACATCAACAATTAGAAAATTTTTTCAGCGAAGATATTTTGGAACTTATTTATGAAGAAACAAATAAATACGCGGTCTTGAATGATGCACCAAATCCAAATGTGACTTTAACTGAAATGAAAGTCGTAATAGGAGTTATGTTGACCACTGGTAATACGTCCCAACCAACCAAAAGAGATTACTGGTCAAACGATAAAGATTTTTTCTGCGCTATGGTGTCAGATGCGATAAGACGTGATAGGTTTGAAGTAATACTTCGCTACCTTCATTTTGCTGATGCTGACTGTTACTCTGCTGACGACAAAATTTGGATTGCGACCACTTACTGATGCCCTTAAAAAGTATTTGAAAAATTTCAAGCCAGAACCCGATTTAGCATACGACGAGTCCATTGTGGAATACTATGGACGTCATGGATGCAAACAATTTATTCGGGGTAAACCTTTACATTTTGGATATAAAATGTGGTGTTTGAATACACCACTTGGCTACCTCAATAATTTCGAAATGTATCAAGGGAACAACCCGCGCCCAAACCCAGAATATCCACCGAAATATGGCAAAAATGCTTCGCCATTAGTTTTGATGATTGCCGACTTCGATGAGGATACAAAGTATCTTCCTTTTGCCTTTTATTTTGACAACCTATTCACCTCAATGGGAATGTTGTTAGGATTGAAACAACGTGGTTACTACGGTACCGGAACTTTGAGAGAAAATATGTTACCAAAATCATGTCCATTACCTGACAAAAAAGCTTTGAAAAAGAAAGAGCGTGGATTTGTTGTGACTAAAAAGATTGATTGTGCTGATATTTATATCACTAAATGGGTAGATAATTCGGTAGTGACTATTGGTTCCACCGTTTTTGGAAAAAATCCCATTAACAAAGTAGGTAGTAGGTATTCTAGAGTTGAGAAGAGAACAATAAACATACTCCGTCCATATGCAGTCACCACATACCACGCTGGTATGGGTGGAGCTGCCAGAATGGACCAAAATGTAAATGCCTACCGCATCGGAGCCAGAGGGAAAAAATGGTGGTTCGCAATTTTCACTTGGCTTATCGATGTTTCTGTTCAAAATGCCTGGCTGCTACATCGCAAATCTGGTTCAGCGCTCTCTCAACTTTAGTTCCGCCGAGCTATAGCAGAATATTATTGTACGACTCTGGGTATACCAAAACCATCCAGTGGCTTTCGACACCAAAAACTCGAGAAGAATTTCTGTGTTCCCGTTATGATCGTTGCAACCACTTCATTTCTGTTAAACCAAATAACAAACAGCGCAAATGTCAAGGAAATGCCTGCAGCTCCAGCGTAACAACTTGTTGTGCAAAATGTAATGTCGGCTTATGTTTTAAGTGTTTCAAAAATTACCATTTTTTGTCTTTATAAACTTTGTATTTTGTTACTTTTTATCTTTCTTAAAACATATATTTTTAACACAAGTGAATTTAAAACTTTGTTTATTAGAAACTTTATTTTTATAAACAGACGTGAAATTTTAACTTCTTTCTTATATCGTTTTAAGTACTAATTTGCCTAATACTACTAATAATACTAATATTTACCCTTTCGTTTTTGGAATCATAATAAAGATTACCTTGTTATCGTAGGAAAATCCCACTTCCTTATTTTAAAATAAATATATGCCATATCCGGCCTGTTGTTACATGTATGTAACGGGCGGGCCCGCCCATATCGGCCAAGGATTATCTTTTCTTTTTTTGCAATTGTGCTTTTAGGCCCTATCATAGCCTACCCGTAAAATTTCAGATCTCTACTTCGAAATTTGGGGTCTCGTCATTAATGGGTTAATGTGAAGTTATAAGTTAAGAAAAGGTCCACGCGGTTCTTCATACATTTTAACCCCGTCGCAGTTATCATACATATAATTGTTTGTTTCATCGCATCTGTAGCGGCAGAGGATCCATTCGAAAAGAACTGAACTCAACATATGGTGCCTCCTGTGAGGATCTTTTGCAGCTGCCTGGGAGAAGACGAAACTTTGGCGTATTGCGAAAATAACCTATCTTTAACACGAGGTAAGTGTTTTGAGTGTATGTGCTGGGCATAATTTGCGCGATTAGGCAAAATGCAAGACGAACCAACTGCCACCGATATTGTTATAGAACAAAAAAATCTGCTTCAGTCAGTTCAATCGGTCTTAAAGAATTTCAAAAAAGACTCCTCCATACGTAAAAGGGAGTCGCATTACTTAGCTCGATTGGATGCACTGAAGGCATATCGCGACGAATTTAGGCAAAATCATCGGCTGTTAATACTCAATTCCAAAAATGCTGAGGTAAAGCCGTCTTACATAGACATAGGAATGTGCGATCAATTTGAAGAGCAGTACCTAGAAGTCGTAGTGTTCGTACAGGAGTCACTTAAAACTAAGTGTACTCCTCCCATTGTAGAAAATGCCAACGTAACGGAGTTGATGACCAACATGAGCGCCGGCGTAAATACTGCAGTGCCATTGCCTGAAGTAAAACTGCCAACATTCCACGGTGATTATATTGAGTGGCCACCTTTTGAAGAAGTATTTTTGGATCGCATTCATCTTACACAAACCTTTGCGATTTGCGGCGTTTCCACTATCTTAAGGCTTCATTATCGAGTGATGCAGCTCATGATATACAACACCTGAGCTTGCTCGCTGAAAACTACCATGAGGTGTGGGAAATGTTATCCAAGCAATACGACAATAAGAGGATTCTGTTCACGCACTATATGGATGTGCTCGATCAGCAACTCGACATGGGTCACTGCGATCAAATATCTTTAAAAGATTCTATACAAACTTGTAGGTCATGTCTAAGTTCAATAAATAAACTAGGTGTAAATGTTGATAGCCAAAACCAAATTCTTGTTTACTATATGTTAAAAAAGTTGCCGAAAAATTTGCGTGTGGACTGGGACCGAGCTTTGGGAAAGCAAAGTGATATACCAACCTTTGATATATTCTGCAGTTTCTTAGATGAACAGCACCTCATGCTGATCACATCGAGCAAGGTAAATATAAAACATCAACAATCGGGGTCTTACATTCGACACAAGAATGAAGGTACCCAATCAGGTGACAAGAGGGGAATTAAGTCAATGTACCCGGGTAAAAAATCGGTCACGTGTCCCATCTGTGAGCGATCTGTCCACCCAGTCCGAGAGTGTCCTACGTTCCTCGAGATGAACATAATGGAAAGACGATCGGCGGTTGAACGTTTTAAGCTTTGTTATAACTGTCTGGGGTATAACCACCAATCATCTAAGTGCAGCAGCGAACGCGGTTGCCGTGAATGCGGAAGTAAGCGCCATACAAGGGAGGTTCGTCAAACACGTCTATCGCAACAATACGGAGCTAAAACCCACAGCAGAAGTGCATGTTACAGCCAATAGTCGCGAATCTTCTAGTCAACGAATAAATGCCACAAAATACGACGTGGTCTTACCTATTGTAATTGTTACAATTAAATCCGGGAACAGCCAAGTGTTTAGTTTCAGAGCGCTGTTAGATCAGGGTTCTCAAGCTACGTTTTTATCCGAGAGGGCAATGCAAATTCTGGGGCTCTCACGCAAAAGAGTTGGCGTCAATATAACGGGCTTATCAGGGTCTAAGGTAACCAAGCGGCGTTATTGTACAAATCTATCTATCGGCTCTAGGCTGGATTCAATATCACACTCTAGCTTATATTTTACCTAAGGTGTGCGGAACCGTACCAACAACAAAAATTCTTACATGAGGTTTAAAGCATCTAACTGATTTGTCCCTCGCGGATCCTATGTTCTTTGAACCGCGATCTGTAGACGTTTTAATAGGCACAGATGTATACGGCGAGTGTGTTTTGAACGAGGTAGCGGTTTTCCTATTGCGCAAAAGACAACGTTTGGGTATATTGTATCCGGTAAATGCTTTAAATTTACACCCACATCAAGGCATTCTTACCACTTGACAGTAGATACGAATGTCGAAATTGGCAACTTACTTCGCCGGTTTTGGGAGCTTGAAATCATTGACGATTCATCCGTATTATCCGAGGAGAGTTGGTGTGAGTCATTCTATCAAAATACACATAAGAGGTCTGAGGAAGGAAAATACATTGTTAGACTGCCACTTTAATCGGAAATCGATTCATCTTTATATATCGGGTATTCAAGAAGAGCCGCATTTAACCGGATTTTGCAGTTGGAAGGTCGCCTTCGTCGGGACGCAGAGTTGAAGCAGACATATACCGAAACAATCAACGAGTATCTTTATCTCAAACAAATGAAACCAGTAACAACTAATGAGGAGCATCATCGCACGATAGACGCTAACAACAACCACCGCTTAACCTGTTGCTATCTGCCGCGTCACCCGGTTATTAAAAGGGATGTCGTGAGTACTAAGGTTCGAATTGTATTCGACGGATCGGCAAACACGACGAACGGGCGATCACTTAATGACATCTTAGCCATCAGACCAGCTCACCAACCGGGTCTCCCAGCAGTTTTAACGAATTGGCGTGCCTTAAAATATGTGTTTATGGCCGACATTGGAAAAATTTTCCGCCGTATCGATGTCAATGAGCAAGACGCTCAATACCAAAGAATTCTTTGGATATAAGATACGAACCAGCCAATACGGGAGTATTACTGCTCTAGTGTTATGTTTGGTACCGCTTCCGCACCAAATACTGTCATTCGAACGATGCATCAACTTGCACAAGAAAGGAAAACGTTTCCCACGGGCTGCACAAGCTGTGAAACAACAAATGTACGTTGACGACATATTATCTGGTGGTAACACTCTAGATGAGGCCTTAAACATGCGAGCGGAAGTTATATCAATGCTAAAATGCGGATCATTTCAACTACGGAAATGGGCAAGTAATACTATGGCACTTTTAGATGGAATCCCGATTGAGCATAGACACAAGAGAACCATGTATGAATTTAAATCAAACGATTCAGTTAAGGCGTAAGGAATGTGCTGAGATCCACGCACGGATGAGTTTAACTTTACACTTAACTTTGAAATAGTTGTCGAAAAGCCCACAAAACGCACAATATTATCCAACATAGCTCGACTTTTCGATCCATTAGGGTGGCTTAATCCAGTAATCATAACAACGAAGCTTATTATGAAACAGTTATGGCTTCAGCAAGTTGAATGGGATGCTACAGTACCCTTAACGCTTCAAAAACGTTGGACGAAATTCGCAGAAGGATTGTTCAGCATCGGCCAACTAAGAATATCGCGATGGTTAGCAATTGATACCAGCACAAGCTGTGAGCTGCACGTATTTTGCATTTGCATCCCAGCACGCACATTCAGTCGCAGCTTACCTTCGAGGATTAGATAGAAACGGTCAGTTTGTCGTCCAATTACTTTTGGCAAAAAACAAGGTTAATTCTCTAAAACCGAAGCTAACTATTCCAAGAGCTGAGCTATATGGGGCAGTTTTGGCTGCAAAACTTTTAAGGTTCATAAAGGAGAATTTATGCGTGGGAGTGGATGTTAAAGATATATATCTATGGACCGACTCCTCTATAGTCCTGCACTGGCTACGGGGGGATGCTGGACGATGGAAGGTCTTCGTGTCCAACCGTATACGGAAAATTTTGGATATCACTTCGATACCACAATGGCGGCACATAAGTTCAGAGAACAACCCAGCGGACGTATCAAGTCGCGGGTGCAGTCCTTCCGAATTGGCAGTCAACGATTTGTGGTGGCATGGCCTACAATTTTTAAGGTTGTCATTTTCGAAATGGCCGAAATCTATTAAACACCGACTCATCGCAATCAATCGAAAATGAAAAACGGAATATCAAGACTCTAATGAATTTAGCTGAAGAAGATGAAGTGAATTCAGTTCTACAAAAGTGGTCATCGTATTCGTATATGGTGAGAGTAATAGCATATTGCATCAGATTTGTGGATAACTGCCAACCAAAGAAAAAGTTGGGGCGAAGTGGATTTTTAACAACGATTGAAATGCGAGGAGCTGTCACTTGCGTAGTAAGAATGGTCCAACAAGAAGCGTTTCGGAGCGAATTTGCAGCGCTTTCATCAAGCCAACCGTTGCCAAATGTCAGTAGATTGCGCTCGCTTAACCCTTACTTTGATGCACAAGAAACGGTTATCCGTCTCGGCGGCAGGCTGAAAAACTCCCTTTTGCCATCTGACCAAATTAATCCGTATATTCTTCCATTTAAGCATCATGTAACTGAACTTGTAGTTAAACACAGTCATTGGAGTACATTACATGGCGGCGTCTCACTTACCCTAAATCACGTGCGGCAAAGGTTTTGGATTATGCGTGGACGTAGCATTGTCCGATCCGTCATATATCGCTGCATAAAGTGTTACAAATGTAATCCAAAATCATGTGAGCAGCTAATGGGAAACTTACCAGCTGGGAGAGTGAAACCGGCTAGGGCCTTTACTTTAACTGGCGTGGATTGTGCTAGCCCCTTCAATATATTGCCTTCAAAGGGGAGGGGACGTACTTCCATGAAGGGTTATGTTTCGCTTTTTGTCTTCCTAACTACGAAGGCGATACACCTAGAGCTGGTTGGTGATCTTACCACAGATGCCTTCATTGGTGCTCTGAATCGGTTCGTGGCGGGGAGAGGCCAATGCAGCCATATCTATAGCGACTGTGGGACAAACTTTGTCCGCGCCAACCGTAAGCTTCGATCGGATCGCAGTATCTACCAGAAATTCATTACCGAAGATGTGTATCCGTACTTGGCAAAAAGAGAAATACAATAGCATTTTATCCCACCATCATCTCCGCATTTCGGTGGACTGTGGGAGACAGGGGTAAAGTCGGTAAAGTTTCACCTTAAACGTACTATTGGAGAACAGAATCTCACCTATGAAGATTGTCTGAATTCCATACCATTGTGTCCATTACCTAATGATATCGATGACTTAATGGTGCCCACACCAGGGCATTTCTTAATAGGGGATTCGCTGTTAGCTCTTCCGGCAGTCGAAACTAATCAATTGAGTTTAACGGAACGATGGAAACATGGACAAGTTTTGGTTCACCAGTTTTGGAGAAAATGGAGTAATGAATACTTATCTCGGTTGCAACACCGGCCAAAATGGATAAAACGCCAGCCTAATGTGAACATGGGCGACGTAGTACTAATTAAGGATGAAAGATTTCCCTGTAACCGTTGGCCTCTCGCTAGAATTGTTGCTTTGCACCCTGGTACTGACGACTTGGTACGTGTGGCTACACTCAAAACCCAAAATGGCATAATAAAACGTCCAATAGTGAAGATTCGCCCATTGCCTTTATCTAATAACTGGGAGCCCATGGAAGAAAATAACGCACAGTAATCTCAAACACTTATTCCTCTGTTTTAAGTTAAGGTTTTTATATGCAACGGTGCCGGTCAAGTCAATTACCGTATGTTATAAACTGATGATATTCTAGGGAACATCAACGCCGGGCAGATATGTGAAGCTGGTCACCCTATTTTCCTGCGCACCTATGGGAACGCCGTTTAGGTGTGAAATTGTCACTTTGACATTTTCTTTTTGTACTTTTTCATTTGTCAAATTCTTGGTAGCTTAATAAATGTTTTAATGTAAATTTACAAGTTAAGAAAAGGTCCACGTGGTTCTTCAAACTTTTTAACCCCATCGCAGTTATCATACATATAAATGTCTGTTTCATTGCATCTGCAGCGGCAGAGGATCCATTCGAAAAGAACTGAACTCAACACTCTGTATACTTACGTGTATAAAGAAGAATATGAAAAAAATTTGTGAAACAAAAAACAACACATAAATATTTTTGCAACGCACGCGTTTAAAAATATACTTTTCATAAAAACGTTCTTTAAGCTATTGTCTTTTGAACGGGAGCTTAGCCTCAGAATAAAATAATTATTTAAAAAATCGACTTAAGTGCATATACCGAAGCGCTAAAGAGCCTAAATATACCGCACAAACTGCTGTTCAAACCTCCTTTTTTCATTTGCTCTATATATGGATCAAAAATCTGTCAATAGGTTTGTATGGTAACTTCTCCAGTAAAAGATTGCAGCGAGAGCATAAAAGCAAAATATAGCGTAAAATTTAGAGAAGAAAAACTACATAGAAGAAAAGGTTATTAAACACAAAACTAGTAAAAACTTGCAAGTGAACAGTTGTTGCACTGTTTTGGCATTCTGCTGTATTTTACTATTTATAAATCAGTTTCAAACTCTTTGCTTTACACACAAGCACTTAAACAGTCCAGTACATCATTAATATTTTGATTTCCACTCAATTTACTTTTGTTTACGCTTAACCAATTCAACAAATAGCAGATTTTGACATTCATTCTTCTTCTTCTTCTGATAGCTAAATTCTGCTAGTAAAAATTTCACTAGCAAGAATTTGCAGCTCTTTCCGTGTTACTACGCTCTCGATTCAGGGCTCTCTTGCAAATTTTTTGGGTTATTATACACTGTTACAGTAAAAATTTGCAGGTTCCAGTACAAATTAGTACTGACTATTTGTTACTATACAAACCTAATAATTATTGAACGTATGGCATATTTCATAATATCAATTGCATGCATTTCGAACAAATTATATGTGCTATAACATTAAGATAAGATTTCCAGGCTTCATCTATTGGACTTTAAACTTCTCGACACAAAAACATGTAAATGCTGACGCGATAAATATTGACCATGTAGCATTCCCGCGCGATCTATCACTATTTTGAAATCTATCAATATGGATCACGATCGAAATATCACAATAAATATTGAACGCGTGATAGGCGGCCCACACTGTGATAAATTAACGAGTAGAGTGTCCAGCGATAATTTTCTTCGATATGTGGTTAGCTATTTTTGCTGAGCGCTGTGTTGCATGATCAACGCAATTGTTTCTATTAGTGTTGTCACCACTACACACAACCACAGTTCAATTTATCAAATGAATCCAACTTTTTTAGTAGGACTTTATACACGGTAAACATACCAAAAGTTACCAAAATAAAAAGAAGTTGCCAAGTTACCAAGCACTCAAAAAGTTACCTATTTGGGTCACAAGTGACCAAATGTGGCAACCGTGCTATTTGGTTGATACGTACGATTTATAAAGTTTCACATCATCTGCGTACATTAAAATTTTTGAAAATTTTATATCTGTAGAAACATCGTTTATATAAAGACAGAACAGAATCGGGCCTAGATAGCTACCTTGCGGGACTCCTGAGGTAACATCAATGACGTCAGAAATAGTATTTTAAACATAACCCTTAGTGATCTATCATAGAGGTATGAAGAGATCCTACGTAGAAAATTAGGTTGAAGACCAAGAAGGTCAAGTTTATAGATCAGAAACGAGTGACATACTTTGTCAAATGCTTTACTGAAGTCGGTATATATGACATCCACATTTTTGTTTTCACTAAACACTTTTGAGATATAGGTTGTGAACTCAAGTAAATTTGATGATTAAAAGTGATGTTTACACATAAAATTTCGTGAGTAACTGGTACTCACACCTTTTTTAAGAAGTTTCACTTCTATCACGTGTACGGTGCTACACGCGTCTTTTTTATTATTTCGCTAATACAAAAACAAAAAAAAATTAATATACCACGCTTTTATAAATGGACTAAGAATTAGAAAATAATATGTCTCAGTCCCATAGAATTTGTTTTGATAACTTTTGATTGTGAAATTTTAGCAAAAGTAATTATAAGCAATTTATGAGATTGAAAACGAAAAACGTGGGGCGCGTGCAATATAAAGCATTAGATTTAATTGACAATAGTCAAACTACGTAGCATAGACCTAAAATTTCTACAGAGAAAGTACAAATTTGAGATCGATTTTAAGCGGTCGTTATTCATATACCCACATACATACATATATCACACTTCATATAAATTCAGGTCTATTACATGCGCCCCACGCTTTTCATTTTCAATCTCATAAAGTGTTTATAATGACTTTTGCTAAAACTTCAAAATGGGCGATTCCATGAGCTTTACCACTATATAGACATAGTGCAGCGAATTCAGCGGCTCCGCTGGCTTGGCCATGCCGTTCGAATTAACAGAAATGCTCCTGCTCTGAAAATATTCAACGCGGGCCGCGATGCTGGACTTGGCTTCACTTGGCATTTCCAATTGGCGTCAGTTAGCACAGAAGAGAAATCGCTTAGGCGGTTACAGCGCCAATAAAGAAGAAGAAGATTCCATCGTCACGGATGGGACATTTGTACAGAAAAAATATTCTTTCTTGTTTAAATTTAAGTATAAAGTACTGAACAATTCTACATTTTGATAAAGCTACACCCAATTGACTATTATATGAGTTATAACAAAGTACGAAAAAAATTCAAGCTTACTTTTATATGGAAAAATCTGAGTTGTTTCTTCTTCTGTCACGGGTGGGACAAAAAATAGAACCTGCTTTTTGGAGCAGATATATTTTACGAAAACTTTGCGAATTTATTTCACTTTTCTTATAATAAAACAAGTAACCACGAACACAGGCAAAGCAAAAACTACAACAAAAATGATTTCTTTATTATAAAAAAATTCGAAATTTCTCTGCCACGGGTGGGACAACGTTTGTCACTTGTCGACACGTATGAATTTTTATATGAAAAGGTGTGGGCTTTATTAAAGATAAGTTATTAAACAAGTAATTTTTAGAAAAAAAAGCGACTTCAATTCTCGTATAAAAATATATATATAACATGATTCAATGATCAGATCTAAACCTAATTAGTATGGGACTACCTCTGAGACAATACCTTTCCGATGCAAAAAGAATTATCGAAATCGTTTCACGTGGTCCAAAGTTATGCGGTTACATATAAAAAAAAATATTCCGACGAACTGATAACCTCCTCCTTTTTTGGAAGTCGGTTAAAAATATAAGAAGCCAAGTGGGGGTTCAATTCACTCACGTTTTGTCAATCAAAAAAATTATTAAAAATCAACGCGATTTCATAGCGTCTTAATATTTAATGGGCTATTTAATGGGCTATAAAACTGCATAACTAGGATTTTTCTAAAAATTATGAACAAAAAGTTTAAAATTTTTGGGTGTAATTGTTAACGTTTGTTGAATTTTTATAATTTTTGTACGAAGTTTGAAATGTGGATTTATATGGTTCTGGTTATGTAATTTGCTAGACTTTTATAAAAAATTATAAACATTAAATAGAGAAAAAAACCAAAACTGGTCAAAATGTCATCTAATTTAATCAGCTGACCACAAGTGTATATAAGTAATGGTCGAGTCCGCGCTTCCCCCCTTCTCCCCAGCGTCCTCCTCAACAAACAAATAAAGCCCTGTAAACCTACCTCTGACAAATGTCCCTCCCGTAGCTGTCACGGGTGGTACATGCTTTACTGCTTAATTATTCTTATCTAACTATGTGGAAACGAAAATGCAATTGTGGTAAACATTTGACACATGAAGTTCTAACATTATGTAACAAACCCGAAACACAACTTAAACTTCTGTAATTAAATATAACAACTTTTACCTTTTTTTGTCACGGGTGTGACAATACCAATACTGCTTAATAATAACTCATAATATAGATAAAGCACTCACACGATTTAATATATAACACAATTTTATTAAAAGCAGATGAGTTTTACTATATGTTTTTCTTGCCAAACACTTAAATTATGAATCGAAAATTATTTGACAGTATTTTCAACACAACCTACTTTAAACTCACTCAAAAAAATTACTTAGAACTTGATTTCAAAACGTAAAAAAGGTAATCAAATGCATTTAAAGTTTTAATTTGTTATTTTTTGGTTGATCCAAGATTTTTACAAATGCCTTATCCACATGTTTGTTAGTTTTATAAAGAAAATAATTTTGGCACTAAGGTTCAGTTTCCCATGGAATCTCCCAAATCAAAAGTTATCAAAACAAATTCCATAGGACTGAGATATATTATTTTATAATTTTTATCCATTTATAAAAGCGTGGTATATTAACAAGTTTTTTATTTTATACTTTTTAGTCTTGTCCGTATAAAATTTTGCAATAGATGTTAAAATAATACAACTTGCAGTGAAAGGAGAACAGAAGACTATGCAAGCAAAATGTTGTTTGCTCACGTTCAAGCATACATATGTACACACATACATATAGCAGCAATTAATTTCTTTTAAAGAAATAGCGTGTCGTCCATTTCCGCTGTAGCGTATGTAGTGCATATTTTTAGGAGCAATATTTAACTTCTTCCGGCATCTACCTCTAGAGTTTTTCTAATTGTATGTCTTTGATATCATAACTACGACGATGTTGATATCTAGACCAGGTTTGCCGTAAATACCTTTGCTATATTTATAGTATAAATGGTGGTCTGGACACACAATGTTGCAAGTTGCTAAAAACGTTGTAAAATAAATTCTTATGAAGTATTAGGTTCGATTAAGCAAACAAATTATAGCTGATAAGATTAAATAAAAACGAATTACTTAAAACTCAACAATAATATTAATCGCGTAACATTATAGATTATGAAATTAAAGTTTGAAAACAAATTGATAACACTGTACAGCAAAATCAACTTTTTTTCTGGGTATTGCACCAAACCAATTTTTTTTAAGAGATTGAGTCATAGGTAAAAAAGTAATTTCCCCGTTTTTCGAAGTTAGCCTTCGAAGTTCGAAATAGGACCTTTGGTAAAAAATTATATTTAATTATTGCATATAAATAACTAAAAACCTAAAAATATAGACGTAGTCCCTCTTTTGCTCTTATTTTAGTGGTATATGACCTTTTTTGTGCAAACTTATATTACAGGTGCTATAAGGGGTCAAATTTCGGTGACAGGTAATAAGGTCAATTGACTTTATTTCCCACCCTGGTGCGAAATAAAGTCAATTGACATTATTACCTTTTCAAAAGCGAAATAAAGTCTACAAAAATTTGGAAATAAAGTCATTGACGCTATTTCCTCATTCAAATGGAAATAGCGTCAACAATGCTTAAAGTATGTCGATTCATAGAAAAAAATGTTGTTCTTACAATAAACATTGCCCCGTAAGTGTTGTTTTTTAATAGATGAAAAAGGCTATTGTAAATCCTCAGTGTTGTGATATTAATCCACACACAATCATGAACTACCACCACTTGATTTTATTAAAAAAAAATTTAATTACGAATATGTAAAAACACGATGCGAAAAAACTAAACGCCTGCGCATAGCTGGAATACGAGAAATATTTGAAGAAAGAGTGTAGAAATGATCCATAACTTGCAAAACATGTTTCGTTTCCACATAAATAAAGCAAACACTATTAAATTGAAGAAACAGTCCATGTCCAAAAACCACGGAGGAACACTAAAAGAATTCTGTGTTTTAAATTAGCATATTTTGAACGAATTCGGAATGCCTAAGGTGGAAAAGAAACCAACTTTTCTATAAGGAAACAATTATAGAAAAAAGAATTTTCTTACACTGTATTCATGTCTCCGCCAGCAATTTGTGACGACATCATTTAAAAGCAGCTAAGGAGAATGACGACACTATTTATTAGATGCACATTCAACGAGCCAATGTGCCAAATTGCGGGTATAAACAATTATTGATTATTTAATATCGGATCCGAGATCATATAAGTTAATTGATTGGTTTTCACACACTTTTGAAACACAAATTATATGCCAAATTTAATGTTTGGAAGAGAAATAATGTCAATGGATTTTATTTCGTTTTTAAAAAGGTAATAATGTCAATTGACTTTATTTCGCCCCAGGGTGGGAAATAAAGTCAATTGACCTTATTTCCGTTGATCTTATTACCTGTAGCACCCAAATTTCAGGTCTTTGAAAAATTAAATTCCTTATATTTCAAACAATTTTGAACTGATATTTAAAAACTGTCTACCGTTGTAAAAGTGATTAATCCCCCCTTTCTTTCGATATACATATTTTTATACCTCGTATA
The DNA here is from genome assembly GCF_013731165.1 of Rhagoletis pomonella. NCBI lineage: Eukaryota > Metazoa > Arthropoda > Insecta > Diptera > Tephritidae > Rhagoletis > Rhagoletis pomonella. The sequence continues at coordinate 3,422,784 of NW_023458571.1, forward strand.
TAAAACTTTTAGAAAAAACACATTTATATGAAAAAATACCTTCCTTTTATAAAAAACCAAAACATTTTAAACAAAAAAATTACTAACCGATTTTTTAAAAATTAGCATCTTTATAAAAACGATTAAATCCCCTTTCTTCTGATATGCATATTTGTATACTTCCTATATAAAAATTTTAGAAAAAACATACTTAAAGGAAAAAATAACTTTTTTTATAAAAAAAAATATTTTAAACAAAAAAAATTACCATCCGATTTTGACACAATCGGTGCCAGTGTAAAGGCGATTAAACCCCTTTTCTTTTTCTGTGCATATTTCTATACTTCGTGTATAAAAAATTGAGAAAAACACTTAAAAGGAAAAATATCTATTTTTAATATTTTTATTGGGCTTTGTACCATGATTGTTTATTAGGAAAAATTGAAAAAGCAACAAAGTCTAAGCGGTAGAAGTTATAGCACTATTTCGGAGATCACCACATCTCCTCATCAGACTTCTTTTTCTAGACTTCAGCAGTGGTCGAACCTGCGAATTCGATGTTCAAAGTCAGAAGCGTTAACCACTGAGCTATGTACATCCCGTAAACTCTTGTTGCTAATTCATTTTCCTTATTCAACCAACTACTATCAAGTGCAGCTGATTTGCCGCTATTTAAACTCGACAGCGTGGTTGTTGTTGTTAATTCTATACATCCATTTGCTTATTTGCTTTTTTGTATAGTTTCAGGCAGGCTCTTCCTAAACTATGTAGTTATTTGTCAATGTTATTGTGGCTTGTTAACATTTTATTTTTAATATTTTTATTGAGCTTTGTACCACGATTGTTTATTAGGAAAAATTGAAAAAGCAACAAAGTCTAAGCGGTAGAAGTTATAGCACTATTTCGGAGATCACCACATCTCCTCATCAGACTTCTTTTTCTAGACTTCAGCAGGGATCGGTTAGTACCTTTTTTATTTAAAATATTTTTTTTATACAAAAAAAGTTATTTTTTCATTAAACGGTTTTTTCTGAAAGTTTGTATATACGAAGTATACAAATATGCATATCATTCTGAAATATTACTCTTCTTCTTCTTCTTCTTATTTTTTGGCGCTGTAAGCGCCAAAGCGATTTTGGCCGAGTTCAGCAAAGCACGCCAGCCGTTTCACTTCTGTGTCAACTGACGCCAATTGGAAACGTCAAGTGAAGCCAAGTCCTTCTCCACCTGATCTTTCCATCGCAGTGGGGGCCTCCCTCTTGCTCTGCTACCACCAGCGGGTTCCGAGTTGAATACTTTCAGAGCTGGAGCGTCGGTGTCCATTCGAACGACATGACCAACCCAGCGGAGCCGCTGTATTTTAATTCGCTGCATTATGTCCATGTCGTTGTAAAGCTCATACAGCTCATCGTTCCATCGTCTGCTGTATTGGCCGTCGCCAACGCGTAAAGGCCCGTAAATGTTCCGCAAAATCTTTCTCTCGAACACTCCAAGAGCCGCCTCATCGGATGTTGTCATTGTCCATGCTTCTGCGCCATATACCAGCACGGGCATGATGAGTGACTTATGGAGCGTGGTTTTCGTACGTCGAGAGAGGACTTTACTCCTGAATTGCCTACTCAGTCCAAAGTAGCACTTGTTGGCAAGAGTGATTCTGCGTTGGATTTCAATGCTGACATTACTTTCGGTATTAATGCTGGTTTCCATACAAAAAAAGATTCAAAACCAATAACTTACTTACTAAAAAATTGTTTATTATAGCTTAAAATTATTGTAACGAATAGAGGTAAATATGTTGTAACTAACTGTTGTAACTGTATAAAACTATTCGTCGATTTAAATTGTTAACTTTTTACTGAGCATGTTTATTTTACGAGGAGGAAGCATCGAAAGCCTAACCTCGTCAGTGTGAGACTTTAACCCAAACTAAACTTCCTACCGTCATGTACCGTTCCCCTCCCGGTACCGATTATAACACTGTGTGACTGATAAGGTTATAGATCTATTCTCTTCTTCTTCTTATTTGGCGCTGTAACCGACAAAGCGATTTTGGCCAACTGACACCAATTGGAATTGCCAAGTGAAGCCAGAATACTTTCAGAGCCGGGGCGTCGGTGTCCATTCGAACGACATGGTCAAGCCAGTTGAGCCGACGTATTTTAATTCGCCATATACCAGCACGGGCATGATGAGTGACTTATAGTGTGGTTTTCGTACGTCGAGAGAGGACTTTACTCCTGAATTGCCTACTCAGTCCAAAGTAGCACTTGTTGGCAAGAGTGATTCTGCGTTGGATTTCAATGCTGACATTATTATCGGTGTTAATGCTGGTTCGGTAAACGAAATTCTCTACTTTCTCGAAGTTATAACTGTCAAAAGTGACGTGGGTGCTAAGGCGCGAATGTGCTGATTGTTTGTTTGATGAGAGGGATACTTCGTCTTGTCCTCGTTTACCACTAGACCCATTCGCTTTGCTTCCTTGTCCAACTTGGAAAAGCCAGGACAGGCTTCGCGGTTTTTCTTACCGATGATGTCAGTGTCATCGACATAAGCCAGCAATTCTCTTGTAGTAAATTGTTCCTGAGCGGTTCAGTTCTGCAGATCTTATTATCTTCTTCAACATCAGATTAAAGAAGTCACATGAAAAAGAGACTCGCCCTGTCTGAAACCCCGTCTGGTGGCGAACGGTAACAGAGCAGAGCTGGTGGTATTGCTCAACGTCATTTTTCACAGCCGTATGAGTTTTGAGGGGATATAGGAAACTCCTTTTAGTGCTGTCGAAAGCGGCTTTAAAGTCGACATATAGGTGGTGAGTGCCGATCCTTTTCTTGCGGGTCTTTTCCAAGATTTGGCGTATTGTGAATACCTGGTCTATGGTAGACAATACATTCGATAAGACCTTGCAACCTAGAAGGCTGATCCCGCGGTAGTTGGCACGCATGGCGTGGCCGCCTTTCTTGTGGATTGGGCAGAGCGCACTTGGATTCCAGTCGTCGGGCATGCACCTTATTACCTCCTTGCCATCTTAAATAAATAGCTAAGCTGACAGGCCGTCAGCTCAAGCAGCTTTGGCACTTTTCCTCATAGTCAGGCACTGGGATATCGACTGGGACCTCGGGTACGTCTTATCCACTTCTTTCAGTGCTTCTGCCATTCAAAAAGTCGAAAAGTGTTCCCTCCATAATCTGAGTACGTTCTGGACATCGGTCACTAGGTCATCATGGTTGTTCCTACAAGAGTCTTTAAACCTTCCGTAAGTCGCTCAACTCTCTACTAAACATTTCGGGTGTTTTTTCTGTCGGCCAGCATTTCAAGCATTTTATCACATTCCTCATCGTACCAGTAATGAGCGGGAAATGTAGTTTCACTGATCGCGCAAGTCGGTTTGTTGAAGAGTGCTCTCTCACAGCAGGTGTGAGGGTCGAGCGCCGAATCCATTGGCCGCCTGTTTTGATTGCAGCTTTTCGACGTTGAACTTTCCTTGCATTGTTGGGGGCCCTTTTTTGCTGCTCCGAGGTTGGGTCGTATATTGGATGGATCAATATAGTAGTGCGAGTCGATGTTTGGCCCTCGGAGTGTACGTAGTACATCTAAAACACTGGAAGCATGCCTTCCACCTATCGCAACATGCTCGATTTGGTTTCCTGTTTTTCGATCTGAAGACACCTATGTAGCTTGAAGGATCTTTTTATGCTAGGACCCAGTAATACATACTGCCAAGTTTCGGGCCCCGGCGAAGTCGATCACCCTCAGCTAATATGTACGCTCTAAGCTAAGAGTGCCTTGGATACACATATGAATGAGATGTAGAAGAATGTCGCTTTGATGCGGATTGTGGCTAGACTTTCGTCCACTAGAGTGAACGCCGGTCTCTCTCCCACCACAAATCCAACACCGAATTGCACTCCTTTACGTGGCAACTGTAGTAGACGTCGCAAGGCTCCACGCTTACCTTTCTTGCCCCGTCCATCGCATTTCGTGGATGGCGGTGATGTCAGCCTTTATTTTCCCTAGGACATCAACCAGCCGGGCAGAGGCACCATCCCGATTAAGGGTTCGAATGTTCCAAGTGCATACCCTAAAATCATAGTCGTTCCTATGTTTGCCGTGATCGTCATCAAAAGAAAGGGGTATCATCCGAGGCATGTGTTTTTTTTTT